>NC_133329.1:341553663-341914913 GCF_042186555.1 Aquarana catesbeiana
CACCCCCTAGGGAGTCGCAGGTATACTGGGATCTGCCACCCTGCACAGCCAGGCACACGGAATTTCCACAGGCACTCGGAGTCAGAGAACAGTCCATGTCTTTGTTTTGGTTATTTATTGAGGGATAACAAATTTGATAGGGATGGGAGAATATGGGATGGCCATTTGACTTCAGAGCAAACTTCGGGGACAGCTCTTCCTATACACAGTCTCTATATACAGCTCCTTTTCTTCCTCCAGCACTCACTTGCTTACAGAACCTAGCTGGAACACTGTGAATATCCAACAGTCACTCAGTTAGATGAAGCAATAGCCTATTACAGGCAGGAACCCGTGGCACCTTAGATGTGTTGCAAAGTTCAGTGTCCAGCTTACATTTCTCTCATGGCCACTGATCCCAGCACCACCTCTTCAGGCATTGCCAACCCGCCTGGCTGCAGCTGCCTCTTTCACTACCCCTCCAGGCTAACCTCTTCCCACAGTCCTCCAGACTGACACTCACCAGCCCCCCAGCTGACTTGCAGGAGAGCTACCAGCAGTGGTGTATTTAGGTTTTGTGCTGCCCTAGGCCTGACTAAACTCACGCACCCCCTAATTTAAATATGACCCAACCCTTCCTGTCAAGATCACACCCCTTCCTTTTTAAGACCCATGCTGTCATCTTCATGGAAGGAGGACAGAGGGACACCTTGGAAGGAGGACAGAGGGCGCTGTGGGAGGAGAACAGAGGGATGCCGTGCGAAGAGGACAGAGGAACGCCGTGGGAAGAGGACAGAGGGATGCTGTGGGAAGAGGACAGAGGGACGCCATGGAAGGAGGACATAGGGCGCTGTGGGAGGAGGACAGAGGGATGCCGTAGGAAGAGGACAGAGGGACTTTGTGGGAAGAGGACAGAGGGATGCTGTGGGAAGAGGACAGAGGGACGCTGTGGGAAGAGGACAGAGGGACGCTGTGGGAAGAGGACAGAGAGACGCTGTGGGAAGAGGACAGAGGGACGCTGTTGAAGGAGGACAGAGCGTGCTGTGGGAGGAGGACAGAGGGCGCTGTGGGAGGAGGACAGAGGGATGCCATGGGAAGAGGACAGAGGGACATCGTGGGAAGAGGACACAGGGACGCTGTGTGAAGAGGACAGAGGGACGCCGTGGGAAGAGGACAGAGGGACGCCATGGGAGGAGGACAGAGGGACGCTGTGGGAAGAAGACAGAGGGACGCCATGGGAAGAGGACAGAGGGCACAGTGGGAAGAGGACAGAGGGACGCCGTGGGAGAAGATCAGGAGAGACGCCATGGGAGAAGGACAGAGGGACGCTGTGGAGGATGACAGAGGGGCACCGTGGGAGGAGAACAGAGGCACGCCACGGTAAAGGGGACAGAGGGACGCCGCGGGAAAGGGGACAGAGGGAGGCTGTGGTGGGGGGGACAGAGGGCCGCAGGGAGGGGGACAGAGGGACGCTGTGTTGAGGGGGGCAGAGAGACGATGCGGTGAGGGGATGCCACATCTTTTAATTTGGGGGGAGAGGGGGGTAAGAGAATATGTGCTGGGGGTGATTTGGGAAGGGAGAGGACCCCCCACTAGCATATATCGTCTCCCCTCCCAAAGCACCCCCCAGCACATATCCCCTTACCTCCCCTCCCATCACTCCATGTGTGCACCTGCCCTCCAATCCCCCCTTCCCAGTTACCATGTCCCCCTCTGATTGCACACAGTACACATACCAGCAGAGCAGCTCTCTCACTGAAGTTGTGTTCCTCCTCTGTGGCTCCTCCTCCTCCTGGCTGTGTACAAAGGAACATTGGAGGCGAGGAGGAGGAACTGAGGAGTGTGTGCAGCTGTGAGTGGGGAGAGAGGGGTCAGCTGCTCCGGAACACTGATCGCAGCTTGCGGGACCCCGGGCGGCAGATGTCCCAGGTGCCCGCGCTAGCGCATCCCTGTCTGGCCAATTACCGGAGCTCAGTGCCGAAACTTGTTTTGGCACTGAGCTCTGGGATTCAGCTGTGCAGCCCTGCATGTGGGAGGAGGGGAAGGGTTTTTTTTTTTCGTATGTGGGGGCAGCTTTTTTGCCGCCCCCCGCAAAGTGCCGTCCTAGGCCTGGGCCTTGTCAGCCTAGGCCAAAATACAGCACTGCCTCTCCCCTCGCACTGTACCGATCGGTACACAGAGGGGAGGGAGGAACAGGCGTCATGACATGACGCCGGTCTGTTGACATGTGATCGCTCCGTCATTTGACGGAGCGATCACATGGTAAATGGCCGCGATCAGCGGCCGTTTACCGTGATCCGTGATGCCGCAGGACCCGGCGGTCACGGAAGTTCTCAGGTGCGCGCCCCAGGGGGCGCGCAAGAGCAGTATTCTGGGAGGACGTCCATGGACGTCCACCCAGAACTAGCCGACCGTGCTGTTGCCGTCTTTCGGCTATGGCCCGGTCGGCAAGTGGTTTTAACAGAACCTGTTGATTTTCCACCGAACTGATGCTAGCATGATAGTGGAGTCAGCTCCCAATGCCTACAGTACATTAATGCCGCGTACACACGGTCGGACTTTCCGGCATACTTGGTCCGGCGGACCAGAGTGTGCCGGACAATCCGCCCGTGTGTAGGCACCGGCGGACTTTTCCGGCGGACTTTTTCCCAAAAGCCCGCCGGACCTAGATTTGAAGAAAGTTCTAAATCTTTCCGCCGGACTCAGTTTCGGGCGGAAAGTCCGCTCGTGTGTGTGCTGGTCCGACGGAAAGCCCGCTCGTGTGTATGCTGGTCCGACGGACCAGATACAACACGAGGGCAGGGTATTGCATCTCACGCTCGCTGCAATAGGAAAAACACATTTTCCTATTGCGGCGAGCGCGGGGCATACCAGGCCCTTAGGTCTGGTATGGATTATAAAGGGGAACCCCGCTACGCCGAAAAAACGGCGTGGGGTCCCCCTAAAATCCATACCAGACCCCGATCCGAGCACGCAGCCTGGCCGGTCAGGAAAGGGGGTGGGGACGAGCGAGCGCCCCCCCCCCCTCCTGAACCGTACCAGGCCGCATGCCCTCAACATGGGGGTGGGTGCTTTGGGGGAGGGGGGCGCCCTGCGCCCCCCCCCCCCCCAAAGCACCTTGTCCCCATGTTGATGAGGACAAGGGCCTCTTCCCGACAACCCTGGCCGTTGGTTGTCGGGGTCTGCGGGCGGGGGCTTATCGGAATCTGGGAGCCCCCTTTAATAAGGGGGCCCCCAGATCCCGGCCCCCCACCCTATGTAAATGAGTATGGGGTACATGGTACCCCTACCCATTTACCTAGGAAAAAAGTGTAAGTAATAAAACACACTACACAGGTTTTTAAAATATTTTATTAAACAGCTCCGGGGGGGGGATCTTCCTCCGGCTTCGGGGGTCTTCTTCCGGCTTCGGGGGTCCCTCCGCTTCATCTTCTCCCGGCGTCCGGTTGGTTCTTCTCCGCTCTCTTCTCCCGGTGTTCCTGTTCTTCGGCCGGCTCCTCTGCTGTCTTCAAGTAGCTCTCTTGCCAGCAGAGGTCCGGACTTCTGGGCTTCTGGGCTTCTGGGCTTCTGGGCTTCTCTTCCCCAGATGTTGACACGACGCTCTCTCCTGCTGGACTGCTCTCCGAGGGCTGCGTTGTGACTTATATAGGTGGAGACCCCGCCCCCTTTTGATGTCACAGTCCCTGGGCATGCTGGGACTGTGACGTTTTAGGGGGCGTGGTCAACATCACCCATTGACCACGCCCCCTAAAACGTCACAGTCCCAGCATGCCCAGGGACTGTGACATCAAAAGGGGGCGGGGTCTCCACCTATATAAGTCACAACGCA
Source organism: Aquarana catesbeiana (assembly GCF_042186555.1). Classification (NCBI taxonomy): domain Eukaryota; kingdom Metazoa; phylum Chordata; class Amphibia; order Anura; family Ranidae; genus Aquarana; species Aquarana catesbeiana. The sequence goes on from NC_133329.1 coordinate 341,557,472, forward strand.
GCCCTCGGAGAGCAGTCCAGCAGGAGAGAGCGTCGTGTCAACATCTGGGGAAGAGAAGCCCAGAAGCCCAGAAGCCCAGAAGCCCAGAAGCCCAGAAGTCCGGACCTCTGCTGGCAAGAGAGCTACTTGAAGACAGCAGAGGAGCCGGCCGAAGAACAGGAACACCGGGAGAAGAGAGCGGAGAAGAACCAACCGGACGCCGGGAGAAGATGAAGCGGAGGGACCCCCGAAGCCGGAAGAAGACCCCCGAAGCCGGAGGAAGATCCCCCCCCCGGAGCTGTTTAATAAAATATTTTAAAAACCTGTGTAGTGTGTTTTATTACTTACACTTTTTTCCTAGGTAAATGGGTAGGGGTACCATGTACCCCATACTCATTTACATAGGGTGGGGGGCCGGGATCTGGGGGCCCCCTTATTAAAGGGGGCTCCCAGATTCCGATAAGCCCCCGCCCGCAGACCCCGACAACCAACGGCCAGGGTTGTCGGGAAGAGGCCCTTGTCCTCATCAACATGGGGACAAGGTGCTTTGGGGGGGGGGGGGCGCAGGGCGCCCCCCTCCCCCAAAGCACCCACCCCCATGTTGAGGGCATGCGGCCTGGTACGGTTCAGGAGGGGGGGGGGGCGCTCGCTCGTCCCCACCCCCTTTCCTGACCGGCCAGGCTGCGTGCTCGGATCGGGGTCTGGTATGGATTTTAGGGGGACCCCACGCCGTTTTTTCGGCGTAGCGGGGTTCCCCTTTATAATCCATACCAGACCTAAGGGCCTGGTATGCCCCGCGACGGGGCTAGTAAGGTGTCAATCTCGCCGATAAAAGCGGCAAGATTGACATCCTTTTCTAGTCCCGTCGCACCTGAGTCACGTTCAAAATGAACGGACTTGTCCGTGTGTGGGCAAGTCCGTTCATTCTGAAAGTCCGCCGGAACTCCGGCGAAAGTCCGTCGGAAAGACGGGCGGACTTAGCCCGCCGGAAAGTCCCGGCGTGTGTGGGCAAGTCCGTCCGTTTTAAAGTCCGGCGCACCTGGCGGACAAAGTCTGTCGGAAAGTGTGCCGGACCAAGTAGGATAGAAAGTCCGCTCGTGTGTACACGGCATTACTCTTTTATAAAGCTCCCTGCTTTCCTTAAAAAAATGGGTGCTGAAATAGAGGCAACACTGACCAGGTCTTTTGTAGTCACCTACCCATTTATATACGTTCTTGCTTCTATATATTGGCTGCAGAATACAGTAAAGCCAATAGGGAGGTAAAAATTAAAGAGCAGACTGCAAAGTGATCAATATATATGTGTACACTTTTGTATTTTTATGATAATAAATAGTTTTAAACGCATTGCGCAATGATCGTTGTCCATATATCTTGCATGAGGAATACCAAAGCTCAAGTATAGCAGGTGGAGAGCAGTACAAAAGGTGAAGTGGTTATCCCATTAATGAACCGAAGGCTTATTATATAAGGAATATCTGGTGAGTGGCCGATCTAAACGGTGGTGGTGTGTCACAAAAGTCACAATGAATCACAGATGATGCACGGTGGCACGTAAAGAGTCGAAATCACAGCAAATATTGAGGAATTTGCACTTTTTGCACATGGACTTTATGATAATTTATTTTGCATGTTAGTAATTTTGACATAGAGATTGATACGTTTTGCAAGTGGAACACAAATATAATGTTTAAGGGGGAAAAGGGGGGTCTTATTAATTATTATTAATCATTAATAGGAAAGTGGTGTACAAATAGGAGTGGTGTATGGTAAAAGAGTAGCGCACTCACACACACAAATCATAGACTGCAAAGTGAACTGGGAGGTCAGTCCATAGAAAAGTACAAAAAATTCCCAGCACTCTCCAGCTAATAAGCTCAAAAATTCTAAATAAGCTGTTTTAACATTAGGTCAACAGTAGGAGTTGTTGTTTCATATACTTGCAAATAAACGTAAAGCCACACTATCACATTGAGGCCTCCTTTGCAAAGTGTGGTCTCTAACTCTAAACTATCTGTGCTCCCAATTTGGGACATACAGTATCTCACAAAAGTGAGTACACCCCTCACATTTATGTAAATATTTTATTATATCTTTTCATGTGACAACACTGAAGAAATGACACTTTGCTACAATGTAAAGTAGTGAGTGTACAGCTTGTATAACAGTGTAAATTTGCTGTCCCCTCAAAATAAGTCAACACACAGCCATTAATGTCTAAGCCACTGGCAACAAAAGTGTGTACACCAATAGGTGAAAATGTCTAAATTGGGCTCAATTAGCAATTTTCCCTCCCTGGTGTCATGTGACCCGTTAGTGTTACAAGGTTTCAGGTGTGAATGGGGAGCAGGTGTGTTAAATTTGGTGTTATCGCTCTCACTCTCTCATACTGGTCACTGGAAGTTCAGCATGGCACCTCATGACAAAGAACTCTCTGAGGATCCGAAAAAAAGAATTGTTGCTCTACATAAAGATGGCCTAGGCTATAAGAAGATTGCCAAGACCCTGAAACTGAGCTGCAGCACGATGGACAAGATCATACAGCGGTTTACTAGGACAGGTTCCACTCATAACAGGCCTCGCCATGGTCGGCCAAAGAAGTTGAGTGCATGTGCTTAGCGTCATATCCGGAGGTTGTCTTTGGGAAATAGATGTACGTGCTGCCAGCGCTGCTGCAGAGGTTAAAGGGATAGGGGTGAGGCTGTCAGTGATCAAACCATACGCCGCACACTGTATCAAATTGGTCTGCCTGGCTGTCGTCCCAGAAGGAAGCCTCTTCTAAAGATGATGCACAAGAAAGCCCGCAAACAATTTGGTGAAGACAAGCAGACTAAGGACATGGATTACTGGAACCATGTCCTGTGGTCTGATGAGACCAAGATAAACTTATTTGGTTCAGATGGTGTCAAGCGTGTGTGGCAGCAACCAGGTGAGGAATACAAAGACAAGTGTGGCTTGCCTACAATCAAGCATGGTGGTGGGAGTGTCATGGTCTGGGGCTGCATGAGTGCTGCCAGCACTGGGGAGCTACAGATCATTGAGGGAACCATGAATGCCAACATGTACTGTGACATACTGAAGCAGAGTATGATCCCCTCCCTTTGGAAACTGGGCCGCAGGGCAGTATTCCAACATGATAACGACCCCAAGCACACCTCCAAGATGACCACTGCCTTGCTAAAGAAGCTGAGGGTAAAGGTGATGGACTAGCCTAGCATGTCTCCAGACCTAAACCCTATTGAGCATCTGTGGGGCATCCTCAAACGGCAGGTGGAGGAGCGCAAGGTTTCTAACATCCACCAGCTCCGTGATGTCGTCATGGAGGAGTGGAAGAGAACTTCAGTGGAAACCTATGAAGCTCTGGTGAACTCCATGCCCAAGAGGGTTAAAGCAGTGCTGGCAAAAAATGGTGGCCACACAAAATATTCACGCTTTGGGCCCAATTTGGACATATTAACTTGGGGGTATACTCACTTTTGTTGCCAGGGTTTAGACATTAATGGCTGTGTGTTGAGTTATCTTGAGGGGACAGCAAATTTACACTGTTATACAAGCTGTACACTCACTACTTTACATTGTAGCAAAGTGTCATTTCTTCAGTGTTGTCGCATGAAAAGATATAATAAATTATTATAAAAAACTGAGGGGTGTACTCACTTTTGTGAAATACTGTACTGTATATTTAGAGCTAAACACATTGAGAGCAGGCATGCTTTGGAGGTAGCTCCCTCCTTGTTAAAAGTCTTCCACTAATAGTCATGGTCAAATTAAATGCTAAAGATCCTGCAGGATACAAGTATTCATGTTTACTCACAGTAAGAAAATTAGCAAATATCTATGCCCTAGAGCAGCCTTTTTCAACCAGGGTGCCCAGGCACCTTGGGGTGCCTTGAGGTTTCTTCAGGGGAACCTTGGCAAAATGCCTAAAAATTGATCAAATATTGTATACAAGCCAGCAGATGGACAACGCCACAGGTTTTCATTATGCACCATTCCAACTAGACACTGGCATCCTAATAACCAATTATGTCATCAGTTATAAAGGAGGATGTCTGTTGCCTCCACAGCATCCTTGTTTGACCCTCCTCTGCCTCTCTCCCTCAGCACTGGGGTCACATTAGCTGACTGATGGAGAGAAATTGAGGGAGAAGAAAAAACATTGGAATACCCAAACCATCCTCTCCACTCCTCTCAAGACCTCCTATTCTCAAGCTCCCTTGTCTCCCTCTCCCATGCTCGTCTCCAGCATTTCTCCAGAGCCTCTCCCATCCCCTAGAACTCTCTACTTCAACCTGTCCTGCTATCACCTACTCTAATTGCCTTCAAGTGATCCCTGAAAACTCATCTCTTCAGGGAAGCCTATCACGCCTCCAACTAATCTTTTACCACTTCCATCAGCTCATTGCCCACAGTTACAACCTTTTGTACCACCTGCCCCACCCTATTAGATTGTAAGCTCTTCTGAGCAGGACCCTCTTGATCCTCTAGTATTTTATTGTATTGTAACTGTATGTCTCCCTTTTATATTGTAAAGCACTGCGTAAACTGTTGGCACTATATAAATCCTGTATAATAATAATAATAATAGTAAGTACCAGTGTGAAAAATTGTATTTGCTATGGAAGAATAAATCACCTCTAATGTTTGGTGTCCTATGTGTTGAAATTTGCTGCATTATGAAAAACTATTATGCCGCGTACACACGGTCGGACTTTTCGTCTACAAAAGTCCGACAGCCTGTCCGACAGACTTCCGGCGGACTTCCGGCGGACTTTCGGCGGACTTGCAGCAGACTTTCTAACGAACGGACTTGCCTACACACGACCACACAAAAGTCCGACGGATTCGTACGTGATGACGTACACCGGACTAAAATAAGGAAGTTCATAGCCAGTAGCCAATAGCTGCCCTAGCATGGGTTTTTGTCCGTCGGACTAGCACACAGACGAGCGGATTTCGGGGTCCGTCGTAGTTACGACGTAAAGATTTGAAGCATGTTTCAAATCTAAAGTCCGTCGGATTTGAGGCTGAAAAAGTCTGCTGAAAGTCCGGAGAAGCCCACACACGATCGGATTACCAGCCAGCTTTAGTCCGTCGGCGTCCGTTGGACTTTTGTAGATGAAAAGTCCGACCGTGTGTACGCGGCATTAGAATAGTTTTTCACATTTTAGAATAGGGTGCCTTGAGATTGTCTATAATTTTAAAGGGCGCCTTGACTGAAAAAAGGTTAAACACTGCCGTAGAGTACAGATAAATATGAGTTTTAGATAAAGACATTTTTCAAAATACAATAACATACTGAGAAAATATTTGCAGCAAAGTGTAAGTTCACCTTTTTTAGAAAAAATAAAAGGTGGATAAACACTGCACATACCCCTGATCCCTGCTGTACTTACATCCGTGGGTGATGAGCTGTCAGTGCCCACGTACCACTTCAGCATTCTGGGGATTTGAAATCCCTGCTCTTCTCCCTGTTCTCTGTGCAGTGCTTCCAGGACAGATCAAAGCGACTCTGATTGGTCAGAACTGGCACAGAGCATCATTCTGATCCCCAAGAGCTGGGGATTTTAGATCCAGCTACACTGGCTGTGTAGCTATACTGGCTGTGACTGACAGCTCATCACCCACGGAAGAAAATACTTTTATTAGTAATACTTTTTTCTGAAAAGGGGAACGTAAACTGGTCTCTGGCTCTATGGCTAAAAAACACTGAAAAGTTAATTTTTAAAGAGACTCAATTCTGGGAACCAAAAACACAAGCTAATGCAGATATAAAGTGCAGATATCTCAAGACTACGGTTCATCTCTGAAACGTCGTTGGGTTTAGGATTTTGTATCATGTTTTTTCCGCCAAACGTTTGTACATCATAATGCATCCATTTGTATTTGTTTATTCTTTATTTATTATGTGTCTTTTTGTCTATATATAATAAACTTTATACGTTTTTACATAATTTTTGGTATGGTAGTGCCTTCAAAGTCCCACCCCTAGGGGGTTTCTCCATTTCCATGTTCATTTGGGATGTGGCACACCTTTATTGTTAGCAACTTTGTTTGGATATTCCTGTTTCAAATCTTCCAGTCATGGCTGAATGCTGTACAATTCTGACATGCAAACCTCCACGTAGTGTGTGAGCTTGTTGCTAATTGGCTAAGCTCTGCTCCCACACATTCCTACTGTCCCACCACTAGGATTGGCAGCCTCAACTGCAAATAGAAATGTGGTGGAGGCATGTAAGTGTCAAATCTTTGCTTGCTGGAACAGCCTGACAATTGGCAATGACAGGAGGATTTAGGAGACTGCTGTAGGTACGTGCGCCTGTAGATGATTTTATGTCCACTGCAAGTTTTTTTCCCGAGAAACAGTAAGCAGATCAGCAAGGCCTCATTATTTGTGATGTTTTTTTTTTTTTCACACACCAGCACTATACCAGTATTTCTGATAATGACAATCTTATAGTTCATATTTCTATACATGATGGATAAACCTAGGTAGCAGATAATAAGGATCCCCTGGCATGTAATACATCCTACACCACCTTGCAGCTTTATATGCTTAAAGCATAACTCCACTTTTGTTGAGCAAAAAACATTCCCCTCTAGATTATCTATGTACATTTTAACACATTTTGTTGCAGATTCCTACCTTTTGTTATTCTGAAGAAATCACTGTTTGTTCCTCTGTGTCCCTGTGCACAGTGAGTCTAATGGGAGTGGTTTCATATTTATCAACCAGCTGCTACAGCTGTAGGGCTCTAATGAGGAAAACCACTGGGTCTGCATCCCTTTAGACGTGATTTCCTATTGGGAGTATCTTACCAAAAATTACATTTTTGTTGCAGGGGATGCCAAACATCTGATTTGTATCTTAGTGTCGACTTTTGGGAAAATCAGTGAGCCAATCACACAAGCAGGAAATCATTTTTCTGGGGAGCGTTCTGTACACATTCTGTGTGCATAACGCCTCCAGATAGCCATATTGCATTGCAGTTTACAGAAAATTACCGCGGCTGCAGATTGAAAAGGAAAGGTAATTTTTAATAACATTCAATTACAATATAACTTGTGCCGCAATTGTATATGCTTTATTATTTTTTTTTATTTTCTATTTTTTTCCCCTTTGAAAGTGGAATTACCCTTTAACAACATATGCATTACAAATAAGCTGTTTTTTTTAAAAGCAAAATGATATAAGTTGGCACTCCCTTTAATGTGACCTAAAGAAACCAGTTATCAACTTTCAGTGCTATCTGTTACTGCTCTCTGCACTGCCCTATTAAACAAGTCAGATTGTTTGGCTTGTTTTGAATTGTTGTCCTGATTTCTATATTTATTATCATTGTATTTGAAATCCTGTTTATTCATTCTGAGTCAAATCTCCTGATCAGCCATTCTTCACTTCTGTTTTTGTATCAGAGTTTTTAAGACACAGGGTAAGATCTTGCTGAATTTGCACACATTATTTGCTGTGCCCAGAGCCATAATTGCAGCTTTGAAAAGGTTCCTTTAAATGAAATATTGGGAATAGATAAATACATTAGGCAGTGATCCATGAAATTCTTCAAATATTCAGAAGAGCAGATCAAATGCTAAACAGATTGGCACTTCTTTGTTCATATTCAAAAACCCATTAGGCAAGAAAGAACAAGAGTCGCTGCCTTATGGAAAATCTCAGGATGTGAAAGATCCTTAAGCCTGCAACTTAATTGCTACTTTGATCCTTTTTAGTCCGGTATAAACAAAATAGATGAGCTAGCAGGTTTTCTTTCCTGCCAGTATCTTTAAACAATGCTTATATGACAGTTGTGTTTCATAAACTACTAATATGACATCTGAGGATAAAATGGTGAGGAATACAGAAAAGTAACCTTTAAGAGACAGGGATAAAGTTAACCATGGGTCTTATTTCAACACTTGGATAAAACTAAGTATGGGTGTTAGGCTGATTTATCATTACCGAGGCAGTTTTTTCAGTATCAGGTAGTCATTTTATGTCTGGTGCTCAACTGGCCCTGCCAATGATGTAATCTGAAACATGGATATTATCAGATGTGGTGAACAAGCTTCAACTAACCAAAGATGTGCAACCTGTAATGCTCATTGCAGAAATATAACTGTTACTGTTCCAATGTGTCTAGTACAGCCTTTCTCAACGTTTTCAACAAAGAGGAACCCCTGAAATAATTCTGGTCTCAGGGAACCCTTGCTAAAAATTACTATATGTACAATTCATGATACAATAGTTTGATGGTCAATGGGAAGAATGTTCCTTACACTTGTGAACATTGGTAAAAATTACTCCCTTACAGATAGCTAAAAAGATCAATGTTCTTAGTAGAAACTTATCTGAGAGGCAAAAATTGCTCATTGGTCAAGGAACACCTAGCAACCTCTGGGAAACGCTAGGGTTCCATGGAACCCTGGTTGAAAATCCCTGGTCTAATATGTCTGTGAAGGTTCTCATTTATCAAAGTTATGGTATAGCTAGTGGAAGTTAATCACATTCAAGGTCAAGTATTGCATCACATTGAACATACAGTATCAGAAAAGCAGGAGGGTTTTAACAAACTTTCTCCTTTCTGTGTTTTCCAAGCCTAACAATACAGCGAGACAAAAGCTTGTACATCCGAAAAGACGCAACACCGAAAACACAAGGTAACTCAATTCTTTCAGTCCAGTGTAGTTGTAGTGAAGAATGTAAAGGCCTGTACACTTGGGAAACAAAACAACCTCTCAACAAATGGATGACCCAACATAGGAAGATAAACTAGAGCTCAGGACTCAGCAGTCTACCTTAAGAAAAATAGAAATTCTCTCAAGGATAATGAGGTGAACATTTTGGACAGGGGAATGAAACTGGTTTATGAGGTGTTCACAATGGAAAAACCATCCCTAAATCAAGGTGGAGACCTCTGACACCCTCTTTAACCCACATATAAATGTAATTTTAACATCTCTGCACTGGTGATCTGACATCAGTTCATACCTTCAGGCATTGAACTTAAATGATAAGCACAAATACCATATTTAGCACTATGGGTTTGGATTACGTAAACAGGTGGGTGGTTTTACAAACCTACTATCCTGTTTTTGGACAATCAACATCTACCTCGTCACATTCCATGGAGATTGGAGATTGGATTAAAGTGACTGAGTTACCTGTGTCTCTATAAATGCTGGGGTAAGTTCCTGACACTCATCAGTGCTGAAGAAGCTGCTTGGATAAGCAGCAAAATAACTGTACAAAAAAGTGGCAACACACTACAACCTATAACTAGTCTTTGCAGTAAGATGCACAGGGCAACGCACATCACAACAAAGATTTTCCAACACACTTACCAGCTAGCCTGAAAAACAACCAAATTTACCCTGTCTAACAATACACATTAAAAACAGAGGGTTTTGTTTGCACACATTTGCAATATGCGTAAGAAGCAGTGCCTACATCAAGGCTCCTCTGTATACTGCAGTCCTAATTCTATCATTTTCAGTCTCCCATGCTGGAGCACATATAGCAGTGGATAGATTAAAAGCAGCTTTGCCTAGAGTGAGCCTACCCCTCCTTTAAGGCACAGGGACACATGGGACGCTCAGCAAAAGAACAAAGGCAGCTGATGGCATCCAGTGCGTCCCCGCATCCAATTCAACCACCTGTTCAAAATAGTGGCAACCACCCCAACCTACAACTAATCTTTGCTGTGAGGTGCATATGGAGGGGCAACACACATCACAAACAAACAAACATTTCCCAGCACATTTACCAGCTAGCCTGCCAAACAACAAACTTGACCCTGTCTAACAATAGGATTAGAAAGGATCAATTTGGTTGTTCTGTAGGCTAGCTGGTAAGTGTGCTAGGAAGTCTTTGTTTGTGATGTAAGCAGCAAAATAATTTCAGCATTAAAGAACAAGTCCAGTTGAATGTGACTAACTATTACTAGCTTTACTCTTCCAAAACCTTCTGCAAGCCCTGGGCCATCCATGCTAAAAAAGTGAATATAAGAGGCGCACTTTTTATCCAAGCATTTTCTGGCTACTTACACTAATCTGTATCCACCCCTAGCTCTACTTGTATTGGGATTAACCTTTGTCTACCAATAAGGTAGCTTTATTCTATAATATTTAGTAACATATTTAGTAACATCAGCGTTTAGCAAACAGGGAAAATCTGGCTGATTTAAACAGATCTAAAGCTATGCTGACTACAGTCTTCAATACTTAAATACTATAGTCTTTATCATACTATATCCAAAAAACAAAAAAATCTTGGCGCTATCATAAAAAGAACCCCCAAAGAGAGCAGCAGTTCAACTGTGGAAATCACAACATATAAGGAAAACAAAAAAGAAAAAACTGCGCTATGAAGTGAAATTGTACAGAAATTAATAATGCAATAAATCAGTATATACACTGGAAACCCACATAGACATCCAATGAAATCAGATCATTAGTACAATATTTATAAAATACATTTTTGTGACAAAGTCTATAGGCGTGAAAAAATCTGGAAGAATCCTTCAATAGTTCTCCGTGAATAGCAAGTAGGAAGATGAAAATTAGATACACCCAGCAAAGTGATCCTTCACCAACACACATATGCGCTTACCAAATGGAAAGCAATATAAGGCACATCTCAAGGCTGTTATCCCGATCAGGCAACTTGACGTAACCACTACTCCAGATAGCGCTAGGAGTGATGTGCGTGTAGAATGAGACACAATATACTATCTGGAATGGCCCTCCGTACAGCATGGATCCAACCAAACACCAACCCGAATTAATCACATAGGGATAGAAGAAAGGCAGCCATAGCGTAAATCCGATAGGAACTTTTATTAAAATATGGTAAAACACTTACAAATTAGAAGTATAAAGAGAGCATTCGCCAGCCGGCAAGGGAGCGCCCGTTCGTAGTTGTGTGCGATGACGTCAGAGCGTTAACCTCCCGACGTACGTTTCGTCTAATCACTGACGTCGTCTGGGGAACCTTGGTTGGTGTTTGGTTGGATCCATGCTGTACGGAGGGCAATACCAGATAGGATATTGTGTCTCATTCTACACGCACATCACTCCTAGCGCTATCTGGAGTAGTGGTTATGTCAAGTTGCCTGATCGGGATAACAGCCTTGAGATGTGCCTTATATTGCTTTCCATTTGGTAAGCGCATATGTGTGTTGGTGAAGGATCACTTTGCTGGGTGTATCTAATTTTCATCTTCCTACTTGCTAATCACGGAGAACTATTGAAGGATTCTTCCAGATCTTTTCACGCCTATAGACTTTGTCACAAAAATGTATTTTATAAATATTGTACTAATGATCTGATTTTATTGGATGTCTATGTGGGTTTCCAGTGTATATACTGATTTATTGCATTATTGATTTCTGTACAATTTCACTACATAGCGCAGTTTTTTCTTTTTGTTTTCATACTATATCCAACTCAGTGAATTTCGATCAGTATATCTACTGTATATATCCACGCATCTCACTACAATAAATAGATTGATTTGTCTGCTTGGGATCAGTAAATTTCCCTGAAATGTTTTCAAAAATAGTGAGTTGGTGAAATTTCACTATTTTGCCAAAATTCATTGGAGTCAAAGGTGAAGGCAAAAGTAAGGTGGTTTTTGGTGGTTTGTGGCTCCTAATCATTACAGAAGACCCTTTCACCTTCCTGTTGATCTGTTCTTATGCCAAGAAATGGTCTCATTAGCCTCAGTATTTTACATTTTTCACAGAAAGAAACAGAGTGTGAAAAAAAAGATAAAAAGAAAGAATAACACAATAGTATGGAAATAGTGATAAAAAACAAACAAAAAAACAGCCTGGGAAGACACCTATGTTCTTATGCACATACATGCAACTCATAATGGCAATACAACATAGGATGTCGCAAAGCCAAACTTGATACAAACGTTACTATCAAGTAGATAGAGCATATTATATAGTTCTACACCTCTATGTACTGCAGATTCTTGCCTTATGTATTATATTTGTACCTTTTAAGAAACTCTTCAAATAAAATACGGTGAGAATATCCTTGTCTCCGGATGTTAACAGTTTCCAGAATGCCCGTATAACGCAGCTGCATGAGCACCCGATCCCTTGAGAACTTCATCGCTTCTCGGTCATCATTCGGTTTGATGCAGCGCACAAAGTGAGGCAGTCCAACCACCATTTTTGACAAAAGATCCATTAAGGAGTACTAAGCAAAAACATAGCCCAAAACATTAGCATACAAAAGCAAAATTAATAAGGCTATATAGAATACAAAAGCAAAAAACAAAAAGGTTATATAAAAGGTTATCGTATGCATGAACCCATCAACCTCAGCGCCTTTGCTGGTAAAGTATATGTAAACCCCCAGTTACCAAAATCTTATATAGGCTTTAACATGTTACTATAAATTAAAAAGTAATTATAAAGAGTCTTAAAACTGCATCTTTCATTAATCTATTACTTGGTGATCCTGTCATAAAGGTCCTTATGCAGACACTTTGTCACTGTCTCCCAAATGTTTTCAATTGTCACTCTTTTAATTCTTCTTCCTAGATTAGGAGTGAACTATAGAGATTACAAGTGGCCAAGCACCTACACATTGCAGAAGTATGTCCCACTGGTGTCATCACCAGGAAACCCACCCTAAGAAATTAAGTGGAGCCACCATTGGAGCGCATGAATGTGGACAAAAAATGGCTGCAATGAGGCTGCAGGAGGTCAGCAGTGCTGATATGCAACGATGGAAAAAAAAAGGCGAGAACAGCATTATATTTAAAAAGCATGGCAATTGTTTATTATACACAGTGATTCATATCTACATTAATTTTGTAACTTTACATGTAGAAATGTGGGCATATACTATTTATGTGGCAGAACAATGGCAGAGTGTAAATAAATTTATTGACATTTTAATGTCCGTGACATGATGCTACTTGTTTTGAGCAATCCTGCATTAGTCAAATACATAAAACCAATATCCTTCTCAAATAAATTAGTGTCACATAATATAAATGTTATTTCAAAACCTCTAGGGAGTTTAATTAACTAAATTAAAGCAATGCAATTTTTCCTCAATGTGAAATTGCATGTTTAGGCTAAAATTGATTTACTTATGCCTGTGTGACATCTTTGCAATTGGTTTAACTAGTGCAAGGCTCAGATTGTCTATTACAAATAGAACTGAAAACATACAGTGCCTTTCAAAAGTATCCCCCCCCCCCCCGTGGCTTTTTACCTATTTTGTTACATTACAGCCTTTAGTTCAATGTTTTTTTAATCTGAATTATATGTGATGGATCAGAACACAATAGTCTAAGTTGGTGAAGTAAAATTAGAAAAATATATACATAAAACTATTTTTCAGAAATAAAAAACTGATAATTGGCATGTGCGTATGTATTCACCCCCTTTGTTATGAAGCCCATAAAAAGCTCTGGTGCTACCAATTACCTTTAGAAGTCACATAATTAGTGAAATGATATCCACCTGTGTGCAATCTAAGCGTCACACGATCTGCCATTACACATACACACATTTTTGAAAGGCCCCAGAGGCTGCAACACCTAAGCAAGAGGCACCACTAACCAAACACTGACATGAAGACCAAGGAACTCTCCAAACAAGTAAGGGACAATTTTGTTGAGAAGTACAAGTCAGGGTTACGTTATAAAAAAAATCCAAATCTATGATGATCCCTAGGAACTCCATCAAATCTATCATAACCAAATGGAAAGAACATGGCAGAACAGCAAACCTGCCAAGAGACGGCCGCACACCAAAACTCACGGACCGTGCAAGGAGGGCATTAATCAGAGGGGCAGCACAGAGACCTAAGGTAACCCTGGAGGAGCTGCAGAGTTCCACAGCAGAGACTGAAGTATCTGTACATAGGACGACAATAAGCCGTACGCTCCATAGAGTTGGGCTTTATGGCAGAGTGGCTAGAAGAAAGCCATTACTTTCAGCAAAAAACAAAATGGCACGTTTTAAGTTTGTGAAAAGGCATGTGGGAGACTCCAAAAATGTATGGAGGAAGGTGCTCTGGTCTGATGAGACTAAAATTTAACATTTTGGCCATCAAATACAAAGCTATGTCTGGGGCAAAACCAAACACATCACATCACCCAAAGAACACCATCCCCACAGTGAAACATGGTGGTGGCAGCATCATGCTGTGGGGATGTTTTTCAGCAGTCGGGACTGGGAAACTGGTCAGAGTTGAGGGAAAATGGATGGTGCTAAATACAGGGATATTCTTGAGCAAAACCTGTACCACTCTGTGTGTGATTTGAGGAGGTTCACCTTCCAGCAGGACAATGACCCCAAACACACTGCTAAAGCAACACTTGAGTGGTTTAAGGGGAAACATGTAAATGTGTTGGAATGGCCTAGTCAAAGCCCAGACCTCAATCCAATAGAAAATTTGTGGACAGACTTAAAGTTTGCTGTTCACAAGCGAAAATCATCCAACTTGAAGGAGCTGGAGCAGTTTTGCAAGGAGGAATGGGCAAAAATCCCAGTGGTAAGATGTGGCAAGCTCGTAGAGACTAAGGCCCCTTTCACACGATCGGACCGTTCAGGTCCGCCTGTCAGTTTTGACGGCGGACCTGAACGGGCGATCCATGTTAGCCTATGGAGCGTCGGATGTCAGCGGAGACATGTCCGCTGACATCCGACCCCGTCCGATCCACTAAAAGCAGACGTATGGCTCTACGTCCAGATCCGTCGCTGGCGGATCGGATCGGGTGAGATCTGATGAAAACGGACACGCTGTCCGTTTTCGTCCGATCCCTCCATAGGCGGCAGCGGTGCCTGACAAGCCCCTCCCCGCTCAGTGAGCAGAGAGGGACCTGTCATCCGCCGGCTCAGCGGAGATCAACGGACTGATCTCCCGCTGAGCCGGCGGACCGAGGCGGGCTCCGTAGAAACGGAGCCCGCCTCGTGTGAAAGGGGCCTTATTCAAAGTGACTTGGAGCTGTGATAGCCGCAAAAGGTGGCTTTACAAAGTATTGACTTTAGAGGGGGTGAATAGTTATGCACATTGACTTTTCCTGTTATTTTGTCCTATTTGTTGTTTGCTTCACAATAAAAAAAAAAAAAAAAAACATCTTCAACGTTGTGGGCATATTCTGCCAATTAAATGATGCAAATCCTCAAACAATCCATGTTAATTCCAAGGTGTGAGGCAACTAAACACAAAAAATGCTAAGGGGGGGGGGGGGTGAATACTTTTGCAAGGCACTGTATACTACTGAATGCACATGTGAAGAGCAAAAATGGTAGACTGATACAGTGTGTCTTGTATTTTAAACATGACATCATTTTTATGTTTATATTGCTTTTGAATTGATTCATAAAATTTGAGGAAAAGAAGTAAAAATTGGAGTGGTTACCAAAAGCAATCAGTAAGGTTTTACCTTTCATTTTATGAAAAACATGATTACCTATTATTTATATTAAAAACTTTTTAATTGTGATTTTAAAGGTAATAGTGAACTAAATAATAAAATATAAGTTTGTTTTAAGCATTTGATATTAGCCATGCTAGGCGGATGTAACCTTACCCTAAAATACGAAGCCACTGTTTGCCTTTTCATATTTGTTGTCTCCTCTGGATGTCTCATCATTTCCATAGTGTCCACCTAAAAGCAAAAATATATATTTAAAGGAAGTGCTCACATAACATAATTAGGTTTGGTTTACCTGATTTAACAATCATAACATATATACTAGGTCAATCTATCTCTAGTCTTTAGATTACAAAGCTTCCTGGTTTACAACGTCTACAAAAGCACAATAGATAACTATTATAAAAATAGGACTTTAATAAATGTGTAACACCCACTACAGGAGCTTTAACAGTCTTACACAAGGTGTAAAAATGTATTTCTAATTAAGCTACAACTAGACATACTGTACATAAGTATCTGCCATCTTCTGTACTGCCATACAGCTTGGATTTGCCACCATCGCCTCTTTAAATAAGCGGCTTTCACCACATCTAATTTGCATGACATGTGAGTGTGGTTGGCTCTCAATGGAGCCGCTTCACACATGTCTGGGGTGGCCACGGTGCAGTTTCCAAACGGGTCCTGTGTGTTTTTGAGTCCGGTTCAGGTGCGAATTCAGGCAAAAATTCGGACCTGAATCACATCTGAACTTGTGAACAGAAACGCACCTGACTCCAGGCTGGAAACCACAGCCGCACATACAGGTGCATCTCAAAAAATTTGAATATCATCAAAAAGTTTATTTATTTCAGTAATTAAATTCAAAAAATGAAACTCATTACACACAGAATGATATATTTCAAGCATTTCTTTTTTTTAATTTTGATGATTATGGCTTACAGCTAGTGAAAACCCAAAATTCAGTATCTCCGAAACTTACAATATTACATAAGACCAATAGAAAAATAACTTTTTTCAATACAGAAATGTTGGCTTACTGAAAAGTATGTCCATGTACAGTATAGCATGCACTCAATACTGGGGCTCCTTTTGCATGAATTACTGCATCAATGCAGCGTGGCATTGAGGCAATCAACCTGTGGCACTGCTGAGGTGTTAAAGAAGCCTAGGTTGCTTTGATAGCGGCCTTCAGCTTGTCTGCATTGTTGGGTCTTGTGTCTGTCATCTTCCTCTTGACGCTATCCCACAGATTCTCTATGGGGAATCTGTGGGGTATTGTCAAGAGGAAGATGAGATGCACCAGACCCAACAATGCAGATGAGCTGAAGGCTGCTATCAAAGCAACCTGGGCTGCCATTACAGCTCAGCAGTGCCACAGGCTGATCGCCCCCTGCATTGATGCAGGAATTCATGCAAAAGGAGCCCCAACCAAGTATTGGTATAGTGCATACCATACCGTACATAGACATACTTTTCAGTAAGCCAACATTTCTCTGTTAAAAATCCTTTCTTTTATTGGTCTTATGTAATATTCTAATCAACCAGAGCCACAGTAGAGAGGCTTATTCAGAGTGGGCCCCTATTATTCAATAGAAGAGGATGTGTCATATTTCAATACAGTAACTACACGTTTGTGCAGGAGGAACCAAGTGTATAGGAGGAAACAAGTTATGGGCAGGAGGTGAAAGATATCTAAGAACATTGCTTTTACATGGTCATTAGTGATGTCTCTGCCACCACACGGTCGGATGGCTAGAGAGCTCTTATGCCGCATACACACGAGCGGACTTTACGGCAGACTTTGCCTGGCGGACAGGATTTGGTCGGACAATTCGATCGTGTGTGGGCTCCAGCAGACTTTGTTTTCTCAAAAGTTGGATGGACTTAGATTTGAAACATGTTTTAAATTAATCCGTTGAAATCGAGTCCGGTCGAAAAGTCCGCCATCTGTATGCTAGTTCGACGGACAAAAAGCCACGCTAGGGCAGCTATTGGCTACTGGCTATGAACTTCCTTGTTTTAGTCCGGTCGTACGTCATCACGTAGGAATTCGACGGACTTTGGTGGATTGTGTGTAGGCAAGTCCGTTCATTCAGAAAGTCTGTCGTAAAGTACGTAGAAAAGTCTGCCGTAAAGTCTGCTCGTGTGTATGCGGCATTAGATGGAATAGTCTGTGGGGGTTGAGCCACAGGAGGAGCAACAGTCTGCATGTAGATGTAGGAGGAAACTATTACTAAATCCTATATGCACATTATATCTTCTGGCTCTACTTTTATTCCAAGTGTACTAAAATCCTTAAATATGATGGCAAAGACTTATCCTATTGGTATCCCATATTCCTATCCCTATCCAAGTTATACCCCCCAATAAAACAACAAAAACAAAGCTTGCAAAAGACTGTTCATTGTCTCTGGAAAGGATGTATGAAGTCTGGCAGTGGGGTGATTTGGCGGATTGTTTCTTTTTAGCTGCAACACCATGGCTACACATGTCGACCCAATTCATTATTCTTGCTAAACATACAGCTGATGTGATGCAGGGTGGGATCAGGGAAACCTATTCCTTCTCTATTCTTGGACCCCCTGGATTAAACATTACTTACTTACATGGTTTGTCTCAACCCTCTAACTGTTAGCTTGCCTGGACAGCTTGGGCTGTTAAAGTAAGTTGAAAAATATCAGACTTAATGGCAGGATCACCAGGTGAAAATTGAGAAAAAAAAAAACATCATAGCAGCCACCACATCTAGGAATTTTTAAGCTGCAATTTAATAAATTATTGTTTTTGCGTTTAATACTGATTGTTTTAAAGTGGTTGTAAACCTCTGACATGAAATATGAACAAAGCACATAACTCTATAGTATGTGTTTGTCTCAATTCAGAGCACTTAGGGCTCATTTACACTTGCTTCAAAACATGGCTTAGGACATGCTTTTTTAAAGCTCTTTGAATGCCAGTTAAATCACCTGTCACTAAATAAAATGGTTAGCTTACAGTCCTGTTTATCTCTTGCTTTTGCCTTGCTTCGCTTCAAAAATTATACCCTATGTCGCTTTAGTGGTGCTTCAAAGCCTCTTCAAACCCTCCATAGAAGTCTATGACAAAGTGCACTTCAAGCATCTGCAGCTTTTTGTGAGGAGCGGTTCGGCTCTTGTTCTGGGACGACATCATATGAGGTCGCCACAGAACAGCTCCCCTCGCATACCTGTAGGGGCGCACAGCATGGTGATCGCGGCCACACCGTGTTGCTAGGACACGGCGTGACCCTGATCCCTGTAAAGAGCTGATCACACGGCTCTTTAATCATGTGATCGGCTGTGTCCAATCGCAGTCACATGTAAACACGGAAGTGCCGGTGATCGGCTCTCATTGCCTCACACTGACAGAGTGTGGGGCGAGGAGAGCTGATCAGCGGCATCTCCTCGCAGGGAACACCCGGACATGTATTCAGGGCACTAATCATCAGTGCCCTGATTACAGTAAAGCCCCCCAGTGCCACCAATCAGTGCCCATCAATGTCCATTAGTGATGCCAGTCACTGCTGCCTTTCAGTGTCCATCAGTGCCTGCTCATCAGTGCTGCCCATCAATGCCCATCAGTGCCGCCTATCTGTGTCCATTAGTGCCGCCTATCTGTGTTCATCAGTGCCGCCTATCAGTGCCCACCAGTGCCGCCTATCAGTGCCTATCACTGCCACCTATTAGTGCCCACCAGTGCTACCCATCAGTTCTACCCATCAGTGCTGTCTATCAGTGCTCATCAGTGCCGCCTTATCCATGCCCATAAGTGCCACCTCATCATATCAATGCCACCTATCAGCTCCAATCAGTACGGCATATTAATGCCTCCTCATCGGTGCCACCTAATCAGTGCCCATAAGTGCCACCTCATCAGTGCCCTTCAGTGCAGCCTATCAGTGCCCATCAGTACAGCCTCATCAGCACCCATCAGTGAAGGAGAAAAATTACTTATTTACAAAATTTACTGACAGAAAGAAGAAAAATAGCTGAAAAAGCTAAAAATTGGCCTGGGCAGGAAGGGGGTGAAAGTGTCCTGTAGGCAAGTGGTTAATTCAGCTTTAGCTTCCCTTTGTTTTGGAAGTATTGCAGGTATGAGATATCAACACAGACAGGGCATCCGCCAAGCTACATTAAAGCTTCAAAAAGCATCATAGAAGCACCACTAAATCATTACTGGTTTTCATTTATTTTGTGCATAAAGAGAACATAGAGACAGCAAGTGCGCTTACCTGTGCAGGAGAGAACACTTGTGTTAAGAACAAAATGAGGATTGAACATTTCAAAAACCAATGTTTTCTCACATAGCAGTCCACATCGTAGTATTGGATTTGTTTCCTTGGACATGGTGGTAAAAAAAAAGAGGTGGAAAATGGTGAAGTGGTATTAGGGCTATTTCCTAGAGGGGGTGTTAGAAGCTCATATCTACTTCTGTGGAGGGGTCTTCCAGCCAATGAGCCCACGCATTGCAATTTTTTTTCTTTCTACCGCTGTTTCTGTATGTATCTTGATACAGGAGGTCCCCAGGTTACAAACAAGATCGGGTCTGTAGGTTTGTTATTAGGTTGAATCTGTAAGTCGGAACAGGTACATTTTTTTTAAGTGTAGCTGCAGCCAAAAAAAATATTTTTACATTTTTTGGATAGCATAGGGAAGGGTTAACACCCCTGTAACGTTCTGTTTTGTTGTCTGTGCCCCGTTCAGAAAATTTCACCTCACTTTCTATCCCTATGACAATTGGATTTAGAAAATTTTGGGTTGTTGTGGAAACAAGCCTTGGTGATAATGCATCAGTGGAGGTACCCTTTTCCCATAATAAATGTTACAGGGGTAAATTTCCCTTCCTAGGGGTAGATTTCCTCTCACTTCCTGTTGTCTCCCTCCATTTGTAAGTAGGAGTCGTTTGTAAGTCAGATGTTTGTAACTAGGGGACCGCCTGTATAAGGGAAGATTAGAGCTGGCTAAGCACTTCCAAAAGGTGATAGTAGGAGTGGTTGCTTTCTTCCAGTTCATCGATTTTCATTCATAGTAGAATAAGAGGTTCGATGGCATCCACTAGGTCCAGTAGGCATAGCTTTGGATCCAAGGTGAGTTGAGATAAGATCACTTTGTTGATAACATATACCACCTCAGCCCAGAAGTTAGAGATGAGGGGGCAGGTCCAGAAGACATGGAAGAGGCATGGCTGGGTTCAGCTTATGTAGCCCATGGGGAATGAAGTACACCCTATGGAGGATTTTGAATTGGACCCAACTGTTCCTAGCAGAGACTAGTTGTTTAAATAGGAGATCCATGATGTCGAACCATTTCTCATTGTTGACGCTCTGTATATGTCTTATGCCGCGTACACACGATTGGAAATGCCGCCAGCAAAACTCAGATTAGAGCTTTTTGTTGGAAAATGCGACTATGTGTGTGCTCCGTCAGTCTTTTGCTGGCGGAATTTCAGCCAGCGAAAGATTGGGAGCATGTTCTCTATTTTTTGGTCAGGAAAAGTTCCTATCCGAATATGCGTTCGTCTGTATGCAATTTGGACGCGCAAAAAATCACGCATGCTCTGAAACAATTTGACGCATGCTCGGAAGCATTGAACTTAATTTTTTCGGATCTTCGTAGTGTTGTACGTCACCACGTTCTTGACGGTCGAATGTTCAGAGAAAGTTTGTGTGACCGTGTGTATGCAAGGCAAGCTTGAGCGGAATTCCGTTGTGAAAACCATCCAAGTTTTTTCTGACGGAAATTCCGATCGTGTGTACGCGGCATTAGTCACATGTTCCAGAAGCCAGAGATGTAAGTCAGGGTGGTAAAGATGAGGTGCTGATAAAGTAAGGAAGCAGGTTTCGGTAGGTAGCCAGTGTGAAACAAAATTTTCAAGGGAGAACAATTTAGTCATAGGTTCTGATTGGGGGAATTGGCTGCAGAAGGTGTGTCAGAGCTGCAAATACCTGAATTGGTATTAATCCAATCAAAAGGCCATGTGCCCTAGGGTTTTGATTTCGTATTTGGCCCAGTTGTGGGGTCTGAAAGCATATAGAACTGAGCTGGGGTCGGATTATTCCACAGAGGGGTGAAAAGGGAGATAGTGGATGGGGGCTGCAAACCCCATTTTTGTCCAACCAATCAAGCTTTAATGGTGGTTTTCATGAGGGGGTCAATGGATAGGGGCCTTGGCTTCTCAAAAGAGGAGGTGCTGTAATGCCATTAAGAAGTTTAAGATGGCCACCTCTAGCATGACAGAGGGGTTGTTCAGGTTTGGAACCAACCACCTGTGGCAATTAAAAGCTGTGTGGCAAGTTAAAATACACTTTAACACTGACAGGGGTCTTACCATGGTCAGATTTCTTTATTTATGTAAAACCTTTATCCCAAATGGAAAAAAAAAACGTTGCTGCAACTGCTTATGACGTGTAAGCTGAAGCTTCAATTTTTTTGTCAAGTCCATCTAAATCAGCTAGTCCAACAGTACCTTCTCCCCAGACTGACAATGCTGCTGTCCAATGGTGTGTACTTTACTACAACTTACCACATTCAGAATACAGACACGAGACAATATACAAAATACAAGACAAGAAGTGTGTTACTGGCTGGATCACCAGGTGAAATAAAGGGGAAAAGATACTAAAAAGAAAACAAATGCAGCCAGCGCATTTAAGGATTAATAAACTGCAATATATTACATTTCGTTTTTTGGGTTTAATACCACTTTAATGACTTTGTCCATTCACTGTTGACCATCTGAGCATTTTTAACTTTTCGCTCTGTTAATCTGATTGGTCATCAAGTTGTTTACATCCACCCACAGCAGACTTTTCCCCTCCACCTCCTTTCCATCTTGCCCCTGTGTATTTCTTTCCCCTCCTTATTTTTCTATCCTCACTCTCTATCATTCTTTCTTGTTACAACATTGCAGCAACAATATCCCAATCTGTTTTTGATGGTTGGTGAGTGGACTACAAAAGGGGATCTTTATAATGCTAGTTTGACATTTTTTTGCCTTAGTCTCTGTATACGCACCCTTTTTTCTAATGGAATTGTGTTTGCTGCTCCATACCTCTAAAATTGCTTTAAAGAAAATTTATTGAAACAGAAAAGACAGTGTTATCTATTATACTGACCTTAATACGCCCAGCATTTAATTGAGGTGGTAGGGATCTCGAAGCTGCTGTTACTCGTGCTCTAGACTGAGCTAAGTTACCTGCAGAACAAACGGTGGATAATTTTTTTAAATTAATATTAGCCTGATAAATTTTGCAGCATCAGTCTCTGCAGCCTCAGGAGCTTGCAATCTAAAGTCTCCACTGAAGTTACTCATATAAAAACAAACACATTAAGGATCATTCTGTATACAATCCAATTAGCCAACTTGTTCCAATGAGAATTGTGTTAAAAATTGCATTTCTTCATTTCCATAGAAACCAATCAACTTCCAATTGTCATTTTATAATTCAAGTTTGAAAATAAATTGAGGAATCTGATTGGCTGCCAAGGACAAAGAAAAAAAAGACTTTAGTACAGTTTTCATACTACAGGCCTATCACACATATTTTTGCAAACTCTAATGCAAAAATGATCCACTGGATAGAATTTATTTGTATAGGTTACCAAATAGTGTTGGGCTGAACACTCCCCTAGTTCGGTTCGCGCCAGAACTCCCGAACATCGCATAAGTTTGCAATTGAAGTCAGTGGAACCCAAATTTAAAAAATCAAAAGTCCCCATTTTGAAGGCTTATATGCAAGTTATTTGTCATAAAAAGGGTATGGGAGTCCAGGTATTGCCTTGAGGGACACGTATCAGAGCAAAAACATTTTTTTTGAAAGATTGTTTTTACAGGAGCAGTGATTTTAATAATGCTTAAAGTGAAACAATAAAAATGAAAGATTCCTTTAAATATAGTGCCTGGGGGGGACTCCTTAGTCTGCCTGTAAAGTGGTGCATCTGTACCATGTATAGAACCTGCTACAGCAAAACTGACATTTATAAAGAAAAAAAATGACATTTAAATTGCCAGCAATACATTACCATGACCGGCAATACAAAAATGTAAAAAAAAAAAAAAACCTGCTCCGGAAAGAGGCCCTTGTCCCCCCTGCTCCAAAGCACCCCCCCCTCCATGTTGAGGGCATGTGGCCTGGTATGGTTCAGGAGGGGTGGGGCCGCTTGCTTGTCTCCCCCCCTTTCCTGACCTGCCGGGCTGCATGCTCAGATAAGGGTCTGTTATAGATTTTGGGGGATCCCACGCCGTTTTAAAAAAAAATGTTGGTGTGGGGTTCCCTTTAAAATCCAAACCAGACCGTAAGGGCCTGGTATGGATTGGGGGGACCCCCAAGCCGTTTTATTAAAAAATTTTCTATTGATGGCAATGTTTTTTCTTCATTCAGCTTAACAACCAGCTTTTCACTGTGCCCTGATTAGGCAAAGCTTTGCTTGGCTCAAACACCCAGCTCTATTACTAAAACACAAAACAAACATACAGCGATTGTTTAGGAAAAGTTCTGCAGTTGTAATCCACAGGTTTGGCGGGACCATCTGGAGATTTGAATTAAATACTGGCATCCTGCGAATGTGTGCTGAATCCCAGTGCCCAGTGCCAGAACAAGTTCCGGCACTTGGCTCCAATAAATAGCCTGGTAGGGGCGAAATGTTGTTCCTGTTCTCCCTTTTGTTTCTCCCCTGTGGCTGTGCTTGTCACAGGCAGCTACAGAAGAAGCAACATTTGTTTATGCCAGGGAGGGGTTAGGTGCTATAGGCCAGTGTGGGCGTAGGACTATAAACCAATCACAGTCAATCATAGCTCTGCAGTCCTACTCCCCATGTCGGCCTTTAGCACCCACCGTCTTCCTGGCATAAACAAACAGTGCTTCCTCTGTAGCTGCCTGTGACAAACACAGCTACAGGGGAGCTACAAAAGGGAGAACAGGAACAGCATTTCATCCCTACCAGGTGATTTACTGGAGCTAAGTGCCGGAACTGTGTGCACTGCTTGCAGTTGCAGGACATCTGCGGTGCTGCCTCATTCACTTGAAAAGGTCGCATTCAGTGGCAGTTGTGCCCACTAAATGTGGCATGCCATTTCAATTTTGCAGCAGCCAAGAAGCAAACCACCGTGGCCGCGGCATGTGTACAGCCCTGAGTGTCTACATCTACTTGTTCAGGTGAGAAATTGGGGGTCAGTGAAACTGCAGTTCCACTGCCTGAACAATCTCTTAGGGAGTTTTATTAGGAAACAAATTTTAATGGGAAATTCTTCTTATAGACAAATATCAACTTACCCTTCAGGCTACCCATACATTATTGCTGCATTAGCTAGCAGCCTGTAAAGAGATTTTTTTTAAAGCCAGTAATAATTTATCTTCAAATTGTATGAATATATACAATAAAACCAGTGGCGTAACTAGAACCTTCAGGGCCCCGGTGCAAAAAACCATGGAGGGCTCCCCTGACCTCCGGCCAGGGCCCTTCCCACTGATCCCAGGAGCAGCAGGACCTGGATAGGAGGGGGAACAAATCCCCTCCATTTTCCTCCTGCAGCCACTGAATGCCTATCAGAGGGAGAGGAGGAGAAGCAGATTTTTAGTGGCTGCAGGAGAAAAATGGAGGGGATTTGTTCCTCTAAATGCCCCCCCCCATCCAGGTGTTCAGGGGCAACATGTGTGCTATTGCAATTGTGACCCTGTAGTTACACCCCTGGGATGATTGGCAGCAGTGTTGGTGGGGGATGGGATCGGTGGTGGTTGGGGAGGGATAGGATCAGTGGCATCGGTGATGGGGGATGGGATGAGTGGCAGCAGTGAGGGATGGGCAGAGCGGACTCCCCGTGAATGACTGTAGTGTACACCGTGAGTGTACATTACTGTACTGTATCTCCCAGGCAGCGGTGGGCCCCCCTACAGTGGCGGAACCCAAGGGCCCAGTCGCAAATGCGACTGGTGCGACCCTGGTAATTTCGCCACTGAATAAAACTCTTGCACAATCAAAAAATAATAATTAAACCCGCTGCCTATATCTCAGCTGCCACCTGCACTATCGAGTGTTCCACACACCTATAATCATAAAAAATTACAATGATATAAGGCCGCACTTCCCCAAGTCTCAAGAATTACACAGTTACACAGTTAGTCTGGTTGAAAAAAGATACATCTAGTTCAACCCAGAGTTAAACACAGTTGTGTGCTGAACGCAGGAGAATTTCTGTTGATTGGAGTTCATGTAAACAGTGATATAATTCTTGAGAACTAGGACATTGCTGCATTAAATGATTGTAATTTTTAGAAATTGTATGCATGTTTCTATGAATTATAAGTCTAAAATCCTTCAAAACACTATATCAACAATTGTGACATTAATTTATTGAACTTAAAGGTATACAGATCACCTTAAGAACCCTCCAGCCAAGATATTATTATTCTAATTCTTATTATTATACAGGATTTATACACGCAGCGGTTTACAACATGAGGGCAGACAGTACAGTTACAATACAATTCAATACAGGAGGAATCAGAGTCCTGCTTGTTAAAGTGTACAATCTAAGAGGGAGGATCAAGTAATACAAAAGGTAATAACTGTGCGGGATGAACTGATAAAGAAAATGAAAGTACAGTTATTAGGTGGAGGCAGGATAGGCTTCTCTGAAGAGAGAAGTTTTCAGGGATCGCCTAAAAGTGGATAGGGTTGGAGATAGTGAGACATATTGGAGTAGGGAATTCCAGAGGATGGGAGAGACTCAGGAGATGTCATGGAGGCGAGTTTGGAAGGGGTGATATCTATGTTCAAGAAATCTGCTGGAGCATCCCGGGACCTTTGAATTCCAGAGTGCTCTACTGGGCAAGTCTTCTCTTTCTACATCCAATCGGACACTTCTGATCAGAAAGGATGCCCATCATAGTTATGGGCCAATAGCGAAGCACATAAAGTGGAAGGGGTGGGACTAAGCTTAACTTCAGAAGATAAAGTTGATATCTCCATAAGAGTGTTCCCTGAATTTTGAAGCTCTTAAAATGTTATAGCAAATATCTAAAGGTACATTTAGGCACCTCCCAATGCCTTTTTGTCTTTCATCTAAGTAGCAGTTTAATAATAACAATGATATCATAGAAGGTTTATATTACCCGCTTCCCTAAAACAGGAGACAGTCACAACTAGAGTTACTGAAACCCCAGAAGCACTGCAAAGTCTTACTCTTCCCTCTTAGTTTAGAAGCTGGTGCAGGCAATCCCATGTAAAATTTTAGCTGATGTGCTAAGGATGACAAGAATGTAAATTTAAAATCACATCACAAATATGGAGCACTTTAAACATTTAGATTGATGAATGTTCATGGACTGAACTAAAATGTTTAGTGTTTGTTAGCGCAGTGTTTGTGTTGTCTTCCACCATTTACTCCACCCCAAGCGGCATCACAAATCTCCTGGTGAAATAATCGTTTACAGAAATATGAGTGACCTTACCCTGCAGAGGAAGTGTTGTGCCAAATTCATCTGTTAGATATCCAAGTATATTCTAAAGTTTGTAAGAAGTTTAACATAAGATGTCCAAATGTTTTCCCTGGCTATAGCTTCAGAGGCTACATTGTGATTAATAGCATTGTGAGAAGCCTTTGAAGCAGGATTGGTGACATCAAAGTCCTAATTCTTGGGTGGCAGGATTTTTATAATGAATAGGAAGCACTTTAACACGTTTCAAACGGATTTAAAACATGAATAAACAATAGAATTATGCAGATGTACTGCACACCTTGCCATAACAGACCTTAGATTAGATATGAATTTATTTAAATGAAGTATGTTAACACTCGGCAATGCTGAATATTTAGACGTATGCAAAGTACCATAAAATTAGTGCCTAATTGTATGAGTTATATAAGAGCTGTTGCAAATAGGAAGTAAAGTTGAAAAAAAATTAAAACAATTAAGTCTGACCTATTGTGATTCTACTATAATTGTATTAATGTTGCAAAAATGCAAACAAAACCTAATTGAAGCCGTTACCAATGTATCCTAATAAGGGGAAATTAGATAAATTCAGTGCTCAGTTGTTACATTGATTAAACATGGCAGTTATAGCTAAAGAAGCCATTTTTGGTATACCAGACACAGTCATCATTTAAATTCCCTATCCCTAATACTGTTGGCTATCACCAACTGCGTTGGCAGAGAATCCCAAAGTGTGCTCACTTTTTAGCTAAAGTGTCTGTAAACCCAGTCACTAAAATATAATATAAGCTTTACCACAATAGTGTAATTTCAAAAGTAATTTTCATTATATTTTTAAATCTGCAGCTTCCAAGTTGAAGTTTAGGTAAGTATTTTTTTGTCTGGTTTGATCAATATAAGTTTGCATGGCAAGAAAATAGTGGTGACGTTGACACACATGTGGAGGGTGCAGGACAGATTGTTTGTTTTTTCCAATGCCTGTTTTAACTTTGCTACTGTAAGAAGAATTTTATTAAACTCTTATGCCCCGTACACACGGTCGGACATTGATCGGACATTCCGACAACAAAATCCATTGGATTTTTTCCGACGGATGTTGGCTCAAACTTGTCTTGCATACACACGGTCGCACAAAGTTGTCGGAAAATCCGAACGTTCTGAACACGGTGACGTAAAACACGTATGTCGGGACTATAAACGGGGCAGTAGCCAACAGCTTTTGTCTCTTAATTTATTCTGAGCATGCGTGGCACTTTGTGCGGTGCATTTGTGTACACAAGATCGGAATTTCCGACAACGGATTTTGTTGTCGGAAAATTTTATAGCAAGCTCTCAAACTTTGTGTGTCAGACATTCCGATGGAAAATGTGTGATGGAGCCTACACACGGTCGGAATTTCCGACAACAAGGTCACACATTTTCCGTCGGAAAATCCGACCGTGTGCACGGGGCATTATGCTTGTACTGGATTCTGCGCAGGAGTTGTTTCCCTTCTCATTAGTATGCTGTATGACCGGGTCTGGGGTTCTTAAGGATATGGGTTTGCGGTGATTCCCACCATTGATATCCATAAGGCGGCTGAAAAGCAGAGGTGGACTATACCTATAGTAAGGGGTGAAGCTCACTAAGGTGAATACAGACCTTGATAGGTCTAATGATCTGGTAAGAAGATATATTTGTCTTGATTTCCAATGGGGAGCACCGGGTGTTGCACATAATAAGAACCAGAGGAGACTATGCACAATTTTGTTTATCACCTTATGGTCTTTACTTGTTTTCTGGACACTTAATTTTTTTTTATTTTTCTGTCTACAAAATAAAAGTTTTTCATTTTTTCAATTTTTTTTGTTTATTTGTATTTCACGTTGTATGGTCATTTGAATCTCATAAGTTTTTATCATATATTGATACTAAATAGTTCCTTTTGAGAAGGCACATGCATCAATTAAAAGATGTTTGACAGCGCAACACGTTCTTAATATATATACAGTGCCTTGAAAAAGTATTCATACCCCTTGCAATTTTCCACATTTTGTCATGTTACAGCCAAAAACATTAATATATTTTATTGGGATTTTTTGTGGTAGACCAACACAAAGTGGCACATAATTGTGAAGTGGTAGGAAAATGATGAATGGTTTTCAAATTTTTTTTACAAATAAATATGTGAAACATGTGGCGTGCATTTGTATTCAACCCCCCTGAGTCAATACTTTGTAGAACCACCTTTCACTGCAATTACAGCTGCAAGTCTTTTTGGAAATGTATCTAATAGCTTTGCACATCTAGACTATGACGATTTTGCCCATTTTTCTTTGCAAAATAGCTCAAGCTCTGTCAGATTGGATGGAGAGCATCTGTGCAGTCTCAAACAGATTTTCTTCTAAGATTGCCCTGTATTTGGCTCCATCCATCTTCCTATCAACTCTGACCAGCTTCCCTGTCCCTGCTGAAGAAAAGCATCCCCACAACATGGATGCTTCCACCGCCATGTTTCACAGGGGGGATGGTGTGTTCAAGGTGATGTGCAGTGTTAGTTTTCCACCACATATAGCGTTTTGCTTTTAGGCCAAAAAGTTCAATTTCGGTCTCATCTGGCCCGAGTACCTTCTTCCACATGTTTCCTGTGTCTCCCACATGGCTTCTCGCAAACTGCAAATGGGACTTCTTATGGCTTTCTTTCATCAATGGCTTTATTCCTGCCACTCTTCCATAAAGGCCAGATTTGTGGAGAGCACGACTAGTTGTCCTGTGGACAGATTCTCCCACCTGAGCTGTACATATAAAGAGAGGTTCCCCTACCGGCACTTATAGAGGGTTGTAGATAGTAGAGGAGTACAATAGCGTATAGAGAGTAAAAAAGGACTTTTTATTTATTTGAAAATATCATATGTTAAAAACATTATGGACATTACATTCAACGGAACATATTACATATTAGACATGTTTGTAGTTGGTTACCAAATGATAACGTTCTTTATAGGGACTCTTTTCACACCCAACGCGTTTCGGGATAAATAGTGTTTCAGTCCTTCTTCAGGGATGTAACAGAAAAGAGAGATTCATCTAAAGTAATTAGAATGTAAGATGATAGATAAGTTACCATAGCGTATAGATATGTATGTAAGTGTCCATTTTAGGTTAAATGATCAACAGATCACCTACCTGGTATGTTTCGTTGATTTTTTTAAAAAGAAACAGAAAAGGCTCAAACATAGAATAGCATTGGGCATTTAGTGTTGATGAAGTTGCTGTTCTTTAGATACCATGGTTCTCACTAGATAGTATTGCTTAACAGTGATTGCTTAACAGGGGTGTGTAGTCTCACCTACCCCCGTCCTTCTCGGATGCGTGCAGGCCAGAGCGGTATACTGAGGCAAAAAGAGGAAACCCTACGAGTAAAAGAGGAGCTCAAATAAATTTAAAGAGGTAACAAATCCTTATTGGTTGTTGATGTTGAAGGAAGTTTATTTCTTTAGGACATATGGCTACCAATTATAATTATACAAAGTATTCTATTATAAAAATAAATAAAATACATAGTATTGTTAGCATTGTTTTGAGTTAAATTTTTTGGTACAATAGTACATGTGGTTTTCAATAAATTCACCATATGGTTTTATAAAAATTATTATTGCGTAGATATTATATTTTATTTATGTCAGAAAAAAGATATAGTCCATACAAATGTATGAATGGTTGCCATACACTTATGGATATTATATGCGAACATCTGCAGCATTAAAGCACCCATTAATGGCTGTTAATACTGGCAATGTCTATACAGTAATAGTGCCACAGCTTTGTTGCTGTGAAAAAGACATTGGGTAAGTTGAAGTAAATGGTAAATGCAAGGGTTAAACGTCCTCTAGGGATTATCCTGATAGCTAACCAACGGTACATCTGAACCATGATTCCAAGCAATGATAACGCTCAAAGATCAGGGACGGAAGACCAACAGAATATTTTAGGATGGATAAATTCATGACCAAATAAGTAGTGTGAATAGACATGAAGATAAAAAAGTACCTCTATTAGCACATGTTTTCGGTAAGCCAGCCACGCATCCCAGCATCCAACATGTACAACGCTTGGGCTGGGAATGAGTGGATCTGGCATATATGTGAGGTGAACTCCAATCAGCTGGCGCAACAATTGCGCTCAGCTGAGTGTTGGAGTTCGTCAGTCGGGAAACCTCAACATACGCCCCCTGAGCCGTGGGTGCGCGGCGCCGCCCCTACCGCGCATGCGCGAGCGCAGTTACGTTGGAGCGGCGTCACACACACCCGGCCCACGACACGGAATGCCACGCCGGCGGACTGCGCATGTCCGCCGGAGTAGCAATATGGAGGTGATGGGCGGAGATGTCGTGTTGCCCTAGTTACCTCCTATGGTGCCGCCCAGATAGTGTATCTGGGCGGCTTTCCGTGACAGGCAACCGCTATGGTCAGACGCACCTCGGGAAGAGCCAGAGAAGAGCGAGAGAAGGAGTATTACGTTTTGGAAAACATATTGTGAATATTGTAAAAATAAAACATAGAGCACTTAAAGAAAAAAGTGCAAAGATATACCACATATTGAGAAGTAAATAAGGAACAGCAAAATTCTGGGAGAGCACACGGTTATGTATACTTGTATACTTACGTATGCTTTTAGTAGATGGTTAGTTTGAAGTGGGCAAGGCTAATTCATGATACAAAAATAAAATAAAAGATGAAACAAATGGCAAGCTGATGTAAATATATAGAATGTACATTACATATTTCCAGGTTGACAATGTCTATTATGGCTTATATTGAGCTAATTGACATTGGTTAGAGATAAACGATCTAATATCAATATTAATTGCCCACGTAGAAATACACCAATAGACAAAATACCATGGACTAGCATTACTAAAAAACACATGGACTTTGATAATTCAAATAGATACAGAAGAGATGTTGGATACTGCTTAAAATTAGTATTACAAATGGAGTATTGTATACAGTAATATGCAATATATACATATAGCACATGCTATTTAGGAAATCAAAGTAACATCATATAACAAATGAAATCAATCGGATACTACTTTTGTGCTGTCTGTGCAAGTACACACGTCTTCATATATATCTGAAAACTTTACTAAAAAGTCACTTAGGCATATCATATGTTACCGATAGCCTTGATTCGGGAAGCATATAAAAGATGTTCCCCTCTAAAATAAGGTGAGCAAGTTATATGTTCTACAAGAATTAAGGGGGGCGTTTGTGGTAATTCCAGATAATACCCTAGTTTCCTCTGTTCCTGGTGAATTTTGAGGGAACCTACACTGTTGAAGACATATATGTTATAGACCAGACATATCAAAAGTTTACATTGCCTGTAGGTAGTATGTACTGTTTTATCATATACAGATGAATTGGTGATGATACAACAGAGAAAACAAGTACCCCCCTTAAATAGCAAGCAGGAATAGAGGTTAAGAGAAATCAATGGTTAATATGTTGGTCGCTTATTTCTCCGTTCCACCGGAGCAAAAGCCTTCGAGGAACGGTTTAAAGCAGACAGCCTCGTTTAAGCCTGGGGGTGAAGTGGCCTTTAATAAGTAAATCCACCTTAATTCTCTTTGGAGAAGGGTTTTGTTCCAGTCGACCCCTCTAGGACTTGGGTGTACCCGATCTAGTATTAGGAATTTAATCCTGGGGAACTTGCCCCCGTGTACTAAGGAGACATGGCGGCCTAGAGGGAGGTCAGGATCACACGTTTGCATAGACAGAATATGTCTGTAAGCTCTTCTCCAGAACTCAAATTTTGTTTTTCCTATGTAGAAGCAACTGCAGCTACACTGGAGCAAATAAACTACTCCAGTGGTTCTGCAGTTGGCAAAATGTTTCGGGTAGAATTTTTTTCCATTTGGGAGAGTAGGGTTTCTCTGTGTAAGCATATACCTACAGTAGCGACAGGAGCCACATGCGAAAATCCCTTTGTATTTGCAGTGTGTTCTCATTGATTCATTTTTGAATTCACTGTTTACAATTCTATCACCAATAGATATGGCTCTTCTGAATGTGAATTGTGGTTTGTTTGGCACCAGGTGACCCAAGGATGGCTCAAGGGTCAACTTGTGCCAGTATTTTTCAACTATTTTTCTAACTTGACAGTGTTGTTGATTAAACGTTGTAATAATATGTAATTGATTTGTATCTTTTTGCCTGGTGGCCTGGAAGAGCATATTCCTGGGTTTGTTCATTACTTTTTTAAAAGATCTTTTTAGGGACGTACGAGTGTAGCCTCGTGCTAATAGTCTGTCTCGTAAATTGCCTGCTTCCTTTATAAACGTATCGTTGTCTGTGCAATTGCGTTTAATTCTGAGGTATTGTGAATATGGTATGGAATCAATGAGAGGTTGGGAATGGAAACTGGTAGCGTGGAGTATTGTGTTCCCTGCGGTAGTTTCCCTGCTCCCACCTGAGCTATGCGTCTCTGCAGCTCCTCCAGAGTTACCATGGGCCTCTTGGCTGCTTCTCTGATGAATGCTCTCCTTGCCCGGCTTGTCAGTTTAGGTGGATGGCAATGTCTTGGTAGGTTTACGCTTTCCATTTTCGGAAGATGGATTGAACAGTGCTCCGTGAAGTGTTCAAAGCTTGGGATATTTTTTTATAACCTAACCCTGCTTTAAACTTCTCCACAACTTTATCCCTGACCTGTCTGGTGTGTTCCTTGGCCTTTATGATACTGTTTGTTTACTAAGGTTCTCTAACAAATTTCTGAGAGCTTCGCAGGACAGTTGTATTCATACTGAGAATAAATTACACACAGGTTGACTCAATTTAATAATTAGGTGACTTCTGAAGGCAATTGGTTCCACCAGATTTTAGTTAGGGGTATCCGAGTAAAGGGGGCTTAATACAAATGCACGCCACGTTTTTCAGATAATTATTTGTAAAAATTGTTGAAAACCATTCATCATTTTCCTTCCACTTCACAATTATGTGCCACTTTGTGTTGGTCTATCACATAAAATTCCAATAAAATACATTTACATTTTTGGTTGTAACATGACAAAATCTGGAAAATTTCAAGGGGTATGAATACTTTTTCAAGGCACAGTAAGTATGCATGTGCCACACCTGGCTGATCCCCATGGAAGCTGGAAATCCCTGTAATAGGCACCGCTACTACAATGATGGCTGCTAGAATCTCTAGAGTCTCTAAACGAATACAAAATGTTTGCTGACTGACAAGGTGGAGTTCGCAATCTCACCTCCCTGCCTCTCAGCCTCATCCAATCAGAGAAAGCATTACATTGATTGAACAATAGTGCTTCTCCTCTCCAAGTAAACTCCTGTGTTCACTATGCAGCAGGGTATAGTGCTGGAAGCTAGCGGCGATCACCAATGATTTCCAGCTTCCACGGGATCGCCCAGGTATGGTACATACATACTTATATTGGAACAAGACTCTTTACACAATGTACATAGTTTGAGCTGGACAGGTCTTCTCTCTCCCCCTATAAATAATAGGGAGTTTGAGAACAGGAACTTTTGGACATTTTTTTCTTTCTTCTTTAGTGTACTTTGTCTATTCACTGTGTGGTTTAGGGATTGGAAACCTGTTCCTTGGTATCTCCCTTTCCATGCCCCCATTTTACTGGCAGTGATACCTACCTACTTCTGGATGACCTATCTGCATATTTTTTGAACGCTCTTATCCTGAGGAAGCATGTCCACAAAATGTGCTGAGAAACTGTAACTCCTCACAGTCTACAGCAGTTTTGTTTGCTTTACATGCTAGATTGTACTGGTATACATCCAGAAAGTTGCCTTGGTGACCCTTACAAGAGCAGGTGTATATTTATATAAATGCATAGGCGTGTGCACGGGGTACACCCTAATCACCCCGTTAGTGTAGTTGCATGCTGGATGTCTCCCGAGTTTTCCTGTGAAATGCTGCAAGAGTGTATAGCGCTTTCACATTGAGCAGATCGTCAGGCTTGTTAGAGCCACTAAGTGCCTTAAACTGTCATGTAATGTCCCTGCTTGGAGAGACCATCTGTCAAAACTCGGCGGTGATGTGGGGGTGGGAGTGGGCAGGCCCGAACAGCTATCATACACCAGTCAACGGGATAGGGGCTAGGCGGTCCGCTCTGTGTATGTGACTCCGCCCCTTTTTAAGCAGTTCTACCATTGGCTAATAGAAAGGGGTGGAGCTACATACACGGAGCGGCCGCCCAGCCCCTATCCCGTTAGCTGGTGTATGATAGCTGTTCGGCCCCGCCCACCCCCGACATCACCGCCGAGTTTTGACAGATGGTCTCTGCAAGCAGGGACATTACATGACAGTTTAAGGCACTAAGTGGCTCTTACAAGCCTGGCGATCTGCTCAATGTGAAACTCCCCCTCTCCTCTATCAGTGCCAAGCAATGCCACGTACCAGTGCCAACCAATGCCACCTATCAGTGCCACCTGTCAGTGCCAATCAGTGCCACCTGTCAGTGCCAATCAGTGCCACCTATCAGTGCTAATCAGTGCCATCTGACAGTGCCAATCAATGCCACCTGTCAGTGCCAATCAATGGCACCTATCAGTGCCAATCAATGCCACCTGTCAGTGCTAATCAGTGCCACCTATCAGTGCCAACTAATGCCACCTATCAGTGCCAATCAGTGCCGCCTGCCAGTGACAACCAATGCCACCTGTCAGTGCCAATCAGTGCTGCCAATCAGTGCCAACCAATGCCACCTATCAGTGCCAATCAGTGCTTCCAATCAGTGCCACCTATCATTGCCAATCAGTGCCTATCAGAGCTGCCTATCAGTGCCCGTCAGTGCTGCCTATCAGTGCTGCCAATCAGTACTGCCTATCAGTGCCAACCAATGCCACCTATCAGTGCTGCCTATCAGTGTCCATCAGTGCTGCCAATCAGTGTTGCATATCTGTGCCAATCAGTGCCCACCAGTGCAACCAATCAGTTTTGCCTATCAGTGCTGCCTATCGGTGCTGCCTATCAGTGCTGCCTATCAGTGCTGCCTATCAGTGCTGTCCATCAGTGCTGCTAATCAGTGCCACTAAACACTGCCTATCAGTGCTGCCCATCAGTCCCACCCATCAGTGCTGCCTATCCGTGCTTCCAATTAGTGCCAATCAGTGCCACCTATCAGCGCCACCAAGCAGTGCCCACAGTGCTGTGTTTTGGTCTAGGCCAACAAGGCCCAGGCCTAGGACGGCACTTTGGGGGGGGGCAGCAAAAAAGCCGCCCCCCCACCAAAACGGCATCCGCGCCCTCCTTCCACACAGCAGGGCACATCAGCAGAGTAAAGCTTAGCAGTGCAGTGGCGTCGCAGCTGCAGATGGGGTCAGAAAGCAGTGTAAGCAGAAGCCGTCAAGCCGCCCCCGTAAAGCCGTGATTCTTTCTCTCCGATTGGTCCTCTGCTGTGGCCAATCATGGGGAGGGAAACATTGGTCAGGAAGCTGGGCGGCGGCACGGCGAAACCAATTAGAGCCGCTCTCTCTCTCTTCTCCCTTCGACTGACAGAAAGGGGAGGGGGGCGAGTGGGGGAGTTCTCTGCTGCTGCCGAGTTCTCTGGTAAATGGAGCAGCAGCGTTGTGACAGGGAGAGGAGAGATGCGGGTTGTCTGTATATATCCCCGCTCGTCTCCCCCTCCCCTTTCTGTCAGCCGAAGGGAGAAGAGAGAGAGAGCGGCTCTAATTGGTTTTGTCGCGCCGCCGCCCAGCTTCCTGACCGCTGTTTCCCTCCCCATGATTGGCCACAGCAGAGGGCCAATCAGAAGACTATGGGGGCATCATGGGAAAAGTAGTCCCTGAAGAGTGGCGGCCCCTGTGTGTCCACACACATCATGCTACAGCCCCCAGCATGCATGCACACTGCTGGGGGGGTTACAAGAGGCGAAAAAGAATACTGTGCTGGGGGAAGCCAGATAGGGAGCCACACTGTACCCCTATACTCGCACCAGCAGAGCCACGCTGTACCCGCACCACCAGAGCCACGCTGTACCCGCACCACCAGAGCCACGCTGTACCCGCACCACCAGAGCCACGCTGTACCCTCACCACCAGAGAGCCACGCTGTACCCGCACCACCAGAGAGAGCCACGCTGTACCCGCACCACCAGAGAGCCACGGTGTACCCGCACCACCAAAGAGAGCCATGCTGTACCCGCACCACCAGAGAGCCACGCTGTACCTGCACCACCAAAGAGAGCCACGCTGTACCCGCACCACCAGAGAAGGAGAAAGATGAAGCCACTGCCAGGGTAGAGACATGCTACACTACTGACTAGAGTCGGCCTGGGCAACCCAGAGTAAGCGAACGTCCAGCCAGAGGGATCACTGTTGCGGTTTCATCGGGTCTGGTAAGAGAGCCTGTTGGCCATTATACATTACTGTTCCCAGGGACTGAGCCATTAGGAAGTGCCTAACCTGATATCCTCTAGGCCAAGCCTAGTGACGCCACTGTCCCGGAGTCCACAAGTTCCGGCACTGAGTTTCGGTAACTGGCCAGATAGGGATGCACCAGCGTGGGCACCCAGGACATTTGCCGCCCGGAGTCCCACAAGCGGCGATGGGCTTTCCGTGGCAGCCGACACCTCTTTCCCCACTGTCAGCCACACACACTCCTTGGCTCCTCCTCCCTTCTCCTTCTCGGCTCCAATGTTCTAGTGTACACAGCCAGGAGGAGGAGGAGCCACAGAGGAGGGACACGACTTCAGTGCAAGAGCCTCCCAAAGCACCCAGCACATATCCCCTTACCCCCCAAATGAAAAGATGCCGCATCCCTCACGGTCCTCCTCCCGCGGCGTCCCTCTGTCCTCCCATGAAGATGACAACCAGTGCAGCTTATCAGTGACCAACAGTGCTGCCAATCAGTGCCCATCAGTGGTACCTATCAGTGCCCATCAGTTCTGCCAGTGTCATCTATCAGTGCCAATCAGTGCCCATCAGTGCTGCCTATCAGTGCTGCCAATCAGTGCCCATCAGTGCACTGAGTGCAGGGATAGGGAGAAGAACTCAGCAAACAGGCATATTGTTCATTGGAGGCCAGCCCAACTGAAATCTGTCGATGTTTATTAATGCTACATGCCGGTCTTTAGTATAATAGGTAATAACCACACTACTATTTACAATAAACTACTGGAGGTAAAATAAAAAAGTGTCAGTAAAAGGCCTGCCGCTAAGCACTGTTACGTGTTTCCACACCAAAAAAAAAAAAAAGTGTAGCGCTAACATACTAATCAACAACTTAACAATAATGGTGGAATCTCAATAAACTACAATATTACCACGATACCGGTGATATGTAACGTCACATATAATGCACATCAAACTGAAAAAAGACATAAAAAATTAAACTTAGCAGGGATGGAAGGGACAACTTTTTAGTTGGGAGGTTCGCACCATTATAGCACTTTGGAATTTAAATTTTTTTAGATTGTTTCATTTAATTCTATATGTTTTACTTATTATTATAATGTGAATTTTTGCACTTGAAGTTCATTATGGACCTTGCTTTGTGCAGTGGTGCGCAATCATGTTGGAACAGGAGGGGGCCATCCCCAAACTGTTCCCACAAAGTTGGGAGCATGAAATTATCCAAAATGTCTTGGTATGCTGACACCTTAAGAGTTAACTTCACTGGAACTAAGGGGCCAAGCCCAACCCCTGAAAAGCAACCCCACACCATAATGCCCCCTCCACCAAATGATTTGGACCAGTGCACAACGCAAAGTCCGTAAAGACATGGATGAGCAAGTTTGGGGTGCAGGAACTTGACTGGCCTTCACATTACAGTGGAGACTGCGAGCCAGGCCTTCTCATCCAACATCAGTGTCTGACCTCACAAGTGCGCTTCTGGAAGAATGGTCAAACATTCCCTTGGACATACTCCTAAACCTTGTGGACAGCCTTCCCAGAAGAGTTGAAGCTGTTATAGCTGCAAAGGATGGGCCAACTCAATATTGAACCCTACGGACTAAGACTGGGATACCATTAAAGTTCATGTGTGTGTAAAGGCAGGAGTCCCAATACGTTTAGTAATATAGTGTAAATATATATATATATATATATATATACACACACACGCGCAAGTGTGTTTGAGCTTTGGGGTGCACATCCTAATGCAAAAGGCTGCGCACGCCTATGTATATATGTTCTGTCAACATTAGCTATGTGCATATGTTTTTTTAACATCTTTTTGTGTGTACTTGATTTTAATACCACTAACCTGGTTGCCAGGTTATGTGGGCTAAAAAAAAAAAAGTTTTTATCTGATGCATGTCTAGTTTCATTTGGGAGGTGATACACCATTAAAGTCTTTTAATACCTGTTTGTGTTTCACGGTTTCTTTTTTGTATATTGATTTTGGGATGTGGTGTTGGATAACTCCATATTGAATTTGTGGCATTTATTATTTATTACAGGTACTTCTATAGCGCCATGAATTTATGCAGCGCTTTACATATATATTGTACATTCACATCAGTCCCTGCCTCCAAGGAGCTTACAATCTAATGTCCCTAACTAACATTCATACATACACATACTAGGGACAATTTTGACAGGATCTAATTAACCTATCAGCATGTCTTTCGGGTGTGGGAGGAAAACCATGCAGGCACAGCGAGAACATTAAGAACTCCAGGCAGGTGGTGTCACAGCTGGGATTCGAACAAGCAACCCTAGTGCTGCTAGGCGGAAGTGCTAACCCGTTAGCCACTATGGTGCCCTTACTTATTATCCTTGTATTGGAACAAGCTAAGCCCGTGAAGCTATGCAAAAATATGCATACCTAAACTTCAGCTTTAAAATAATACCTGCTGATCCTGCCATTGAGTTACAGAGGAACCTTGGATTACAAGCATAATCTGTTCCAGGAGAATGCTTGTAATCCAAAGCACTCGCATATCAAAGCAAGTTTCCTCATAGAAGTCAATGGAAACAAAGATAATTCGTTCCGCATTGACTTCTATTGCATGCAATACCGCATGTGGCCAGAGGTGGGGGGCGCCAGAGAGTCTCGGAAATACTCGGGGACCGTTCGGCTGAACTCGGAAACACTCGAGAATGGAGTATTTCTGAGTGTTTCTGTGTATTTCCGAACGTCTCTAAACCGTTCTGAGTGTCACCGGCGCCCCCGCACCTCTGGCCAAATGCGGTACTGTACACCACATTAGCTTGAATTCTGCTCGTTTTGCGAGACAACACTTGAGTCAGAATTTTTTTTTAAAAGTTGCTCGTCTTTCAAAACTATATTTACATTCTTGCATGTATATTCTTATTTGTGAGCGCCATATTTACATATTTTTACATTTTTCTAGTGATTTCTAGTGATTAGCACTTTGTGTGTGACAGCTGCTTTTGTTTTTTGTTTCACAGTTTTTTCACCATTAGCGCAAGTATATATTTTAGTATATATTTTAGTATATATTTTTCACGTCTTTCAAAGCACTCGTTAACCGCGTTACAAAGCGCTCGTTAACCGCGTTACTCGTTAACCAAGGTTCCACTGTACTTGTTCAGGCACCTCCTGTTATAGTCCAAATAGAAGGGAAAAGGGAGGTAGGGAAAAGAGGGGGGGGGGGGGACAGAGTGGTCACCCCACCCAAGCAAGAGTTGTAAAAGAGGAGCAACTACAGAATATGTAGTAAATAGTATAACCTTTATTGTACAAAAATGTATATAGCAAATGATTGGGAGGCACAATGGCCCATCCCTCCAATTATCATTAAAACTGATTAAAAGGGACAATGTTGTCACTTGATCAAAACACACAGGATGTCGCTCACACATGCATACATACCACAATCACCCTATGAATAGCTTCCAGGTATCCAAACCTAAAGGGCAAGGTATGGGGTAAACAGGTGCCAAGCAATACTTGTCCCAATCAGGGCTGATTGTATGCTAATAGCACCATCCGCTCTTCTAATGCCTTGTACAATGCCTTACAAATACAGTTCTCAGGCTAATGATACATATTGGGGCATATGGAACCCAAACAGCAGCCAACCCTCTCCGGAAAGTTTCAGAAGACTTCTTGTTATAAGGTGACAATTCTCTGTCCTTATTTTACAGTTGTTTTGCAGCACTGTCACCCTTTGGTTTTCAATGTAGCTCACAATTGGCTTTTTCAACACATTACCAAGGAATGGTGCACTGTGCTTCCACCATTAGAAAGTCCACCATAAGCAATAGCTTGCAGCCATCACTGGAGGGGACAATCATTATTATATAGAGGTAGATCTGGTACTTGACCACTAATCCACTGCGATTTGGCCAGCCCCCTACTTACCCCCCCCCCCCCCCCAATCTCTCCCACCTACAACAGCAACCCTGGATAAAGAAACTGTGGAAATAGGGTCTATATATGCTTAGATACTCCCACAACTTTTAAAAATGACTTTATAGGCACAGTTATGCAAAAGGTAAACTTTGTACTTGTATGGGAACCATATGGCACATCTAGTGTATGAAATAATTAATAAAAATAATATTAATTAATTAATTAATTAGTTAATTAATAATAAAAATATATTGTGAACATGCCCCTCCAATATACAGTATATTTAATCAAAATCCATTTTATTTAAAAGCGTTTTTCAAATTATTTAATGCAAATTAGTTAGCAAGCTACCAGATGCACTGTATCGTTTATTTAGGGTCAGGTCAGACATATCTTATTGCGACAAACTGCTAGTTATTATTAATAACTACAGTTATTTGTAGATAGCGACATAATTGCTATAGTCACTCTAGATTCGTGGCAAAGAAGTTATTTTTCACAGCTACAGGTCAAACTCATGCTAGATGGCTACATTAGCATTCCTTCAGTGCTCTCCTTCAGTGATTTTTAGCCATAGAGGTGAATGCACAGCAACTGTCACTGACAAAAAACACAATACAAGCTGAACTGAACTGAGTTACAAATTGCCATAAAATTTGTGGAATTAAAATGATGTTACGTTTGTGAGAAATCACTTAAAGTGGAGTTCCACCCAAAAATGGAACTTCCGCTTTAAGTGATGGTAACCCCCTGACATGCCACATTTGGAATGGCATTTTTTTTGGGGGGGTGGAGCCATTTGCTAAAATCATTTAAGTTCATTTTTTCCTCATTAATGTACACACAGCACCCCATATTGACAGAAAAACACAGAATTGTTGACATTTTTGCAGATTTATTAAAAAAGAAAAACTGAAATATCACATGGTCCTAAGTATTCAGACCCTTTGCTCAGTATTTAGTAGAAGCACCCTTTTGATCTAATACAGCCATGAGTCTTCTTGGGAAAGATGCAACAAGTTTTTCACACCTGGATTTGGGGATCCTCTGCCATTCCTCCTTGCAGATCCTCTCCAGTTCTCTCAGGTTGGATGGTAAACGTTGGTGGACAGCCATTTTTAGGTCTCTCCAGAGATGCTCTATTGGGTTTAAGTCAGGGCTCTGGCTGGGCCATTCAAGAACAGTCAGGGAGTTGTTGTGAAGCCACTCCTTCATTATTTTAGCTGTGTGCTTAGGGTCATTGTCTTGTTGAAAGGTAAACCTTCGGCCCAGTCTGAGGTCCTGAGCACTCTGGAGAAGGTTTTCGTCCAGGATATCCCTGCACTTGGCCGCATTTATCTTTCCCTCGATTGCAACCAGTTGTCCTGTCCCTACAGCTGAAAAACACCCCCACAGCATGATGCAGCCACCACCATGCTTCACTGTTGGGGCTGTATTGGACAGGTGATGAGCAGTGCCTGGTTTTCTCCACACATACCACTTAGAATTAAGGCCAAAAAGTTCTATCTTGGTCTCATCAGACCAAAGAATCTTATTTCTCACCATCTTGGAGTCCTTCGGGTGTTTTTTTTAGCAAACTCCATGCAGGCTTTCATGTGTCTTGCACTGAGGAGAGGCTTCCGTCGGGTCACTCTGCCATAAAGCCCCAACTGATGGAGGGTTGCAGTGATGGTTGACTTTCTACAACTTTCTCCCATCTCCCGACTGCATCTCTGGAGCTCAGCCACAGTGATCTTTGGGTTCTTCTCTACCTTTCTCACCAAGGCTTTTCTCCCCCGATAGCTCAGTTTAGCCGGACAGCCAGCTCTGGGAAGGGTTCTGGTCGTCCCAAACGTCTTCCATTTAAGGATTATGGAGGCCACTGTGCTCTTAGGAACCTTAAGTGCAGCAGAAATTTTTTTGTAACCTTGGCCAGATCTGTGCCTTGCCGCTATTCTGTCTCTGAGCTCTTCAGGCAGTTCCTTTGACCTCATGATTCTCATTTGCTCTGACATGCAATGTGAGCTGTAAGGTCTTATATAGACAGGTGTGTGGCTTTCCTAATCAAGTCCAATTAGTATAATCAAACACAGCTGGACTCAAATGAAGGTGTAGAACCATCTCAAGGATGATCAGAAGAAATGGACAGTACCTGAGTTAAATATATGAATGTCACAGCAAAAGGTCTGAATACTTAGGACCATGTGATATTTCAGTTTTTCTTTTTTAATAAATCTGCAAATATGTCAACAATTCTGTGTTTTTCTGTCAAGATGGGGTGCTGTGTGTACATTAATGAGGAAAAAAATGAACTTAAATGACTTTAGTAAATGGCTGCACTATAACAAAGAGTAAAATTTAAGGGGGTCTGAATACTTTCTGTCCCCACTGTATATCTAAGGGTTTACAAACACTTTACAGGTCAAGTTTTAGGCAGATCCTGCAATAGGAAATTCATTTTTGGTGAAATACTAGAGTTATCTACTTCTAAAGGAATGCAGACCCTGCAACTCTTCTTATCAGAACACTAAGCAGGCACAAGGTGATTAAATGAAACACTGACTTTCCCATTCAGGAATCAGACTGGAAAGGTCTTAAAAAAAAAAAAAGGTAGTAATCTGCAACAAGGTTTATGCAATGTGCCCAGATCATGTGGGGGTTTGTGTTATTCCCAATCTGATAGTTTCACTAAAACTAGCTTCTGTAAAAATGACAGTAGAAGGTAAGATGTACATGGAATACATACCCATGGCTAGGGTTGCCACCTGTCCAGGATTCACCCGGACAGTCCGGGTTTTGAACCATGTGTCTGGGTTTCAGACTGCATGAAACCCGGACACATTTATTCACACCTAACTGTGGCTAACTGTCCCGAGCAGAAGGAACACTCTACTAACCCTCCCCCCCTCACCCTCCACAGAGTCGAGCAATCTGTTGATTCGCCACGCAGATCACTAATCAGAAATGGCCAGATCCTCTGGCCCCCTCCCCCTAAGGAGGGAGGGAATACCTCCATCCACCTAATTTGTGTGGATAGAGGAATCAGTTTTTTTCATTCAGTCCACAAATCATATGTATTGGAAGAGTTTTATTTTTTTAAATATTGTGCTGAGGTTTATACATGTCTGTGAGAGTCTTACTTGTGGCACAACATTCTAAGCATATTTTATGGGTTTCAAGAATGTTTGGGATTGGCTTGCAGA
The DNA here is from genome assembly GCF_042186555.1 of Aquarana catesbeiana. NCBI lineage: Eukaryota > Metazoa > Chordata > Amphibia > Anura > Ranidae > Aquarana > Aquarana catesbeiana. The sequence continues at coordinate 341,601,780 of NC_133329.1, forward strand.
AAAGGTGGCAACCCTACCCATGGCATAGATGTGTGCTTGTTTAACATGATGCAGAAAAGAGTAAAATGGTTTCTAATGTAAGCTCACAATGGTCTTAACATTTAGTTGATGTTTTAGCATTTACACTCAAGCAAAATGTAGTCTGTGTCCTCTTATAGCATTACAGTGAGCCTGCGTGTGCCTTGAATTATCTTGGCTTGTCACTCATACTGTAAAACAGACAGCAGAAGCTGCAAACATAGTACACAAATCTCAAAATGCATCCAATGGGTTAAATGCAGAGTATATAAAGTCTTCAGCAAAGCATTCTGTGTCACTAGATTCCCAAACACACACAAAGCTTTTCTGTCTAAAAAGCGATTTTTACAGCTCACTGTGTCTGATACCCAACTGCAAGCAGCTAATGGTTTTTCTCATTTCTAGGGAGTATGCGCATGGCGTTCAGCAGCAGAGTGTAGAACTGCAAGAGAAGCTCTTTCTGGAGACATGTAACTCAGAAATAAAACATTTCTGAGAAATGGTGAGCATGCCGAAAGCTCTCTATAGACTACAAAATCTGGAAGTGGAGACTTTGTACTAATTCTGATAGGGTTCAAAAGAAGTACTGTATGTAACCAGAAAAATACTTGGTTATACCCAGAAATATCAGAGAAAACTACACTCTTTGCCCCTTGTGCTTGGCTACCAGGTAGCATCCAGCATGTGTAATATACAGTATGTACGCAATATAATACCTGCTTCAGGTTGGTTCATATATAGCCAGAGTAGATCTATAACTTCCCCCCACCTGCTATGCATTGTGGATTGCAAGATTCTCACCGGACTCCAGAGCTGATATTGCATAAGATAGTATGTATGTGGGCGGGGTCACCTTGGCCCTGCAGGCTGGGGTTCCTTTCGCACACAGCGTGCTCATCAATGCCCGGGACCAGGCGGAGACTGCGGCCATGTAAAAAAAAAAATCTAACATCAAGGCAGTTCCCTGACTTAAAGGTGAACCTTCACTGTGTGCAGCATAAATATAGAATTCCTTTAAAGGTGCTGTCCCCTGTCACTACACACTGTAACTTGTATGTTACATTAGGAAGGACGTGCTAAGCCTGCGCCCACTCCACCAGTCCATCATACCACTGTTACCTCACTGCCAGTAACAAAATGGGGTCCCGCCGTGCACAAAGCGTGGACCTCATGCGTGCACTCATTAACTCCTCCTTTCCTGTACCTCGTGACCAGGCCATAGATCTCTGTAAGCCAGAGCATTGACGACTTCGCTACTGGAGGACCTGTCACCTTACTTGGTACCACACCTAACGACTGGTTGCTTGGTGTCTTGAACTTGTGCTTGGATACTCTTAGGAACATACACGCCTTTTCCTTATCTTGCCGAGTTAACCCTTTGTAGTGGTGTTGCTTCATACTCCGTAATGCTTTACAGACCCTGATTTTTTAGATATGCCAGAACCCAAATGCCTCCCTTTGAATAACTTTAGACAAGGCTCAGAATGGAACTTTATTAAACAAGTTGCAGCATAACAGTTCAAAAGGAACAACTCTATTCTCATTCTCCATGGCTTGGATGTCTTCCAAATATCTGATAGCCTTTATCGGACTGCAGGGAGCAGCAGTCCCAGTACCACGAGCCGTGAGCGGGAACCGAAAAACCAAAGACTAGCAACACCTGGACCTCAGCCTTGCCGCTTTTTATAGCACAGTTGGGCTGGCTGGAACCAAAAGGCCTGGGAACTGAACTTCACAGACTTAACCCCTTCCCCCTGCCTGGGCCAGCAGCTAACTCACAAAAACCTCATATATTTACAACCTGCCCACAGGTACACAATGGAAATCAGAGGAACTAAGCATTTCTAATCATCTAGAAGTAGTCAACTAAATAAATATAGGGGACCTCAAGTATGGCCCATGAATGTCCATAGGTTTTAAAATGTTGAAAATATTATATTTATTAGGATGGCATTATGATAATAAAATAAAAGTATCCTACCTTTATTTTTGATGAACCGCTGACTTTTTTTTTTAGAGAGTAGTAGTTCTCTCGCTTAGCATCTTCCAGGACTAACTAATTGTCTGGTTGGCTTAAGCTAAAATTTAAATTTTAAGAGAGCTTTTTTCATTGCATTACATTCTAACACTCCCAGGAAAGAATAATCTGTTTTGGTAAATTTTTAATGTAACAAGATACAACAAGTTCGGTTTGACAGAAAAAATTAGCATAACAGCAACATTTTCATAGGTTTGTGATCATTAAAATTCCGAATGTCACTGCGTTCACTAACGTTTGACAAGCAAATATCATCCAGAGCATCCAATATATTTGTTGAGACCTGAGAATTAAAGGGAAGAGGGAATTTTTTAATTTAAATATAAATGATTCATTTCTTTTTGTATAATTTTTTTCCTAGGCAACCCTGCAGCAACAGAACACTCATAATAGTGATCTATTGCTTGCTGTTATCAGAATTAGGCAAGGAAGATCTTGATCAGCTCTTTCATCTAAACGTGCATGCTGGAGTGAAAGGAAGTGCTGATGATGTCATAGCACTTCCCCTTTAAACAGGAAACACAAGTGTTGTGTTCTGCTACAGAGTACACTATGGCAGGTTAGCAAACCCTGGAGCCGATCATTTCAGTCTCTGGGCTTAGGGCTGGACTGTGGCACCAAAGCCTCCTGTAACCATTGGGACTCAACGTGTGGTCCTCGGTGTTCCAGACCTTAACTGAGGGCCACCTCCGGGCACCATGGCAGTAGACATTAAATCCATTTATGTTCTATGTAAAATGAATGTTGACTGCCATGGGCAAAAAAAAAAAAAAAATCTGCTTTTGTTCTTGTATCAAGCCCTGTAGAAGTCCTATGCCACCCAACCAATAAGTATCAACAGGCTTGTAATATAAATTATATGTTTAATAAAAATAACGTACAAAAAATACAATATTTTTGAGTCAGGTCAAAATCTGATGTAGACGGAACCAGAACATATACTCTATATAGATATACTCACAGTTCCTGTTCATATTATAAATATGTGTATTGTATTTACACTAAAACCAATTAAGCAGGTTTGGTAAAATAAAGCCTGCAGCTTTTTACTATATATTCATATAGACACATATATATGTATTTGTGTTCTTCTGTTCTGATATCGCTGGAAAATGAGAGAAAGACTTCTGCTGTGTGCTGCGCTCATCACTGGCTCATCTTGCCACTTGGTTAAATTCCCACAAAAATAAAAAGAGTTGCAGATGGTCAGACGGCAGGGTGTTATTTTACGGTCGATAGTATAAGAAGAGTGGAGAATGTGAGCATGAAAAGCAATGTTCCATAGCACTACATGATCATCACCAGTGCTTGGCAACAACAACAACTGGCAAAGTGACCCCACACACTCTTTTATCCATTTTACTTAGTTAAGTCAGCAGATAAAAATATGCCAAACGTTTTAATGTGGCCACGTGCCTTAAAGTAGACCTGAACTGGAGAAAAATATTGTAAACTGAAAGCAATGCTGTATGGCGGGAACCATAATGTAAAAGAGCATACCAGAAGCATTACTATAAACCATTTCCAATCACTGCTATAGCCCTCCTAAAACACCCCACCCTCTGGGAGCAGATGCTTCCCCTCCCCATCCTATAATGTAGAAATGGCCTTTAGAACAGTGATGGTCAACTTTCTTAATATGGGGGGCCTCAAGTGCAGCCCCCGACAACACCAAAGGGACGCACATAAAAGTCAGTGAATATTTATAATCAAAGGCAGAAGACACACAAAGCCAAAAAGTCAAAGACTTTAGGCATGAAATAAGAGATGGTCAGAGACTGTGGACATAATACAGCAGATGGTCTGAGATTGCAGACAAGGTGCAAAAGATGGTTAGAGAGTGTAGATATAATACAAGAGATGGTCAGAGATTGCAGACATGATACAAGAGATAAATATTATGATTCGCTGGAGGTTGGATAGTCAAAGGCACCACATCCCTATATATATACATACATATGATAGGAAAGGAGAAATGGGACTTTAAAGGTGCCACAAAAAATACAAATAGATATATAAAAATATCAAATTTATTAATACAAAAATATATAAAACCAACAGGATGTCATCATACAATAACCATATATTGGGTAAACAGCAGTAACTTCTTTGCTCTACATGTTTCGCCAAATAATGGCTTCCTCAGGAGGCTTCAGATAAGCACTGCATGTATGGTCACTGAACTGTGATGCCCAAGCAGTCCTACATCCTCTGCATAGTTGATACACCGTATATCACCTCACTCTAGAATCCCTCCAGAATCTGCAGGGGTCAGATTCTGGAGTGAGGTGATATACGGTGTATCAACTATGCAGAGGATGTAGGACTGCTTGGGAGTCTCCTCTTAAAAATTTCAGTGTTTAGTTTCATTTTTGTTTCATCCGTTTTTGTTTTTGTTTGTTTATCGGATCATTCTTTATGATCGGCATTCATTACTTCGGATCATTGGTAACTTTGGATGCATTCGTATTCGCTCTGTTCCATTCGTTTAGATGCTGCATTCGTTACTTCAGATAATTCGTAACTTCAGATGCATTCGTATTTGTTACGTTCACTAACAGTTACTTTAGCCAACTTTGAAAGGACAGTCCAATAAAACTGTAAATCTAATCTATCCCAAATTAGCTGCTATGGCGCAGAGACCTGAATAGAAGAATTACTGACTTCAGCTATTTTACCTATAATTTAATAGTTTATAATAAATAATAATAATAATAACTATAATAATTAATCATTTAATTATAATAGAAAATACAAAAAAACGAATTTATCCGAATGTAATTGATTTTGTCCGAATTTTATTTAGTTATTTCGGATTCATTTAAATTCGGTACTATTCTAATTCGGGAATTTGTATACATCCAAATTTCCGAATAATGAAAATTCGTCTGAATTTTAATTTGGAACAAGACAAACCGCACATGTCTAGATTATTGTGTTCTTATGGTGGGGAAGGCTCCCCGCCACGAAAACACAATTTCACAGTGGGGGCGATTCCTCCATCCACCTCGAATGTGTAGATGGGGGAATCAGCACATTTTATTTCCTTCAACCCACTGGCTGAAGGAAAAAAAAAAAAGTATAATATATGGCCTGCCTAAGTAATGACTATGGTACCTAGTTAGTATAACTAAAGCCTAGTACACACTATCAGTTTTTTTTTCATTCAACCCAGCGGTCTGAACAAAAAAAAAAAAACTGAAGAGCTCGGGAGGAGATCCTGTACTAACAATCCGATGGTACACCGACCTGACAGGGGAGATTGCTGCACTAATGTTGGATAGTTAGTACAGCGGCTCCTCCTGAGCTGTCAGTTTTTTTTTTCATTCAGCCCTGCTGGGTTGAACGAAAAAAAACAAACAACTAGTGTGTTTGAGGCTTTAGCTGGAGTTTAGCTTCAGTTTGTTAGTTCATCTAAATCTAATAGTACATCTAACACTCCCCTCCCCCCAGATTAACAATGCTGCTGTCCAAATGTGTGCTCCTTCATCCGGAGTGGAAAGAGTCTAATACAAGACGTGTGTTACTGGCCAGATCACCAGGTGAAAATAGAGTTTAAAAAGCCTAAAAAGGAAAACAAATGCAGCCACCACATCTAATGACTGGTAAGCTGCAATATATTACATTTTTGGTTTTGGGTTTAAAACCTCTTTAATACAACCATTGCATGTATTAACTCTATACAGTTACCAGAATACAATATTTTTGGCTACAGTGGGCCTTTAATAATGCATGAGCTGTCTACAAACTCCCCATAAACTTCTCAGTTAAATATTCCTTATAATAAAATATATTGGATATTTGATGGGTGCTGGGAGTGTAAAAATCTTTTACCTTTGCCATGCTAATTTTTTTTTTTTTTTTAATTTCTATTCAGTATGTGTTATACAACTGTGCTGCTCTGCTTCCTCTAGAAAATGTTAATTCTCTCTACGAAGAAATGAATTTATTTCTATTATATTGTAATTTAAATGTGACACCAGCTATAGATTGGTTGTATTAGGAATGTCAGTGAATTATTCTGCACAAGGTCATTGGAACAGCCTTGATATTAAGCAATAGACCAGTCATACATGTATATAATTGTATGAGAAAGTTAGCTCTACAACTAAGAGGAATAGGAGAGGTTTAGAAACAATCTGTCAAGTTTGCCACAAGAAAAAGAAGGAATAACAGTCTCTCAATCCAAAACCTTCAGTCTAACCAATAACATTTGGACATAGCCAAGAATATTTGGATTGGGTTAGACCTCATACAGCCCAACCTCCAAGCCTGTCTAGAGTCTAAGATATCATACGTGGGATGTCATGCAAATGACTTTAATAAAGACGAGGTCCTATCAAGGCAGTTAAATATTTCCTAAATCTGATTCACCTGGTGCCAAACATTCAATTAAAGAAAAACTCCAGGCAAACAGTTAAATACACTGAAGGGGCTTCTGAAGAAAAACCTGTAGGACGAAATGCGTTGGATAGAGTTAGCAAATTGATGTCACACGCCATCAATTAGAAATGATCAATAGTGTTCCTTGTGAGTCCAAAGTCGACTTTGTATTTTATGTGGATGGTTTAAATAAATGGTACCAAGCTTTATAATGTTACAGGAGCTAGACATAAGCACTACCGAAAAAATTTGTTTAGTTTCGTTGTTGTTTCATTAGTTTTTTTATTTTTTCATTTATCAGATCATTTGTTATGATTGGCATTAGTTACTTTGGATCATTCGTAACTTCAGATGCATTCATATTCGTTCTGTTCCATTAGTTTAGATGCGGCATTCGTTACTTTGGATAATTCGTAACTTCGGATGCATTCGTATTTGTTCACTAACAGTTACTTAGCCTAATTTGAAAGGACATTCTAATGTAAATGTAAATCAAATCTATCCCAAATTAGCTGCTATGGCGCAGAGACCTGAATAGAAGAATTACTGACTTCAGCTATTTTACCTATAATTTAATAGTTTATAATAAATAATAATAATAAAAACTATAATAATAGTTAATCATTTATTTATAATAGAAAATACGAAAAACAAAATTATCCAAATGTAATCAATTCGGTAAACTCGTAGGTTGAATTGTTTTTCGTTATTTCGGGTTTTTGTTCTTTCGGGTTTTCGTTCTTTCAGACAATTGGTTTTCGTATGCATTCGTCAAAAGAGTCTTTCGTTCATTCGGATTCTTCCAAATGAACGAATATGCCGAATTACGTCCGAAAACAAATTTGTGATGAAATAAATTGCATATGTCTAACAGGAGCTATATTAAGTGTATTTCAATATTTCAATAGGAGAGTACAGTTGTGCTCATAAGTTTACATACACTGGCAGAATTTATGATTTCTTGGCCATTTTTCAGAGAATATGAATAACACTAAAAAAATTCTTTCACTCATGGTTAGTGTTTGGCTGAATTATTATCAATAAACTGTGTTTATTCTTTTTAAATCATAATGACAGCAGAAACTACCCAAATGACCCTGATCAAAAGTTTACATACCCTGATGCACACAAGTTGACACAAAGGGGTTTGAATGGCTATTAAGGGTAACCATCCTCACCTGTGATTTGTTTGTAATTAGTGTGTGTGTATAAAAGGTCATTGAGTTTCTGGACTCCTGACAGACCCTTGCATCTTTCATCCAGTGCTGCGCTGACGCTTTTGGATTCTGAGTCATGGGAAAAGCAAAAGAATTGTCAAAGGATCTGTGGGAAAAGGTAGTTGAACTGTATAAAACAGGAAAGGTATATAAAAAGATATCCAAGGAATTGAGAATGACAATCAGCAGTGTTCAAACTCTAATCAGGAAGTGGAAAATGAGGGGTTCTGTTGAAACCAAACCACGGTCAGGTAGACCAACTAAATTTTCAGCCACAACTGCCAGGAAAATAGTTCGGCATGCAAAGAAAAACCCATAAATAACTTCAGGTGATATACAGGACTCTCTGAAAACATGTGGTGTGGCTGTTTCAAGATGCACAATAAGGAGGCACTTGAAGAAAGATGGGCTGCATCTTTCTTCAAGTGCCAGAAGAAAGCCATTACTACGCCACAAAGTATCCCGCTTACAATACGCCAAACAGCACAGAGACAAGCCTCAAATCTTCTGGTACAAAGTCATTTGGAGTGATGAGCCCAAAATTGAGCTTTTTGGCCACAACCATAAATGCTACATTTGGAGAGGAGTCAACAAGGCCTGTCATGAAAGCTACACCATTCCTACTGTGAAACACGGGGATGTGTGAGCTACAAAGGCACAGGAAATTTGGTTAAAATTGATGGCAAGATGAATGCAGTATGTTATCAAAAATTACTGGAGGAACATTAGCATTCATCAGCCAGGGAGCTGCGCATGGGACATACTTGGACATTCCAACATGACAATGATCCAAAACACAAGGCCAAGTCGACCTGTCATTGGCTACAGCAGAATAAAGTGAGGGTTCTGGAGTGGCCATCTCGGTCCCCTGACCACAATATCATTGAGCCACTCTAGGGAGATCTCAAATGTGCAGTTCATGCAAGACAGCCAATAATTTACAGGAACTGGAGGCTTTTTGCCAAGAGGAATGGGCAGCTTTACCATCTGAGAAGATAAAGAGCCTCATCCACAAATACCACAAAAGACTTCAAGCTGTCATTGATGTTAAAGGGGGCAATACATGGTATTAACTGGGGTATGTAAACTTTTGATCAAAGGTCATTTGGGTAGTTTCTGCTGTCATTATGAATGGCTTCAGCCAAACACTGAGCATGAGTGAAAGAAAAGTTTTTGTGCTATCATTCATATTCTCTGAAAAATGGCCAAGATATCATAAATTCTGCCAGAGTATGTAAACTTATGAGCACAACTGTACCTGCAATACTTATCGACAGCGGCGACCCGTCCATTAGGAAGCATTGCCCCCTTTAGCGACTGCCGCCACCCCCATGCTCTATCCATGGCCGCTATTATGATAGGACACAGCCACCTCCTATTCATGCGTCCAGCCCCTTTCAGGACACCAGGCGTGTGAATTACACTGATGGAGGTGTTTTTTTTAATTAAAGCCAGAGGCTCTAATAGGCTTCAAAATAGGGTGGGCTCGTGGTACAGAGCATTGCACCAGGAGCCCACCCAGGTGGGCAAGGGGAGCTGCCAATGAAGCCTGGGAGAAGCGCAGCCCACCCTAGATGCGGTAAGTGCACCAGATCCACCCGACTGACTGCCGACCGACTGGGGGGGGTGGTACTGTTTGCCACACCCTCCCCCCCCAAAAAATTACCACTGGCCGCCACTGCTTATCGATTAGGAACAGTGGAAGACTGAGAACCAGAGAGTTTGGACATTTTGGGTAAAATTCAAGATATGCAATCGTATAATTACATTTCCAGTGCTGCAATTTATGTTTTAATTTTACATATATCGATATTTTTTTGTCTGCTGTTGTGTATATCCAAGGGCTTACAAGTAGCTAATACCAGGTGAAATGCCAGTATTTACAATACTTGCATTTAAAAAATACATTTTATGATATAATAATGACTATAGATCTGCATTCATTTATTTCATTACCCACTTGCGGACCACCCACCCGCAATGTACTGTGGACAGGCGGCCTGCAGAGGCAAAGCAACGTACCCATATGTCGCTGCCTACTTTCAGGTTTAGGGCACAAGCATGTGTTCCCCCCTGCTGGCACCCGCTGGGACTGTATACAGTGGGAAGTCCCGGCCAATGATACATGGCTGGGACATGCTGATCGTTGACAATTAACACAGAGCTCTGTACAAGGGGAAAAAGGGGGCAAAGCAGGGATGAGAATCTAAGAGATCTATTAGTAAAAGCAGCACACTTTACACACACAGTATTACACATAGTTAGGCACACATTTAACCCCTTGATCGCCCTAGATGTTACCAGCCAGTGTCATTAGTACAGTGAATGTATATAGTAATATCACTGATAACTGTATTAACCACTTCACGCAAAGCAACGTATGCGTACATCAGTACTTTGTTGCTAAATACAAGGGTTATGGCAGCAGCTAGCTGCCATAACCCCGGTATTTTGGAGAATGCTGTGCGTTTCTCTTTACCATAAAAGTGGTCTCCGTGGCGGTTTCGCCGCAAGATCACTTTTATCGGCAGTAGGAGAGGTGCCCACCTCCTCACACCGTGCTCCAGTCGTCTCCGTCCCTTACTGGACTTGCTGGTAGCGGCGGAGACAATCACGTCCTCTCCCATGGATGCCTGGCTGCCGACTGAGGGGAAGACGCTCCATGGCATGGGAGGGCAGAAGCGACGTTAAACGTCACTTCCGCCCATAGCTCTTAAAGGAGAATTTTTTTTTTCAAGTGACTTTTTTTTATTTTTTATTGCATTTTAGTGTAAATATGAGATCTGAGGTCTTTTTGACCCCAGATCTAATATTTAAGAGGTCCTGTCATGCTTTTTTCTATTACAAGGGATGTTTACATACCAATTTTTTTTTTAAAAAAAGACAGTGTCAAAATAATAAAATAAAAGTAAAATAAGAATTTTTTTTTTTTTTAAAGCGCCCCGTCCCGATGAGCTCGCGCACAGAAGCGAATGCATACGTGAGTAGCACCCTCATATGAAAACGGTGTTCAAACCACACATGTGAGGTATTGCCAAAATCGTGAGAGCGAGAGCAATAATTCTAGCCCTAGACCTCCTCTGTAACTCAAAACTGGTAACCTGTAGACATTTTTAAACATCGCCTTCGGAGATTTTTAAGGGTAAAAGTTTGTGGCCATTCCATGAGCGGGTGCAATTTTGAAGCGTGACATGTTGGGTATCAACCTATTCGACGTAACATTATCTTTCACAATATAAAAAAAAATGGGCTAACTTTATTGTTGTCTTATTTTTTTATTTGTTGTCTTTTAAAAAAAGTGCGCTTGTAAGACCGCTGCGCAAATACGGTGTGACAGAAAGTATTGCAACGACCGCTAGTTTGTTAGAAACAAAATATATAATGTTTGGGGGTTCTAAGTAATTTTCTAGCAAAAATTTTATTTTTTTTGTAAAAAACAAGTGTAAAAAAGAGGCTCGGTCCTTAAGTGGTTAATGTCACTGGTGATATCAGTGGCAGTTGGTCAGTTCCCCCCACCATTAGTAGTATAAAAAAGCGGTATATATACCATAGTTTGTAGGCACTATAACTTTCATGCAAATCAATCAATATACACTTTTGGGATTTTTTTTTTATCTAAGACATGTAGCAGAATACATTTTGGTCAAAATTTATGAAGAAATTTGAATTGTATTATTTAATTTTTTATTGAATATGTTTTGTAGCAAAAAGTAAAAAAATATTCATTTAAATTTTTTTAATTTCAAAATTTTAGATCATTTTTCATTTATATCGCAAAAAAAAAAAAAAAAAAAAAAAAAATGCCACCCAAAGAAAGCTCTATTTGTGTGAAAAAAAATATATAAATTTAATTTGGCTACATAGTCGCATGACTATTTCATGCAATTACCTGTTGAAGTAAAGGGGTAAAACCTTTGAGAACTCAAGTGGCTAATATCTTCCTGAAGTTTAGGGAACTGAAATAAGAAATGACTCTCTTGTGTGCCCATATAACAAGTACTGTAACATTTCTGAAAATCCTTTCCCCTTATTCTTTACCTAACACACTGTAATGAGCTGCATCCCAGTTTCATTGGTGCACTGTTATATGCGTTGATTTAGCCCCTCCTTCATTGGGGTTATTCTGCAAGAAATTCTACTTTTTGTATGTTACTCCTTTTTCTGCATTAATAAAAAAAATATTTGAACAACGAAAATCCTTTCCTCTTGAGTTCCAAAACACACCATACCTAATAGACTTCTCCTTCAGAAACTGAACTGTATAAGCAATCTTGACAATCAAAGTAAAGACAGTGGAAGCCTGTCCATAGGGGGCGCACGGGCGCCACCCCCCCCCCACCCGGCAGTCACCAAGTGGGCACAGTGGCTGCATATGATGGGCACAGTGGCTGCATTCAATGCTGCATAGTGGCTGCATTGGGGCACAGGGGCTGCATAAGATGGGCACAGTGACTGCATAAGATGGGCACAGTGGCTGCATATGATGGGCACAGTAGCTGAATTTGATGGGGTACATTGGCAGTATTTGATGGCACAGTGGGAGCATTTGATATGGCACAGTGGCTGCGATTGATGGGCACAGTGGCTGCTTTGATGGCATAGTGGCGGCAATTGATGGGCACAGTGGCTGCGTTTGGCACAGTGGCTGTGTTTGATGGTACAGTGGCGGCAATTGATGGGCACAGCGGCTGCATTTGATGGCACAGTGGCTGTGTTTGATGGGCACAGTGGCTGCATTTGATGACACCAGTCACCACTGAGTACAGAAGACATTGCAAGCTAATGGCAAAATTAGTAGAAGTGGGGAAAAGCAAGGGATTTTAACGGTGCAGGAGAATCCACAAAAAGGAGTAATATTGAATAAAAAAAATATAATTTTTAATATATTCAGAGTTAAAAAGACAAGCAAAAATGATATTTCACAAGTATTGCAGTGTTTTACAGTTACGGTGGTCACAACAAGCAGGTAAATTTGAGATGGTAAAGTCGCACATTAACCCGACAGGTTTCGCTGAAATGCTTCCTCAAGGGATGTGCAGACCGAAAAATGATATCAATAAGAACTCTACAAGCATGGAAATAAAGAAATAAAATAAGCAAACAGACAAATTATACATATTTATGTTACATTCAAAATAAATAACTCAAAAGGAGAGCACAGTGTATATCAGACACAGCACAAAAAGTGCTTACCCCGCAGCAACCTTTGCACAGAATAAACCACTGCATGACCAGCAACTAGCACAAAACCCCAAAAGAGGCCATCTTGGTGCAGTCACAGAGGACAGAAGGGTAAAACTAGGAGTAAATGAGAATATATATGTTTAAACACACATATATGTGTAGTGACATGTGCATATGTAGTAGAAGAGAAAGAGAAAAAAGATCCTGGCTACAAATGTCAAATAGCCAGAAAACAAAGGGATATGATTTCAGTACTTACTTTAAAATTATTAATTAACAAAGCATAAGGTGGAGGGAAGACTTCAGACGGCCTGCTGGTAGTGATCGCAGGGATACAATCTGATAGCTATTAAAGTAGAAAAAGAAACAATAGAAAAGGGGAATACAAATTGCTAAATATTGGACTGATCAATGGAAAGGGGAAATAACTAAATAATGAGGCTTTATAAAATATAAATAATAAATTCTACATAGGACAATGTCTCTCCAAATGATGTGAAAATAGAAAGCACATTTTTTAAAATAAGTGATTAAATCTAAAGTAAAAAATGATTATGGGGAACCGAGCAATAAGTCATATAAAAGGAACGAGGGCATTGCACAGTGTATGGTAGAGACGTACCAGTCACAAACACTGTTTACGTTGAGTCTCACCCTCCGGCTCTGGCAGCCGAACTGCCAGATGAGCCGGCTTTATCTGCCCTTCATCGTGTTGGCGTGTGACATCACCAACACGATGCGGACGTGTGGACGCCTGTACGCATGCGCAGGGAGTCGAAGACCCGATCAACTACATACCCCAAAATCCAATGCGGCAATGGGAAGGCTCGGACCGATGCACAGGCACAAGACTGGGCGAATGGCACGCGTAGGCTGCGTGCCGTTCGCCCAGCCTTGAGCCTGTGCTGTGTCTGATATACACTGTGCTCTCCTTTTGAGTTATTTATTTTGAATGTAACATAAATATGTATAATTTGTCTGTTTGCTTATTTTATATTTCTTTATTTCTATGCTTGTAGAGTTTTTGTTGATATCATTTTTCGGTCTGCACATCCCTTGAGGAAGCATTTCAGCGAAACATGTCGGGTTAATGTGCAACTTTACCATCTCAAATTTACCTGCTTGTTGTGACCACCGTAACTGTAAAACACTGCAATACTTGTGAAATATCTGTTTTTGCTTGCCTTTTTAACTCTGAATATATTAAAAATTATATTTTTTTATTCAATATTACTCCTTTTTGTATATTCTCCTGCACCGTTAAAATCCCTTGCTTTTCCCCACTTCTACTCATTTTTTCTTCAGGGATGTGGTGCCATTCGCATTGGGTGTTTCACCATTAATCGGGACCAATCTTTTGTTGTTAATGGCAAATTGAGTTTATGGAATACAGTTCTCCTAAAGCTTTATTAGACCCAACCTAAGCCCCTCACCAGATAAGAGTGATCCATTATCAATGCTTAGTGTACCTATGCTTTCATCAGGTACAATAATCCCAATTGCCTAGATAGCCTTAGGTCTTGTTTACATGTGGCAGCCCATGCTGCCCCTCTGAAAAGCAATCCACTTCGGCAATTTACGGTCGGTAAAGAGACAATATGTCTTCTCCTTACTACGTGATTTAACCCTGTAAATGCCGCAATTTTGTGCTACAATCGTATGCATTATATATAGTTGTAGCATGGCCCCATAAACTTGAATTGGTCGCATTCAGCAGTGGTAACGCCAACAGAATACGAAATGCAGTTTAATCTTTGCTGCAGTTGTAGAACAGAATAGAACAGAATGGCGGCCACAGCATGTGTACAGCCCTGCATGCCCTGGCTCTGGGGGAGCAGTAAAACCAGGTCTCAACCTTATAGTTTTACCACCACCAGTGTTGCCAACCATCAGTATTTTTACTGGCAGCCAGTAAAAAAACAGGCACTTTTCTCCTGCCAGTAAATGCCATTGACAGGAAAAGGCTGCCAGTAAAAAATATGTCTGGGATTCTTGGAGACGTCCGAGACCATCCGAGTGCCTGCTACAGTGTGTTCAGGTGGCCCCAGCGGGGGCCAGTGTTGCCAACCTCCCGTAGATTTACGGGCAGCCCGTTATTTTGAACCCTTTTTGGGGCGCCCGTGAAAGTCCGTTACGGGCACCGGTGCCCGTAAAAATGATGGCTGCGAGCCGACCACGCAACTGCGCATGCGGCCGGGCTTGGGAAAGCTCGTACAAGCTCGGCCGGGCGGCGCATGCGCAGTAGCGTAATTGCGCCGCCTGGCACCATTTTCTAATCCATCGAAAGGGACCACGGCGGCCAGCCAGGGCGACTCTGTCTTGTCATGCAGTGGATGACTGCACACTCGTCATAGGCGGAGGTAGTGAAGCTGTAGGGGGATATAATATCCGTACTAAAAGGAGGACATTACTGGGAGCCGGCCGGGAGAAGTAATATGATGGTGAATAGAGCACATCAGTCTCTGTCCCTGGGCCCTGGCTGCATGGCATATGCAGGGGACAGAGACTGATGTGCTCTATTCACCATCATATTACTTCTCCAGTCCACATCATCAGTGTGCTGTGTCCTCCTCCTGTGCCCCTTTCATCTCTCCACAGGTCAGGGCAGCACAGTGCTGCCCTGACCTGTGGAGAGGTGAAAGGGGTACAGGAGGAGGACACAGCACACTGATGGTGTGTAGAAGTAATATGATAGTGGGCAGAGGAGGAGGCTACTCTGAGGGTGTATCATGCCCGCAGCCTCTGTCCACCTCCTGTAGTATGCCCGCAGTCTCAGTCCACCTCCTGTAGTATGCCCGCAGCCTCTGTCCACCTCCTGTAGTATGCCCGCAGTCTCAGTCCACCTCCTGTAGTATGCCCGCAGTCTCAGTCCACCTCCTGTAATATGCCCGCAGTCTCTGTCCACCTCCTGTAGTATGACCGCAGCCTCTGTCCACCTCCTGTAGTATGTCTGCAGCCTCTGTACACCTCCTGTAGTATGCCCACAGCCTCTGTCCACCTCCTGTAGTATGTCTGCAGCCTCTGTCCACCTCCTGTAGTATGCCCGAAGCCTCTGTCCACCTCCTGTAGTATGCACGAAGCCTCTGTCCACCTCCTGTAGTATGTCTGCAGTCTCTTTTTACCTCCTGTAGTATGTCTGCAGTCTCTGTCCACCTCCTGTAGTATGCCCGAAGCCTCTGTCCACCTCCTGTAGTATGTCTGCAGTCTTTTTCCACCTCTTGTAGTATGTCCGCAGCCTTTGTCCACCTCCTGTATCATGTCCGCAGCCTCTGTCCTCCTGTATCATGTTCGCAGCCTCTGACCATCTCTTGTCTTTTATCATGTCTGCAGTCTCTGAGGGGATCCTAGAAAGGAGTCAAGAGTGGGAGCGCCGCCGGGATGGGGGTTACGGGAAGAGACAGACATGTGTGGACTGTGGAAAGGAGACTATAGAATAGCCGCCAAGCTGGAGCCATCTGACTAAGCCCTGCAAGGTGCACCTGAGAGGAGGTCAGTGACAGCGCTGCCAGGCCAGACTGGAGGGTCACTAATGTAAGGGTGGAGTGAATACAATAATGTAAGAGGGCACTGATATAAAGGTTCCCCCCTATATTAGTAACCCCCCTTACCTTAGTGTATTCCCTCTGTGGAAGGTGGTCTCTGATCACCATCCTGCACAATCTGATTTAAGGGGGAACTCTCTGCTGGCCTGGGTTATAGTATCCTGACCTTCATGTAAATTGAGAAATATGTTTTTTGACTTTTGTTTAACTTAAATACATTGCTAATAGCACTAGCTAGCACTAAAAACAGTAATTTTAGGTACGTTTTTGCAGTGCCAGTAAAGAATGTGGATCCACCAGTAAATTTCATGATTTTTTGTCAGGGAAAAAATTGGCGCTGTTTGTAAATTTTGGCCTTCTGCCAGTAAATTTCACTTCGGGGGGTTGGCAACACTGGCGGGGGCGGGTCTGGCGTAGGTGGTGCCTGAGTGTGTTGTGTGATGTCAAAGTGCAAGGCAGCCAAACGGAGCGGCCCGAGCCTCGTGTGCGGGTCTGCAGGAAGGGAGCAAGGCAAGCCAGGAGCGGGATTGTCAGTGCTGTTTGGACTTGATTGGACTGAAGCACCTGGTTTGGAAAGAGACTCTGACTCAGAAAATAAAATAGAAATACGTTTTTGCCTTAATATCTACCTTAAATAACATTACTAATGGCATATTGTACTTGTTTGTAGCCTAAATACTGAAATTTGCAGCTAAAACTGTAATTTTATAACTTTTGGAAATGCCAGTAAAAACTTGGCTGTGCTAGTAAATTTTGCGTGTCGTGTCAGTAAATTTCAATCTGGTGAACAAATCCTTAGTATCTCGCAAACACACACTGAGGCTGGGGTCAAAGAGGCTGAAAAAGGCAGATTGCCTTGCCTTGTCAGTTTTTATTGCTGTCAGTGCCCCCGTTAAGGAGATTCACCCTCTCTATTTGTCCTGTTTACCATTATCATTGAAAGAGAAAGTTGACATCAGAACAGTACTGTAATAGTGGGGAAATCTTCCAATGGGGACACTATTTCTGGTATCCCTGGTGACACACAGGGATTCCTTCACTTTAGAGGGATTTCATGTCATTTAGTGTTTTGGCTATCGGACAGAAAGTGATGGGGAATCTTCCCTATGGACACAGAAGGCAAAAAACGGACAGGGGTTATAACCCTTCCTTACTCTATTCAACATTAAAAAAAAAAAAAAATGCCTTTGGTTAGACTTAAAAGAAAAGTATAGGCAAAGCTTTTTTGCCCATACTTCTCTTATGGATCAAAGGAGTACACTTACTTGTGCTCTCCAGTGACCCAAAAAGCCCACTGTTGGCATCCAGTGATTGGATGCATCCTGACAATAATGTCAGGATCCACCCAGATGCCTAACCAGCAGCTTGCTCAACCTCTCAGCATGTCGCTGAGAGCCTGAGCCAGACGCTCCCACCTCCTCCACAACCCTTGCTCTCCAGTGAGTGCTGGAGGGGCAAAGCAGAGAGCCGGTGACTGCCAGTCACCGCTCTGTGCTCAGAGCCGACCAGAGAACTGCGGTCACATGTTTGCTCAGTTTGCAGGTTTCGAGTCGATGGGCTAGCATCCCATATAGGTGAATATATTTTAGTTTATTTCTTCACATCCTGCACTTCTTCTTTAATCTGCATCAATACACCTAGACCAAATAGGAGCTTGAGGAAAAGCACCCTGAACTCTATTCTCTTAGCTGTTCAGTTCTATGTGTATGGTAAGACTGTAAGTGCCCAGTACACTATTCCATCAACAAAAATGCACAAACTGTGCAAAGATATCAAAGAGCAGAATAAGGACGGATGGTGCTGAAAAGCGAGACTGTAGTCTTGAATCTTTTATTACGTGCAGGAATATGTTAATGACAGTGAGCATAATGATGTGTAGTTGACTATGTCAGGGTCAAAACTATTATAAAATGGCCCTATGGAGTTTTTGTACTGAGCGATTTCCTGGCTTTCCTTTTTGCCTTTTTTAGGTCCCCCCCTTGTTGTTTCCAGGCAGAACTTCTGCTATCAACTATCACCAGGCAGATCAAATAGCTTCAGGCCCCCCTGGATGGGCTATGGACTGTTGAAGTGAATACCCACCAACAAGTTGAGATTCTCGCCAACCTTTAAGTACTTAGTGATTTTCAGCAGATAGATCTTTTTATTATTGTGAGTGGACAGTGTTATCATAAGTGTGCACAGCCTATTGCATTAGGGTGTGCACCCCAAAGCTCAAACACATATGCCTTTCTCTGCAGCCTCAACTGCACTGAACAGTGAATGAATGGGACCTCTGTGCTGAGCGGCCTCCTGTTCATTCACAAACTGAAGCATAGTAAACACATTTTAGTACGCTTCAGTTATGAATGAACACAGTGAGTGAGTGTGTTCACTGTGTTCATTTAGAAAAGGAAGCGGTCGGTAAAATACATATTTACTAGCCTTTCCCCTACTTTCCATTCTGAAACATCCCACGCAGCAGCCAGGGGGAAAGGAGAGGAGGGAAGCCAGCAGCATTGCGGGGGGCGAACCCCCAACACAGGGGAAGCCCAGGCAAATGGGGCCATCCTCACCACACGCAGTGATTAGGGTGTGCCCAGGCACACCTGGCACACCCCCTGCACACACCTATGAGTGTTATTATGGACTTTAATAGACTGTTACATTCAGTATAAGTGTAGGTGATTGAGCTTTGGTGTTTGATTTATTGCAAAAGCAATTCTTGGTTGTATATAGTTTTAAGGTTTACAGAAAGTTTGGTCAGATATAAATATGGGTTATTCCCGCGCTATCAGGTATGGAAGCGGCTAAAAATGGAGCAGCTGCATGCACCGATAAAGGTAAACACCTGACTTTGTGGGTAAATCTGTAAATGAGTGGTGCTGCGCTATTCCTATATGCATGAACCGATATAACTTTAGTAGTGGGCGTTGCTTGTGTAAATAAAGTAGTGTGTAAAAAAATGTGCAATATTGATAATGGTAGGACTGGTAAAGTTGCTAACACAGTGGTAATTAAAATATAAATGGCAACTGTGAACCTGATATGAATATGGATACAGTATACACGGTGACAAAAATATTACTGAAGTAAGAATCATATACTGGAACGTAAATGGCAGTGATAATAAAAGTAGTTGAAGACATCGGTACTGTTATTGATCCTAAATAAAGTGCATACCAATGAAACTATGTGCATCCATAGCTTTGGGATATTAATGTGTATAGTGCAAGCATAAGGTGCAACGTGAAAATCTTTTTAAACAGTGAGGTAGTGACTAATTACTTTTTCCATAAAGTGCATAGTGTGCAAATATTCTTCAAATAAATAATATTAAGTGTCCCAAATCTTGGAGAAAAAAATCATAAAAATCATTTAAGAAATCATATAAGAAAAAACTTTCACA
This sequence comes from Aquarana catesbeiana, assembly GCF_042186555.1. Classification (NCBI taxonomy): domain Eukaryota; kingdom Metazoa; phylum Chordata; class Amphibia; order Anura; family Ranidae; genus Aquarana; species Aquarana catesbeiana. The sequence goes on from NC_133329.1 coordinate 341,621,550, forward strand.
GGAAAAACAGTCTGTTGAATAAAAAATGTGACAGCAACGTCCTGGCATGCACACGTTGCAATTAGAGTGCTAGGTGTATCACATCAGGTGCTTCTTCGTGTGCAGACACTCAGGTGGGTAATAGCCCCTTACCTTAGGGTAATAGGGCAAAAGCATGTAACCAGGAGAGCTTTTTATAGGATCCGCCTATAGGCTCCAGTGCGTCCCTCACCAGCCTACGTCCTAGGATGGAATTCCCTCAGATGTAGCCCAGGGGGGAATGTAAAAGATAGGCAGGAAGAAAGCCAATAGTGTAATCCCGTTTGATAGAATAACCTTCTTTTTATTGAAAAATATAGGTACTCACATTAAAATAGGTAAAACAGCAAATTAAGTCCGACGAGCGGCGAGCTCGTATGCCTCTGTAGTGTATGCAGCCTGTCTCGTCCCTACGCGTGACGTCACACCACACGTGACTTCATCATCCCCTGATGAAGTCACGTGTGGTGTGACGTCACGCGTAGGGACGAGACAGGCTGCATACACTACAGAGGCATACGAGCTCGCCGCTCGTCGGACTTAATTTGCTGTTTTACCTATTTTAATGTGAGTACCTATATTTTTCAATAAAAAGAAGGTTATTCTATCAAACGGGATTACACTATTGGCTTTCTTCCTGCCTATTATCTTTTACATTCCCCCCTGGGCTACATCTGAGGGAATTCCATCCTAGGACGTAGGCTGGTGAGGGACGCGCTGGAGCCTATAGACGGATCCTATAAAAAGCTCTCCTGGTTACATGCTTTTGCCCTATTACCCTAAGGTAAGGGGCTATTACCCACCTGAGTGTCTGCACACGAAGAAGCACCTGATGTGATACACCTAGCACTCTAATTGCAACGTGCGCATGCCAGGACGTTGCTGTCACATTTTTTATTCAACAGACTGTTTTTCCTGTGAAAGTTTTTTCTTATATGATTTCTTAAATGATTTTTATGATTTTTTTCTCCAAGATTTGGGACACTTAATATTATTTATTTGAAGAATATTTGCACACTATGCACTTTATGGAAAAAGTAATTAGTCACTACCTCACTGTTTAAAAAGATTTTCACGTTGCACCTTATGCTTGCACTATACACATTAATATCCCAAAGCTATGGATGCACATAGTTTCATTGGTATGCACTTTATTTAGGATCAATAACAGTACCGATGTCTTCAACTACTTTTATTATCACTGCCATTTACGTTCCAGTATATGATTCTCACTTCAGTAATATTTTTGTCACCGTGTATACTGTATCCATATTCATATCAGGTTCACAGTTGCCATTTATATTTTAATTACCACTGTGTTAGCAACTTTACCAGTCCTACCATTATCAATATTGCACATTTTTTACACACTACTTTATTTACGCAAGCAACGCCCACTACTAAAGTTATATCGGTTCATGCATATAGGATTAGCGCAGCACCACTCATTTACAGATTTACAGAAAGTTTATTGAATTGTACTTATCTGCTTTTACCCCAATAAAGGGTCACAGCCTAATATTTTCCAAAAGGTTTTGTTTCCATTTGGTTTGAGGGGTGCTTGTGGGGTCAACAAACTCGTGCAGCCTTGTCTCCCTAAGCCATGGCCTATGTATGCTGTGTAGAGATCTAGGTCTGACCTCCATAGATTGCAGATGAGCCTCTCTGTGAGTTCCCCATGTTCAAGGACAACATAGGCTATCTTATGTAACTGGAAGCTGGATGATAATGACATCACAATACCGTATACATATGTAGCACCCTCTAGTGTGTGCTAGAAGTAGTTGTTAGTGTAGGAAAATTTAGCTTAGCTAAGGGCCACGCTTGGGTTGTGAATCTGGGTCAGGGTTTAATGAACCAGGGGCTGAATGACTCATATGACAGCTCCTCTGGTGCCTCCCCCTGTTTTTTGGAACATTGGAGAATGTTCCAGATGTAGTGGGTGGAAGCTAGGTTGGTTGGGAACAAATTCCCAACAAAATGGGTCTGGAAGGGGGCAAGCCACCTCATAAATAGGTAGGAGCAATGCCAGCAGGGGCAGTGAAGTGGAAGATGGAGATGGAGCACCCTTGAGGGTACCCCCTAGTTTGGGGGGGTGACCTCGGCCTGGGGCTCGGGTGCTGGAAGATTCCCCCTAAAACACATGGAGGAAACCCTTCCTGGAGGCACGGGAGCAAGAAGAGAGGACAGCGGGAGCAGGTCAGCGCGTCTGGGAGCTCTCCTGAAAGTCAGCTGGGGGGCTGGTGAGTGTCAGTCTGGAGAACTGTGGGGAGAGGTTAGCCTGGAGGGGTAGTGAAAGAGGCAGCTGCAGCCAGGCGGGTTGGCAATGCCTGAAGAGGTGGTGCTGGGATCAGTGGCCATGAGAGAACATTAAGCTGGACACTGAACTTTGCAACACATCTAAGGTGCCACGGGTTCCTGCCTGTAATAGGCTAGTGCTTCATCTAACTGAGTGACTGTTGGATATTCACAGTGTTCCAGCTGGGTTCTGTAAGCAAGTGAGTGCTGGAGGAAGAAAAGGAGCTGTATATAGAGACTGTGTATAGGAAGAGCTGTCCCCGAAGTTTGCTCTGAAGTCGAATGGCCATCCCATAATCTCCCATCCCTATCAAATTTGTTATCCCTCAATAAATAACCAAAACAAAGACATGGACTGTTCTCTGACTCTGAGTGCCTGTGGAAATTCCATGTGCCTGGCTGTGCTGGGTGGCAGATCCCAGTATACCCGCGACTCCCTAGGGGGTGTGCTACACATGATGGCTCAAACGTGTATGAAGTTTTGCTTTAATGCAGAGAAGACCAAAATCCATCATATCTGTTGTTGAGCCAATAGTTCCCAATTTAATCTTATACATCTTTCGTGTTGCACCATACAAAACACTTATTAGCAAAACATTAAGTGCCGGTTCACACTGCTGCGTGATGCGAGATTGCATGTGATTCCCACCGCACTATACTACAGATAGTATGGCTGAATTTGCATGGCATTCGGACCAAACTCGCACAGGACCCTTTTTTGGTCTGCAGCAGAATCGGATCGCATGGGTCTAAGGCTCGGTTCACACTGCAGCGATGCGGGAGCCCTGCAAATCAACTGTGGGTTCCCGCATGTCTCCTGGCGGCAGTTCACACTGCCCTATGCAAACTGCTGGGAGTCCCTTAAAAGTTAATGACACCCCCAAATCAGTTTGCATATTGCAGTTCGGACAGGAATTGGATCGCATGGGTGTGAACACCCATGCGATCCGATTCTTCTGCTGACCTAACAAAGGGTCCTGTGCTAGTTTGGTCCGAATGCCATGCAAATTCAGCCATACTATCTGTATGGCTGAATTTGCATTGCCTGGACATTGCATGTGATTTGCACTACAGTGCAGTGCGAATCACATGCGATCTCGCACCACGCAGCAGTGTGAACTGGCACTTAAGCGGAACTTCACTCTCTCAAGCAACCTCAGTCAATACTTTGTAGAACCACCTTTCACTGAAATTACAGCAGCACGTCTTCTTTGCAAAATAGCTCAAGCTCTGTCAGAATGGATGGAGAGCGTCTGTGAACAGCAATTTTCAAGTCTTGCCACAGATTCTCAATTAGATTTAGGTCTGGACTTTCACTGGGCCATTCTTACACAAGAATATGCTTTGATCTAAACCATTCTATTGTAGCTCTGGCTGTATGTTCAGGGTTGCTTTCCTGATGGAAGGTGAACCTCCGCCCCAGTCTCAAGTCTTTTGCAGACTCTAATGCCGCGTACACACGACCGTTTTTTCCGTCAGAATAAACTCTGACGTTTTTTTCGACGGAGTTCCGCTGAAAGGGACTTGCCTACACACGATCACACCAAAGTCCGATCGTTTAGAATGCGATGTCGTGCAACGGGACTAGAAAAAGGAAGTTCAATAGCCAGTATAAAGCATTCCATTTTTGGATGATGGATTAACAGTGTTCCATGAAATTTTCAAAGCTTTAAACTTCTCCACTTGGCTTCCTTGGCCTTCATGATGCTGTTTGTTCACTAAGGTTCTTTAACAAACCTTTGAGGCAGGGCCGGATTAACATAGGGGCTATTGGAGCTGCAGCTCCAGGCCCCCATCATAATATAGCCCCAAACTCTCTCACCAGGGCTTGGCCGTCAGCCGCTGGCCGCTATATAATACATTGACATTGTCCAGCAAGCAGCTGCATTATTTATAGGCCCATTGAGTCAGTCAGCTGAACAACATTTAATCACGGGCACCGGGCCATGGCTATCATGCAGAGCAGAGCCTCTTGCGGTGTGGGCGGTGCCAGTGCACTGAGGCTGAGCATGCTCCTCCCCTGTAGGTGGAGCTTGACGTACCGGCCGGTGTGACGTCATCCAGAGACTGTCTCCTGCGTCCTGTGAGGCTCAATTGTGAAAGGAATAATAGAATGTACCCCATTCTATCTTGATATCATCCTTCTGCAATTCCCTGCACAACGCCACACAGGCTGACGAATGAATAGGGCAGTTCTCTGAACCTGTGTAATTCATATGTGTTCGGGTTTAAAGGGATGAGGTGGCAAGCCTAGACCTAAGCAATGGCAAGCTCTGCGATTCTTCATACAACAAATTTAAAAATCAGCCCTAAATTGCATTGTGGTGTTAAGGCCAGTGCTGTGTCTTAGCCTAGGCCGAGAAGGCCTAGGGTGGCACTTTGCGGGGGGGGCGGCAAAAAGCCGCCCCCCCCACATGAACAAGAGCCTCCCCACCTCCTCCCGAGTCTTGTCTCCTGCACAAAAACAGTCTACGGCGGCTTTCACGGCTGGGCTCTGCTCAGGAGGGGTGCGGTCTCCATTCTGCTCGGGAGGGGGCAGTCTCAGCTCACCTCGGCTGTGCTCAGGAGGGGACGGGCTCGTCTCACCTCAGCTGTTTGGGAGGGGGTGGGCTCACCTCGGCTGTGCTAGGGAGGGGGTGGGCTTGTTTCACCTCGGCTGTTTGGGAGGGGGTGGGCTCGCCTCGGCTGTGCTCGGGAGGGGACGGGCTCATCTCACCTCGGCTATTTGGGAGGGGGCGGGCTCACCTCAGCTGTGCTAGGGAGGGGGCGGGCTCGTCTCACCTTGGCTGTGCTCGGGAGGGGGCGGGCTCATCTCACCTCGGCTCTATGTGCTCTGGCGGGGGTGGTCACAGTGATGTAAAGGTAACCAGCATTATTATTACTATTAGAAGAAGCACAATGATTATGTCACAGAAGATGCTGTAACTTATCTTCCTTGTCATGTTTTAGAACTTAAGTTGTTCCCCATTGTGATTACAGTGACTGAATGGCTGGAGACTTTTTTATTCACTCTGATGACCATGGGGAGTCATGTCCACACTCTCTGACCCTCTCCTTTATCATGTCCGCAGTCTCTGACCCTCTCCTTTATCATGTCCGCACTCTTTGACCCTCTCCTGTATGTTGTCTGCAGTCTCTGACTCTCTCCTTTATCATGTCCTCACTCTCTGACCCTCTCCTGTATCATGTCCGCACTCTCTGACCCTCTTCTGTATCATGTCCGCACTCTCTGACCCTCTTCTGTATCATGTCCGCACTCTCTGACTCTCTCCTGTATCATGTCCACACTCTCTGACCCTCTCCTTTATCATGTCCGCACTCTCTGACCCTCTCCTTTATCATGTCCGCACTCTCTGACCCTCTCCTTTATCATGTCTGCACTCTCTGACCCTCTCCTTTATCATGTCCTCACTCTCTGACCCTCTCCTTTATCATGTCTGCACCTTCTGACCCTCTCATTTATCATGTCCGCACTCTTTAACCCTCTCCTTTATCATGCCCGCACTCTCTCACCCTCTCCTTTATCATGTCCGCAGCCTCTGACCCTCTCCTTTATTATGCCTTTATTATGTCCACACTCTCTGACCCTTTCTTTTATCATGTCTGCATTCTTTGACCCTCTCCTTTATCATGTCCGCACTCTCTGACCATCTCCTGTATTCTGTCTGCAGTTTCTGACCATATCTTGTATGTTGTCTGCAGTCTCTGACCCTCTCCTTTATCCTGTCTGCAGTCTCTGACCCTCTCCTGTATCCTCTCTGCAGTCTCTGACCATCTCTTGTATCTTGTTTGCAGTCTCTGACCATCTCTTGTAACTTGTCTGCAGTCTCTGACCCTCTCCTTTATAATGTGGGCAGTCTCTGACCCTCTCCTTTTATCATGTCCGCAGTCTCTGACCCTCTCCTGTATGTTGTCTGCAGTCTCTGACCATCTCTTGTATCATGTCTGCAGTCTCTGACCATCTCCTGTATCATGTCTGCAGTCTCTGACCAACTCTTCAGGTAGAGTGCTAATAGGAAGAGGTGGAGCCTAAAGAGGAAGGGGTGGGGTTTCCAGATGGAGGGGTGGATCTTAAACAGGAAGGGGTGGGGCAAACTTAGATGGGGGGCTGAAATTTAGTCTTGCCTAGGGCAGCACAAAAGCAAAATACACCACTGGTTAAGGCAGAAAGTTAAAAGACAGGGGTTCGTACAGCTATTTCTAGAAATAAGTCTTGAAACTAAGACAGGTGCCTGGAAATTGGGGTTGTAAGGTAATCACTCTTCGCCACAATTCAGGATAATGCAGGCTCTATTTGCAGCCATAGATCCTACTATGTTATGTCCCTGACTATAAAGTATCATACGTAAGCAATGTTAAAATGAGGTCAGAGCAGATGTGAAAAACAAAAGTGAGCATCTCCAAATAAAGCACATTTGTTATATACTGAACACAGAAGCACATGCTTATAAATGAGAAATGTGGACCACATTGGCATACTGAATAGGCATTTGTCAGTGCTGTCTGTAGACAAGAGGCCAATAGTGCCACCTTCAGGATACAACTCTAAACTACCATCAACAGTCTCCCTCAATTCTTTTGAGATGATATACCAGAATTAACCAGAAAGTAAAAAAAAAAATTGCTTCCCTAGGACATGTCTCCATTGCACTCACATTGAATGTCACACACTGGGGTCGATTTACTAAAGTCAAATAGACTGTGTTGCACTTTGCAACAGGAATTGCTCCAGAGCTTAGTAAATGAGCAGAAGTTCTGCTGACTTCCATCATTTAATCATGTGCAAGCAAAAAGTGTGTTTTTTTTTTTCTTTTAATTCTTTGCATGTGATTGGGTATTCTTTACAAAGTGAAGCTTTACATCATTCACTAAGCTCTGGAGCAACTGCACTTGCAAAGTGCACAGTCTAGTTGACTTTAGTAAATCAACCCCACTGTGTGACTGTCCTTGCTGTGATGCTTTGATAGGTAGTAGATTTAAATATATTTAACAAAACAAAAACAACCAGAAGTGCACCAGACTATGAACAATCATGTTAAGGGCCCATTCATACCATATGCATCCCTTCCGAGTGCCCACATAGCAAGCCGCATGCCACTGGCATAGCTATAGGGGTCACAATTGGGAACCGGTCCTATGCTCTAGATGGCCTGTGTGGCCTCCCTTTCACATTTGGTTCTACACCTGGATAGGAGGGACAGCATATAGAGGAACTGATGCCCCAATTTTTCTTCTGCAGCCACTAAAAGCCTGCTTCTCCTTTTCTCCCTCCCACTGGCATTCAGTGGCTGCGGGAGGAAAATGGAAGGCATCAATTTGTCTATATGCCACCCCCGCCACCACTCCTATGCAGGTTATTTGTCTGCTGCTCCATCTCAGGATGGAGAGCGGAGGAAGGGGCCCGTAAATATGTAATTTACCAGTCCTTTCCTTTTCTGAATGAACACAGTGAGTGATCAGTACCGATCTCTTCTGCGTCCATTCATAACTGAAGCATAGTAAACTGTATTTCTCACCAAATCCCTCTAATGGGGCTCCTACCCCAAAAATGTAACAAAAATAATAAACAATAAAATTGTAAAAAAATAAAATAATATAGCAAAAAAAAAAGAAATAACAAAAATCAAAAAATACAGACACCGTCTACTGCCCTACTAAGTCCACTGCTATACTGACACTGTCCACTAATTTACTGACTGACACCATTCACTGTCCTATTGACACCAACCTCTGCCCTACTGACACCGTCCACTGCCCTATTGCCTTACTGACACGTCCACTGCTTTAGTGACACGGTCCACTGCCCTACTAACACTGTCCACTGCCTTACTAACACTGTCCACTCTTAGGTTCGGTTCACGTTGGAACCGGCTGCGGCTCGCTCAGGAACTCTGTGCGTCCCTGTTCTTCATTTCAGGGATGAATCAAGGCCAAATCTCTGCCTGAATTCAGCCCTGAAACGGAGCCAAAGATGCACGTGCAGTGCGCTCCACAGCCGCCCCGGAGATATGTGAACTGGCTCCATAGAGAGCCGATCACATTCTCCTGCTATGCGAATTGGATGCGGTGTGAACCCTGCCTTAAAGGGGTTGTAAACCTACGTGTTTTTTCACCTTAATGCATTCATTGGGAGCGTGCCCGCAAGGTAATCCCCCGGGACAGCGCTTCCCTCAGGGGATTATCTGATGTGGGGAGGAGCCTCGAGAGCCGCTGGGTGACCCCAGAAGAGCAGGTTCGGGGCCATTCTCTGCAAAACGAGCTGCACAGTGGAGGTAAGTATGATATGTTTTTTATTTAAAAAAAAAAAAAAACGAACCCTTACAGTCACTTTAAGGTAGGCTAAGTTTATATTTTTATAGTGACAGTTGTTTTATTATATTTTTCTAAGTTTTCCTTAGTATTTAGTAAGACCTACATTTCTTAAAAAAAAAAAAAGGATGCCGCACCCCAGTGATCTTTGATCTCTTTCATGTTGTTCAGGTAGATCTCCACCTCTCAGAGGTTGCCTACCCCTGCTCCAGAGTATGCAAAACAATTAGAAAGGTATGTCAAAATGTGGAATGTTTCCCCAAAATCTTTTGCATTACCCACTCACTAAGTAAAGATCTGAAATAACTTTTTAGGCTCTCTGAGTATCTTGGCACACAGTGGGAGTATATTGGCACGGTGGAAGTGGCAGGTGGTAGTGGGAGGGCCCAGGTCAACTTCCAAATCAGGGCCCACAAGTTTCAAGCTGCTCCTCTGCTGCTTGCTATGGGGGCAATTGGGTCTAGCATGAAATAATTGCAATTACGTATGAAACATTATATTCACAGCTTCCTGTTTTTTATATAGTGGAAGTCAGAACTGGGGGTGCAGGGACACCTAGACAGAGGGGACAGAGGGGAAATACCTGTTTTTGTCAGTGGGCTTGAGAAGAGCTGCTGAAGAAGCTTATTTTCTGATGTCCTCAGCACAACCACAATATCAGCTGGCAGAGTGTCTCTGTTCTTCTCCAGAAATCCGCAGGCATCATACAGGACCTGCGACAGGAAGAATAAGGGTTACTAGTTATTTGCCCTCTGCCAAAACCGATAACAAATCAGTTAAATCATGTCATACACATCATTTAAAATATATAAAAAAACCTCTTCTCTTCATACTGCTTAAAAGTGACGTATTGGATTGGTTATCAGATTTGCCATCTTTGCATGTCTCAGGTATGGTGGTAGCCAGGCAATCTGCTGCTCTGCTTCTTCAAGTAGGTGTTCTGTTAAAAGAAACCTGTACCTGTACCAAGAGGCTATAGAGGCTGCCATCGCTGACATCCTTATGAAATGCCAGATGCCTGGCTGTCAGGCTGATCAAATGGCTGTAATGCTTTCTGAGTCACTGACCTGGAACAAGTACGAAGATCAGACTTCACAACTTTATTTCCTTATTTGTTTCAGTTCAGTGACCCAGAGTACTGAAATCGGAGAGAACCAAGCTGCAAGTATACTTAAAGTGGTTGTAAACCCTCACATATACCCAGTGAAGTGAGTGGTCTCTGTTGATACATAGAGTTTAAACAAATCCTCCTACATAAGTTGTACCTGCTTATTGCAGACCTCTCTCCTCTAAATTCTTTCAAAGTCCAGGATTCGAAAGCTTGTCTGAGAGTTCAGAAAAAAGGGGGTGGAGAGCTGAAGTTGCACTCTGTAGAGCTCAGTGAGGAGAGGTCTGACAGCTGATTGGAGGGACACCCCTCTTCACACAGCTCACAGAAACAGAGCTAAAGGCAGCTCACAGAAACAGAGCTAAAGGCTGTCAAACTGCTGAAGGTCCCTCCTCTGTCACCATTTTTCTCTTGGTGTCAGGGAAAATTGTCAGAAGTGATTTGTGCTGATAGCAGAGGAACAAAGCAGCAGACAGAAATGACAATTCGATCGTGTGTGGGCTTCATCGGACCTTTTCTGTCGAAAAATCTGTCGGACTTTAGAAAAATCGGTTCGTCTGTATGCTAGTCCGACGGACAAAAAAGGACACAAGGGCAGCTATTGGCTACTGGCTATGAACTTCCTTATTCTAGTCCAGTCGTACGTCATCACGTTCGAAATGATCGGACTTTGGTGTGATCATGTGTAGGTAAGTCGGTTTCATTGGAACTCCGTCGGAACTCCTTCGGAGTTCAGTCGGACGAAAAGCCCGGTCGTGTGTACATGGCATAAAGGTGCAAGGTGCTGAATTTTAATGTTGTTTTTAAATTAAAAGAAAAATGGTTACGTCTTTTTAGCATTTCATGCAGCTATCCTCAGGATGTCAGTAACTAAAGTAGAGATTAATGTAGATTTACCTTCCCAGCATAATGTTGGATACCAAAACAAAGCTCAACACATTTGGGCCTCCAAAAGTATTTAAATCTGAGATTGTCTTCAAATTTATCTGTGAAAACAAAAGCATGTTTTTTTTTAAATTGCTTTGCTTTAAAGTAAGCCTGCATTTACATGCCTGGTTTGACACCTCTCACAATTTTCTAATATAGGTTCAAACAGGACGATCAACTTGCTGAAGTGTCTCCATCTAATCTTTTTCTTTTTTTGTGTCTAGGTGACCTCCTTCCCCAGCTCCTTGCCGGTACCAATATGCACCTTCGCTTTCACTAGAACAGGATTCCCTCCTTTGATTTCACTTCACCTCCTACTCCACTAACAACTTTAACATTTTGAAATCCTATATCTTTGTGTGTCAGGGACATTGGCCACCAGAACAAATAGAGAGGGAGAATCTCCCAATTGGTGGTACGGACAACAATAAAAACCGTACAGAGTCTAAAGCCCCCCTCCCCTATCCAAAACCAGGAAAATATAAGACAAGTTTTGGCTGTAGTTTCACTTTACCTAAGCACAGAAAATAAAAAATAGTTTATATTTTAACCTTGCTGCAAGCATAAATCCTACACAAAACTTTACAACTTTCTTTTGTCTTAAATGAGAATTTTTCTTTCTTCCCTAAAAATCTAATAAAAACAGTAGAACTAGTACACACATAAAGTACTATTTTTGTTACTCTTTGAAGAAATTTGACAGACCCATAGTCTGGGATACAAATTCTACTTTAATGTATAAGAATTATGTACCACTGTGATTGCCTCAGGGCCAAATATGTCTTAAAGTGGCGCTGAAACAGATCTCTGGTTGTCTGTGTTCTCAGTAAATGGTGATTTCCTATGGAAGCACTAAAGACAGTTATCAATTCTAATTGTATGCTAATTCCCTTTGTATGACAAACAATTTCCATGGCTTTTTTTTTTTATATAAAATACTCTTTTTACCTTTTTTTATATTGGCTGCACGTCATTGCACTGGACCAACTTCCTGATGGTGACAAGGGTGGTCTTTACTTGCACAATGTATGGAGGCATGACCACCTGTAGCCTTCACCAGTGTTGAATGTAATGGAGTGATAATGACAGTTGTCAACACATAACAGACAGTGCCATAACAAAGACCTTTATGGCAGGATTACCAGGTATTCTACAAAGCTGGGTTCACATTATAATTTACACTATCATGGTGTGTTAATGCATGTGTGTTAACGCAAATGGGTTACCTAACACACAAAAATGCATCTATTGTGGTGCACTACAATACACATCAGTTAGCAAAGTGTGTTGGGGTGCATTTAAGAATTAATGACATGTAGTAAACCAATGTGCAAATGCACATTTTCACACCTTACTGCAGTACAACAGTGTGAAACCAGCTGTAGATTTTAAAATTACCTTAACAAATCACAGCTTTTAGTGGTCGGGTTTAGATGAATTTAACTGAACTATGTAGATACAGGACCTGGACAAGAAGGGGTCAGGAGGGGCAGTCGCCCCAGGCACAGTGCTGTCACGCGCTCCACTCACTGCACACATGCTCAAGAGCAATGGCTGGCAACCAGCAGGCTGGGGCTTCATGTTAGCTCTGAAAGTTACTGATTGAAAACATACCATTTGCGCCACACAGCGCATGCACAACCACATCCCGGCTGTTAGAAAACAAGTGACTTTCATGTACAGTGCTGACTCCATGCTATACATGGCAGCTTAAGAAAGAGGCAGACAGTAAGCATTGGGAACTACACCCATTCTACGTCATTTGTTAGCAGCAAGGGAGGGTGGCGCAGTTCTGCAACCTTGTCCTGGGCAATGGATGAACCCTCCCCACTACCGAGTAAATGTGCACTGAAATTACAGTGTTTATTACTTCTTTTTAGCCTACCAGAAGTTACTCACTACAGTACAGGCAGACGCTTTGTCTGCAATATTGTGCATTCATAAGTATGCAGACAGGCACGAACACTGCAGACAGTGCTACCTAAATGCACTATATTAACAAAAGTATTGGGATGCCTGCCTTTACACGCACATGAACTTTAATGGCATCCAAGTCTTAGTCCGTAGGGTTAAATACTGAGTTGGTCAGGCACTGATGTTGGAGAAGGCCTGGCTCGCAGACTCCGCTCTAATTCATCCCAGAGGTGTTCTATTGGATTGAGGTCAGGACTCTGTGCTGGCCAGTCAAGTTCCTCCATCCCAAACTCAGTCACCCATGTCTTTATGGACCTTCGTTTGTGCACTGGTCCAAATCATTTGGTGGAGGGGGGGTATATGTTGTGGAGTTGTTTTACCAGGGTTTGGGCTTGGCCCCTTAGTTCCAGTGAAGGGAACTCTTAAGGCGTCAGCATACCAAGAAATTTTGGGCAATTTCATGTTGCCAACTTTGTGGGGACAGTTTGGGAATGACCCCTTCCTGCTTCAACATGACTGCGCACCTGTGCAAGGTCCATAAAGACATGGATGAGCGAGTCCAGCCTTCCCAGAACAGTTGAAGCTGTTATAGCTGCAAAGGGTGGGCCAACTCAATATTGAACCCTACGGACAAAGACTGTGATGCCGGTAAAGTTCATGTGCGTGTAAAGGCAGGTGTCCCGATACTTTTGGTAATATAGGGTATGTACACTCTACTGAACTGACTGTACATATTAATGTCTAGCTAGAAGGAGACAAGTGAGAGTAAAGTAAGGATTGGAACAGGTTTTCTAACATATTCAAATGATTTTGTGAAGCGTGTCTTGGTGTGAGAACCATATTTCATATCCTCTCCTACCCACTAAGGTCTGGTCTGTCGCTTGGGGAAATCTGCTCTCTTCATCAAGCAGGGAAAGCAGACCCATTGGTTTCTGAAGAAACATGTCCAAGAGAGGCCGATTATCTTCATACTTCACCAAAGCAGCATCAATTCCTTCACTCTGATATTCCATCTATAAAAAAAATTCATGAACACACATCACACATCATGAAAAAAAGCATTTTGTTTAGAGAACATGCATAGTTTATGCACTGCATAATGGAAGCACTCTACAAAGGTTCTACCCAAAACAGATATTTCAGTCATGACCTGAGTGCCACAGTGGACTAATTTACCCATGTATTCAATCACCCTCTCAGAGATTCTAAATTACGGTAGGCGTTGCCCTCCTATGCCAGGTGTCTATATTGTCTTGCTTTCTTTTGAAACAATTACTAAATAGAATTAAACTAATCAGTAGAGAGAGGAACAAATCCATATACTGTAATAGCTATGGCAAGTGGCAAGTGCAGAGATCTTGGTGGGTAATTCATTCATAAAATGTATCCTAACAGCTATATAATTTTTGGACAAACAATTCATTTAAATTGGAAGTCAAACTTTTTAGTAAGGACCAATTCTCACCCCAAATTCAAGTGCCTTACTGTTTTACGATATTGCATTTCAGCAAGCCAGCATTCCTGATGTATCCGGTTCTGAATGCCAGCCCCAATATATGGTAGTAATGGCAGCTATTTCACCCCTTCTGATGCCACCTTTGCTACGGGTGTGCGCTGTAGAAGAACCTCCAGTGACATCAGGACCTCTCCAGCTCTCCTTCTGCCCATAGAAGTCAATTGACAGCACAGTACCTTCCTGTGTCATGTCCATTAAGTGTTTTTCAGAGCAAAAACCCTTCCAGTATCGTATGTAAACTCTGCATCAATCCTTCCTTCTTTTAAAAAAGAAAGCAAGACAACCAGATCTTGTGAGATGTGTTTAGAACACAACTTTATTGTACGTTCACAGTACAAGTACACAGTACAACTTAAAGTGTAAGCTTTCAAAGTGACCCTATCCTTTCCCTTGCATGGCAAAGTAAGCGGGTCAATTAGGTCTCCCCACAGTTCTAGTGCCTTTTGATAGGCTCAGTGCCATCACACTGTGTGGAGACCCTGCAAAGGGCTCGGATAGGTCAGTTTTGAGCTTATGCAAGGCATCTTTCCCTGGTCTGGCAGCCGCTTGGAGCAGCGGTGAATAAAAAGGTGAATATATGCTGTTGGGTACATTTTCCCCTGCATGGGCAAAAGAAAAAATACTTTAATGCAGGTATTTTAATGAACCATTTAATTAAACTGATACTTATACTCTATTAGATTAGAAATATTGTTACGGTATTGTTTTTGTATTGAAATAACCACAAAAATTCTAAATATGATGGGGAAACTTTAAAGAGCTTTGAATAAAACAACACAAAATAAATAGATCCATTTGTTTCTAAAGGAATCCAACAACTTACCTGTTCCAGGGCAAATATATGCTGATTAAAATAAAACTGGATTTGTTCGTTGGCAATGTTAATGCAAAGCTGCTCAAATGAGTTCCGTTTGAAGTTTTCAAATCCAAAAATATCTAGAATGCCCACGTTCATACCACTCTCAGCATTGCTAGAAACAAAAAGAGAACTTTGCTTTTAGCACACAATTTCATGGCAGTCATAGGCTTAAGGTAATATCTTAAACCTGGTCAGGATTTGCATATTATTTAGACTTGAGAATATTTTACACTCATTATTATAATTATAGTTGCATGATTAAATGTAATTAGAAAGTACTTTAAAAAAAAGTTGCTTCTAAATATGGCACCCTTAAAGGGAAACTAGACTTCCAAAACTTTTTTAAGTATGTGCATGAAACTAATCAGTTTAAATTCTATTTTCTAATTAAAGTTTGTCAGTGTTTTAAAAACCTTGTTTGTGTATCATTTGTAGTTATATATGTACATGGGGTAACCATATTTGCTCTTTACATATGAATGAATGTGCTTCTGCTCAGTGTAGTTCTATCAGTCTGTATTTTTATCAGGAAGTGGAGCAATCTATAGGGGACATTTACTAAAACTGGTGCACTCAGAATCTAGTGCAGCTGTGCATAGTAACCAATTAGCTTCCATGTTTTATTCTCAAAGCTTAACCACTTCAGCCCCAGAAGAATTTACCCCCTTCCTGACGCACTTTTTGTGATACAGCACTGCATCGCTTTAACTGACAATTGCAGGGTCGTGCGACGTTACACCCAAACAAAATTGACGTCCTTTTTTTCTCCACAAATAGAGCTTTCTTTTGGTGGTATTTGATCACCTCTGCGGTTTTTATTTTTTGCGCTATAAACAAAAAAGTGCGACAATTTTGGAAAAAAAGCTATATTTTTTACTTTTTGCTATAATAAATATCCCCAAAAATATATAAAAAAATATTTTTTCCTCAGTTTAGGCTGATATGTATTCTTCTACATATTTTTGGTAAAAAAAAAAAACGCAATAAGCGTATATTGATTGGTTTGCGCAAAAATGATAGAATCTACAAAATAGGAGATAGATTTATGGCATTTTTACTATTAATTTTTTTTTTATTAGAAATGACGGCGATCTGTGATTTTTATTGTGACTGCAACTTTATGGCGGACACATCGGACACTTTTGACACTATTTTGGGACCGTTGTCATTTATACAGCGATCAGTGCTATAAAAATGCACTGATTACTGTATAAATTACACTGTCAGGGAAGGGGTTAAACACTAGGGGGCGATCAAGGGGTTAAGTGTGTCCTAGGGAGTGATTCTAACTGTGGGGGGGGCTACCTAGGACATAACAGCGATCACTGCTCCCAATGACAGGGAGCAGTAGATCTCTGTGATGTCACTAGGCAGAACGGGGAAATGCCTTGTTTACATACATAGGCATCTCCCTATTCTGCCGCTCCGTGACACGTTTGCGGGATATCGGCGGACATCGAGTCCGCGGGACCCGTGGGTATGGTCGCGGAGCACGTGGCGGGCGCACATGGACCCCGCTGGCGGCGCGCGTGCGCCCACAATGCCGCATTTTAAGAGGACGTACCTGTATGCCCATTTGCGCAGCTGTGCCATTGTATATCATCGTGCACTGGTCAGCACCCGGTTAATTGAACAAGCTGAAGTTGGAAGCTAGTTACTAACCACAGCTGCACCTGATTCTGAATGCTCAAGTTTTAGTAAATGTCCCTCTATGTGGCTTTTACTTTACAACAATGGCTAATCAAAGAAGCACAATGACTGCAGTGAAAGACAGATTTCTGCCCCATAGCTAATCATAAAATCATATACTGTATTTTGGCAATGAGGACTGACACTGAAAGGGTTCAGCAAAGAGTGCAAATCACACTGTGCCCCACATGTCCTGAACCCCAACCCTAACCTAACCCCTTAGACTGACTCTTAACCTTCCCTCTCACCCAAGCTGTAAAACTTAACCAAACCATCTAAATTGAACCATTAACTTTGCAACTTCACTTGACCCTAACACTTAAACTTAACAATATCCTAACCCTAACCCTATGCCAAGTCCTAAAAATGAAACCTTTCCACTTAGCCTAATACTTAGTCACTAAAACCCTACCATTTAACATTAACACTTATCCTTAAGCTCTTACCTTGAACCCTCACGCAAAGTTTAAATAGACTCTGTCAACTGTTGAAGGGTACTGGCGCAATAGTGTTTGGTGTAGAGATAATAGGTTCTGTTGCCAGTAGGGTAAGTACAGCATTATATGGGCTATGGTTAGAGTCGAGGGTTAAGTTAAAGAGAATCGGTCATGTTGCCCATTCAAATTCTTATTAGCCCAACCCCAACACACATATGCTCACTTTCCCAATGCTCCCTGCCATTCTGTTGCTCCCAGAGTCAAACCCTTTGTAAGCTTGACGTTGGATGTTGAGAGTTTTTACGAGGCTGAGGACATCCTCCGCCTCATCAGGTGTTTGGGCCTGGTGATTAGTTAGACCTGAGCATTACATCTTGGGATGAGATCACATGCTCCCCCATATTTGGAAATATTGGGTATTTGTATGAGCTGGTATGGAGCAATGGATCAGGGGTGAAGTAGTAAGAGATTGACACTTAGCCCCAAATTGGCAAGATGGCAGATTCTTTAACTTAGACCTCAACTCTAACCTTAGCCCATATAATGGTATTATTACATTACTGGCAACAGAACCCTTTAGCTCTGCACCAAACATTATTATGCCAGAACCCTGGAACAGTTCCCATCATAGGTGTGCGCAGCCTCTTGCATTAGGGTGTGCACCCCAAAGCTCAAATACATATGCATGTGTATATGTACTGATGGTGTCAGTAGGGCAGTGGACAGTGTCAGTAGTTTTATTAGATTATTTTTTAAATTATTTTATTTTGTAACATTTTTTTTTGGGATGAAATATCAGTGGTCTAAACAGGGGGGAATATGCACCACACAAGGCGATTAGGGTGTGCCCAGGCACACCTGGCACACCCTGTGCCCACGCCTATGGTTCCCATCACTGAGTGATTGCTAAGTATCCTAAACCAAATTCTTCTAAAAGTCCATAGATAGATACTTGCTATTTATATAGTCGCTTTAAAAAACTGTAGTACCTTTACAGAAGAAAACACATGCATTACTTGCCATATATTTTTGTCTGGCTGGAGCAGAGTGTTGATTCGGTTCACAATCCAGCTGAAAAGTCTTCCATACAAAGCTTTGGACATGGCATCTCTGACATCACCAGCTTTATCCACTGTGTTAGTGCGTATGATGGTTTCTCCTCTTGTTACCACACAGTGAGAGGTAAGTGCCTCCTGGAACTCTTCTGCACCAATGCTGAGAAGGGCTGCAGCTTTAAACAAGAACATAAAAACAGAGGCAGCTAGAGATAAATGAAAAAAAATTTCCAATAGAGAAAAAGGCTGTTGTCGTACAATGAGGCACAGCTGAATTAGCAACTAAAATTGACTAACATTTTTATGCCTTTAATTGAAATAATGGCGATGAAAATCATTATGGAGTTGATTTACTGAAGGCAAAAATGCATTCATTTTGCAAGGGAAGTTACACTTTGCAAATTTTTCCTAGCGCTTAGGGAATGTTGTGGGATTTCCCTTTACAAAGAATAACCAATCACATGCAAGGGAAAGAAACTGCATTTTTTTTTAAAGTTTTTGCCTGCACATTAATGGGTGATAAAAGTCAGCAGAGCTTCAACTCAGTCACTAAACTCTAGGGGAAATTCCCCTACAAAGTGCAACTTCCCTTGCAAAGTGAAAGGTCTATTTTCCTTTAGTAAATCAACAAATATGCCTCACTCCCTGTGCTCACCCACTCTATGGCATTATTACATGGGGTTGAGCCACTATTAGCTGAGGGTGCCAGGTTTAAAGGATTTAAAAGCATTTATTTGATATATTGGTGATCCAATGGTCATATAAAAAATGTACAATTCTTCACAGTTACTAGACCACAGATCTTGTTGACCCAGAAACACAGGCAAAAAAGCTGTCAGAAACCATGAAATCAGGCCGAGACAGAAGTACAGTTAAATCACACTTGTTTAATAATAAAAGGAAAAAGAACAAACGTTGCCAAAGTTCAGTAACTGGAATGGATAGTCAGCCAAGCCAGAAGTCAGGGATCAATGTCAGGATCTGGAGCCAGAAGGGATGTCAGCAAAGCAAGACTTGAACAGGATCGCAGGAGCTAGTTTCTGTGATGTTGACCAAGGCAAAGGCAGATATCCTCTGGACTGGACGGCTTAAGTAGGCAGGACTGACGAGCAGGATATCATCAACAGCTGAGTAACTGTGGAGAGATAGGAGCTGGCAAATAGCCAACAGTTGAGCATCCAGCTCAGAGAAGGAAGGGCTGACCCCAGCCCTGACAGTACCACCTCCTCAACGACCCCTCCCCCTCTGAGGATCACCAGGCTTGAGGGGAATATGACTATGGTAATTACGGAGGAGGACAGGGGCATGTACGTCCGAGGATGAGACACCCAAGAGCATTCCTCCAGACCATACCCTTTCCAATGCACCAGGTACTGTATACGCCCACTGAACCTAAGGAAGTCAACAATGGACTGTACTTCATACTCCTCATGGTTCTCAACCTGTACAGTGTGAGGACGTGGCACTGAGGTGGTAAAGCGGTTGCAGACCACAGGTTTTAATAAGGAGACATGAAATACATCGAAATATGCATATTAGAAGGAAGGTCTAATGCGTAAGCCACTGGGTTAATCCTGCGAAGAATATGGAAAGGCCCAATAAACCGAGGTGCGAACTTCAGTGAGGGAACACGAAGTCAGAGGTTGCGAGATGACAGCCAGACCCTGTCCCCAACCTGGTCGGAAGGCGCAGGCAGGCGTCTGCGGTCAGCATGGAGTCTGTACCTATCATTAGCATGATGCAAAACCTCATGGACTTGTGCCCAAGTGGAACGAAGACCACGGAGATGCTCCTCTAACGCAGGAATACTCTGCAGAACAAATAAGTCAGGCAACATGGAAGGTTGGAAACCATAATTCGCCATAAACAGGGATAATCAGGAAGCAGAATTCAAGGCACTGTTGTGAGCCAACTCTGCCCACGGTAATAGGTCTGACCAGTTGTTATGATGGCCAGAAATATAGCAATGTAGGAATTGCTCCAAGGACCGATTGTCTCGTTCTGCGGCCCTATTAGACTGCGGGTGATACGCAGAGGAGAAATCAAGCTGAATTCCCAACTGTGCACAAAAGGCTCACCAGAACCGGGACACAAACTGACTACCCCTGTCCGAGACAATCACCTTGGGTAGCCCATGTAAGCGAAAGATCTCCCGAGCAAAAATGGAGTCAGTTCCTTAGAAGTGGGCAACTTCTTAAGTGGAATACAATGACACATCTTTGAGAACCGGTCAACCACCATAAGGATAACCGTGGTACCCTGGGAGTTGGGTAACTCCACAATGAAATCCATAGATAGGTGGGTCCAGGGCCTCTCTCCATTGGGTATGGGTTGTAGGAGGCCCACTGGAAGGTGTCGTGGAGTCTTACCCTGAGCACACACGGAACGGGCACCTACGAAGGCAGTTACATCAGCACATAGACTAGGCCACCAGAATTGTTGGGAAATGGCCTAAAAGAGTTGATTCTTCCCACGGTGGCCAGCAGCCTTGGGAGAATGGTAAGTCTGGAGCACGGCAGTACGGAGACTCTCTGGGACAAAGCAGCAGTCACAAGGTTTCTCAGGAGGAGCATGGACCTGAGCAGCAAGAATTTTGTCACCCAAAGGAGAAGTGAGACTGGTGCGAACCGTAGCCAGAATATGATCCGGAGAAATCATAGGAACCGGAACTGACTCCCACTTGGAAGTGGAGGAAAATTGTCGTGACAAGGCGTCAGCCCTTACATTCTTAGTACCGGGTAAGAATGAGACAATGTCATTGAAACTAGACAAGAAAAGAGCCCATCGCGCCCTTCTGGGAGGGAGGCGTTTAGCCTCAGACAAGAATTCGAGATTCTTATGGTCAGTAAGAATGAGAACCGGCACAGTGGTACCTTCGAGGAGATGTCTCCATTCTTTCATGGCTAAAATGATCGCCAACAGTTCTCTGTCACCAATCTCGTAATTGCACTCCGCAGGTGACAATTTCTTGGAAAAGTAGCCACAAGGATGCATAGCGCTCTCAAAAGTAGGACGTTGAGACAGAAGGGCGCCAACACCAGTCTCAGAAGCATCAACTTCAGGGATAAAAGGTAACGTAGGATCAGGATGTGCCAACACAGGAGCAGAAACAAAGGCAGCCTTGAGACTCTCAAAGGCCTTAACGGACTCCGGAGACCAACTCTGTGGGTTACCATCCTTTCTGGTCATATCAGTCAGGGGCCTGACCACAGACGAGAAGTTACGAATAAACTTCCGATAATAGTTGGCAAAGCCCAGGAAATGCTGCAGAGGACATAAACCCATGGGTCAGGGCCACTGTAGAACTGCCGAAAGTTTCTCTGTGTCCATCGAAAAACCTGCAGTGGAAATGACACCCAATAATTTAACCTGTTCACGATGGAACTCGCACTTCTCCAGTTTACAATAGAGATTATTCTCTCTTAGTTTCTGAAGCACACAACAGACATCTGTGTGGTGGCTCTCCAGGGACTTGGAAAATATGAGGATATCATCGAGATAAACCACCACACATAACTGCAACAAATCTCAGAGGACATGGAAAACTGCCGGGACGTTACAAAGGACAAAAGGCATTACGAGGTACTCATAATGGACTGTTCTTCTATTAAACGCAGTTTTCCACTCGCCGCCCTCCTTAATCCTCACGAGATTGTATGCCCCTCAAATCAAGCTTCGTGAACACCGTTGCTCCCTTGAGACGGTCAAATAACTCCGTAATGGAATCGGATAGGCATTCTTAATCGTGAAACGATTGAGACCCCTATAATCAAAACAAGATCTCAGTTCACCACTCTTTTTCTTCACAAAGAAGAAACCAGCACCAGCAGTAAACGAGGATTTGCAGATGAAACCTCGAAAAAGTGCGTCTGCAACATACTCCTCCGTGGTCTTTTCTTCCAAGACCGACAAAAGGTAAACCCGGTTACGAGGGGGTATGGCACCAGGTTGAAGGTCAATTGTGTAATCATACGACCGGTGTGGAGGCAAACTTCGGCTTGACCTTTGTCCAAGACATCGCTAAAATTGCGGGACTCCTCCGGCAGAGAGGGTTGAAGAGGTGCACAGGACCCTGGCTACCTTCTGGAAGCATGTCTCACTGCATTGTGGTGACCAGGAGAGAACCTCAGCACGGAGCCAATCAAAAAAGGGGTTGTGCCTCTGTAACTAAGGATAATCAATAACCAGCGGAAACTTAGGTGAGGAAATAACTTTGGATTATCTCATGGTGAAGAGCCCCTACAGCCATGGACAACGGAAACGTCTCATGAGTCATATGGGCAGGCTGTAGAGGTCTCCCGTCAAGAGCCTTAATGGCAAGTGGAGTGTAGGGATGAGCCTGATGTTTGAGTCGAATGCAAGTTCGACTCGAACATCGGGTGTTCACCTGTTCGCCGAACAGCGAACAATATGTAGTGTTTGCGGCAAATTCAAAACCTGACGGAACACCGTTAGAGTCTATGGAACACTAACATGAAAAATCAAAAGTGCTAATTTTAAAGGCTTATGCAAGTTTTTGTCATAAAAAGTGTTTGAGGACCTAGGTCCTGCCACAGGGGACATGTATCAATGCAAAATATTTTTTTTTAAACGGCCGTTTTTTCGGGAGCAGTGATTTTTTTTTAAAGTGAAATAATAAAAATGAAATATTTCTTTAAATATTGTGCCTGGGGGGTGTCTATATTATGCCTGTAAAGTGGCAAATTTTTCCCGTGTTTAGAACAGTACCACAGCAAAATGACATTTCTAAAGGAAAAATTGTCACCCTTGCCCGGTGGTTGTGGGGGTCGGCGGGCGGGGGGGCTTATCGGAATCTGGAAGCCCCCTTTAACAAGGGGACCCTCAGATCCCGGCCTCCCCCCGTGTGAAATGGTAATGAGGTCCCCAAACACTTTTTATGACAATAACTTGCATATAAGCCTTTAAAATTAGCACTTTTGATTATTCATGTTTGTGTCCCATTAATGAGGAATAAATGGTTGTCCCATAGACTTTAATGGTGTTCATGTGTTCTGCCGAATTTTTTGCCTGTTCGCATGTTCTGCTGCGAACCGAACAGGAATGTGTTCGGCTCATCCCTAGTGGAGTGTCACACAGCTGCAGTGGAATCGAGTGCTTCGATACAAAGGCAGCATCAATGAACAGGCCTGCAGCCCCAGAGTCGATTAGAGCCTGCATCTCAACAGACGACTTAGCCCAAGAAGGGGTGACCGAAAACAGGGGCTTATCATTCTGGATAACTGGGGATGAAACAACGCCACCTAAGGCCTGTCCTTAAGGTTCGGGCGTTCCCTGGACGGGTAGGACAAGACTTCAAAAGTGACCTGCCTAGCCACAATAAAGGCATAATCTCTCCCTCCTCCTAAAGGTTCTCTCATCCGCAGAGAGAGATGCGTGAAACCCAAGTGCATGGGTTCACCTTCACTGACCGACTCGGTACCAGGAGGCATGGGAGGTGAGGGATGTACAGGTGGGACTGCAAAGCTCAGAGACAAACGTACAGGAGGCTTCCGCAAGCGCTCCTTAAAAAAGAGAGTCTTTCTCTGAGTCTGGAGTCAATGAGGATGGCAAATGTGATCAACTTCTCCAGCTCAGTGGTTATATCTCGGCAGGGCCGGTGCTACCACTAGGCAAACTAGGCAGCCGCCTATGGCGCACTGCTGCCTAGGGCGCCCAGACACTGGTGTTCCTACTCTCTTCTATCTGCAGCAAGCAACTAAGTCTCAGCATGAGCAGGCAGCCACCGCTCTGTTCGCACATAGTGTCAGAGGCGCAGCGGAGGACTGTATCTGTGTCCCGACTCCCGAATGAATGGAAGCAAGCAAACGTTCATTGATGGGCACTGGTAGGCGGCATTTGATGGGCGCTGGTGAGGCTGCATTTGTTGGGCGCTGGTAAGGTTGCATTTGATGGGCGCTGGTGGGCTGCATTTGATGGGTGCTTCATTAAAAAGGTGGGGTATACATGAGGGCAGCAAAATTAGGTTTCGACTAGGGTGTCAAAAATCCTTGCACCAGCCCTTATCTCGGGCTTCTATTTCATCCTTGATGGTATGTGAGAAACCATGAGAAAAAGCAGCCACGAGAGCCTCATTGTTCCATGCAACCTCTGCTGCCAGAGTACGGAATTCAATGGCGTAGTCAGCAACAGTTCTCGTACTCTGTTCGATGGACATAAGGCACTTGGCAGCAGAAGCGGAGAGTGCGGGAACGTTAAATACCCTTTTAAACGAAGCCACAAACTGAGGGTAGCTCAAGACAACAGGTTTTGGCGTCTCTCATAGAGGGTTTGCCCAGACCAAGGCTCTCTCAGAAAGCAAAGATATCACGAAACCTACTTTGCTTCTGTCCGTGGGAAATGCCTGGCGCAGCATCTCAAAGTATATCTCAACCTGGTTGAGAAATCCTCTGCATTGGACTAGAACGCCCCCAAATCGCTGGGGAATCAGAGCGAAAGCAGACATACCTCTTATAGAGGTTATAGTCGAGGCGGGTGCTGGCACAGAGACTGGAGCAGCAACAGGGTCGGCCTACAACATAGGTTGTACCGGGGCGGCCACAGTGGGAGATTCCAGGTGAGCCGTGCAACTCAGGAGCTTTTGTAATGCCATGGCAAACTGATCCATGCGGTGATCCAGTTCATTAAATATGGAAAAAATATTCCCAACAAGTGGATTGACTGCATCTTCTGAATTCATGGCTTTTGCCTACTGTAAGAAACCATGAAATCAGGCCGAGACAGAACTACAGTTAAATCACACTTGTTTAATGATAAAACTAAAAAGAACAAACGTAGTCAAAACATAGCCAAAGTTCAGTAACCGGAACGGATAGTCAGCCAAGCCAGAAGTCAGGGATTAATGTAGTGGAACAGCAAGCAGGATCTGGAGCCAGAAGGGATGTCAGCAAAGCAAGACTTGAACAGGACCGCAGTAGATAGTTTCCGTGATGTTGACCAAGGCGAAGGCAGAGATCCTCTGGACTGGACGGCTTAAGTGGGCAGGACTGACGAGCAGGAAATCATCAACAGCTGAGTACCTGTGGAGAGATAGGAGCTGGCAATTAGCCTACAGCTAAGCGGCCAGCTCAGAGAAGAAAGGGCTGAGCCCAGCCCTAACACAAGCATAAGTAGTGACATAATTTTCCTCACTTTGAAGAGCCACCAGAGCTTTTCGAATGTTAGTGTGAATGATATTACGTGAAAGCATGCAGATCTGAGGCTTGATAGTGGGAGTCTGTTAAACTTAAAAAACAATGTATCACCACTGTATGAAATGCTGCTATTCCTGATTTCTACCCACCATATTGCACTGTAGATAAAAAGAAATAGAGCCCATGGGGAACAAGATGCTCCATAATGCATGTAGTTCTATCTCTTTCTCTCTTCTCCCTTTCTCTTTCACTCTGTGGCTATGGAAAATTCATATATAGTTCTCTTCAGATAGTATGTTACCGCATCTGGAATTGCCGCTTTCAACCTCCAATACCCCCCAACGTGTTTCCGGTCATATGGTCAGGAAGGCATTATGGTACATATTTGGTGGACATGCCTGAAGGTACATAGGCTATGGATCTGCACATACACTTAATTCTACACTGTTCTAGGCTGTAACCTTCATAAAGACCCAAGTGAAGCGCTCTTGAACAAACCCCTTGAGGGACTTCCAGGCTCAGTTGCAAAACATATGTGCTTCATTTTTGCCGCCACTAATCGAACAAGCTAACTTGTGGAGATCCCCAGTATTACATTTCTCTGAAGTTCAAACGCAACTGCCATAGCTTCAAGAAATTATGAAAATTTTTCAGAAAATATGGGCACCCTGGATTCTCTATACCTAACCAAACTCAGCAGCCCTAAACGCTCATTTCCCCCATCCACACCTCTCCACTGTCCTATCCTCCATTTCCTCATCCCCTTCTTATCCCCCTTACCCTTCATCCCTCTCCTCTCTTCCACTCTTCTTTTCTTTCCTTATCTTTAATTGTGGTGCAATATCATATTTTGAAAATATAGGCTTTTTGCCATCTATAGCTTCATCGTTATGGCTTTTCCAGTTGAACTGTCCTTCTACGGAAGCTTCATGTCATTCTGAGCAACCACTGACCTCCTTTATGTGTTTTCCCTTTTATTGTTCATTGATGGTTTCAACAAACATACATTCTCTTATTTAATCTAACAGATTTACCTTCTATTTAGCAGGGATGTGGCATTTGTCAATAATCTTTGAATTTTATTCTGTAGCATTTTGCTACAGGGTTGTCCCCCTGCTTTTTCTTATTGCACTGTCTGAAACTCCTATTAATATCATTGAACAAGAAAAAGATGTGATGAGAAGATGTTGGTCCCGGCCCCCCCCAATGTCTTAAAGCAGCTATCTCTCTGCATCTGAGTTGCCACCCAAAGCAAAGCCCTTCTGCTACGATCACAGTTTTTATACACTGCATTTTCTCATTTTCTTATTACCATATTTCGACTGTGTTAATAATCATTTAGGAGATGATGGTGATCGTATTAGTACTGGGAAAAAAAGTGTGGGCAATAGCTATACAGGAAAAGCTTACTCTTTTTCTCTGCCACCTGTAGGCAGTGGTCCACTCTGCTCATGGCAAATCCAGCACTAGTTACAGAAAATTCCACAGGCAAAGTGAAACAAGACAGTAAGCAAAGCTTGGAACCCCTGGAATATTCAGCTATAGCTAAAGTATTTTAATTTGGGTGGACTGAACAATATGAACTTTATTTCCAATTCCAACGACATGCCATTTAGGGGGAATGTGAAATATATTAAGCCTACATTATTTTCATGTTTTTTTTTTTCCTTGTTGTTAAGGAAATGAAATAGCGAATTAAACATATTATCAGTGATACACAAGCACATTCAGCCTTTATGCTGGGTGCTTCATTATACCATTTTCTAAGGCTTCTCCATCCGGAACTTCGCTCTTGTCTATCTGATGCTTAGAAGAAATGGCAGTAAATTCAATGTTTCCTGTGTTTAGTATTCCAGCCAGAATCCTGTACACTGAATGGACCTCCTGTAATTAAAGGTGAAAGTTACAAGACGTGTATACAATCTTAGACGATCACTATACAGGGACAGTAAACATTTTACTAGTCTATTGCAGGTGATGCCTATTTTAGTAATATTCATCTTTTGCATTGGCATTTTATATTGCATTTCTGAGACCTAATCTATAAATAGAGTGCATCTCTAAGAAAATAGTTATTTGACATATAGCAGTTCACCAATCAGAGAATGGTAAGGCTGGCCTTACACCTATGCCTTGCTGTAACGAACACATTGCCACATCTATAGAGCCCAATTGCACTATAGGAAGGCACCTGCTTTACAGCACACCACAAACAGTAATGCACTATGCCTTGTGCAGTGCACTGCATTGGGAAAAGTAGTAAAGTGAATTTTCCGGTCTGTTGTGGTGCATTGGCAGCCCAATAAAATAAACGGGTTTCCTTAAAGTGTATGTTACCCCAACATTTCACGATCTTGTGATATGTGCCTGTTGTACAATGTACTTGTATTAAAAGGTATCCTGTTCTCTTTGCATTGCTTTCTTTGTGTGAAATTCCTGGTAATTCTGCCTGTCCCATCTCCCTGCTTTACTAGTTCAAACTGACTATGCTTAGCATGGAAGCACATCCATCCCAGGTTGGTCAGTTTTCTTCTTTGCATTCTACTTGGGAGCACATCTTGCCTGTACTCCAGTTATCAGACTTGTGTTGACATGCCCCCTTGCACAGCTAATCACTGGGAAGATCAATGTACTGCAGTGTCTCTCCCTCCTGCTACCCCTAACTCTCAGCTCTCTAAGCCCCTTACGCATCTAAGAACAGAGGTCATGTGATCACTGAAAAAAAAAAGAAAAAAGTAATTATAGTGTATATATATATATATATATATATATATATATATATATACATATATATATATATATAGTGGCAGAGCGTTGCCCTGCCAGGGTCTAGAAGGAGGATGTGACCCAGAATTCTCAACCAAACGGTTTGAGGGGCTCCAGGGAGCATGTAACATGAAGAGGAAACTGGCCTTTCAGTTTCCTCAGTGTTTTGTAATGTCCACTTTGGGACCTGGAGCTCGGGATTTTTCTGAGAGATCCAGGTGGGATGAAATCCCTAGTCCTGGGTCCTGATTTTGAGAACAGCCAGCATACTTATTGGTCAGGTGTGTGCTGGGCTTTTAGTAGTAACCTGGCTATGGTTCTGGGCTCCACCTGGCAGATAGGAAGTCTGAGTAACAGGAGTCAGGAGGGCTCCATGTTGGAGCCAGTGCAGCAAGAGGCTGTTAGATGTGTGCGTCCAGGGAGCCAGAAGCTGTGTGCGTTGAAGGGCTTCAAAGCTGTGTGCACCAAGGTGGTCGGTGAAACAGTCTGTATGAGAGAGACAAGGGCCTGGAGTGTAAGGCCAGAGCTGCAGTGCTGCAAGTGAGAGCCAACTAGGCTGAATGTAGTTTTGTTGATGAAAAGGAATGCTGAAACCCCTGTGAGGGAAACCTATCTTTGTTTGTTGAACTTTCTTTTAATAAAAATGGGCAAACAAAACCCTTAAAAAGAAGAACCAGCGAGTGGCGGTGTCCTTCAAGCTCTACATCTGATGCAAATCCTTTACACGTGGTGGAGAATGCGGGCACAATTTGAGATCCCTACAGTCAAGTAAGTTCATCTGTTATATGAACTGTGTTTTGATGCATGAGACTGCATAATCTGGGTGCAGGTGAGGAGAACCTGCAAAGGAAAGGTGACTAGCCTTAAAGAGACAGTGCTCCAATTTATTGCTGAACTGTGCAAAGTTTTTTGGAGTGACTGTGAGTATGGGGCGATCAAAGCGCCTAAAAGAAGCAAGGATGGCTGAGATGATAGATAGAGCTCTGTGGCTGGAGGGGTTGTTACCACCTGAGAGAACCCCATACATGCCTGAACAGATTTTGCCAAGGAGAAAAAGGGCTGGTGTTGTCCCTAGCAACACTGGTGCAATGAGTGCACAGGTGACTGCAAGTATGGAGAGTCCACCAAAGTCTGAGCCTGCAGTGAATTGGTGCAAGTGACACCTGGCAGCACTGGACCAAGTTAAAGGGGAAGTGTATGTTGTTGCCCTTGGCAACGCTGGTGCAAGTAGGCCAGCTATCAAGGTGCAGAGGCCTAAGCTTGAAATGAGATGCAGTGTGGGAAGCCCTGACAAGACATGGAACCAAGTACACTGTTTGCGGTGCAGTGAGTGGGAGCATCCAGTCTCCAAGTGTCCTTTGTCCCAGGCTCCAGTGCAAAGCTACCTAGCAAAGCAAAGGTCTGCATCTGTGTTTGAGAAGCCTGCTCTGAATGCCAGGAGTGAGCAACATGCTTACCAGAAATTTGAAAGGAGTGCAGTTGCCCATAGCAACGCCTATGATGTCAGGTCGGAGGACCGCAAGACAAAGATATTGCCTATAGGGGATCGTGGCAAGTTTAAAGTGACACCGCTTCATAGAGAGAGAAATCAACATGTTTGGGAGAGCCAGAAAAGTGCAGCTAGGAGAGCACCGTTTCCATTAGCAACTAGAGAACATGTGCCAATGGGAATGAGGAGCTACAGGGAAGAGGTGCCCCACCATCCTCATAGAGATGCCAGTAAGTTTCTGCATGTTGGGACAGTGCCATCTCCCTTAGCAACAGGAGAAAGTCGCCAAGTAACATACCAGGAATGTGGTCAATTGTGGCATGGGATCTTTTCTTGTCCCAGTTTGTGGAATACAGCTGCTGATATTGTTGCTGGGTTTAACTCTTTGCCTGCAAGCCCGGATTCCTGTGTTAAAATGTTTGCAGTCACCCCTGGCAACAGAGAGGAAATTCCTGTTGTGCCTGCTGTAGTTTCATCCCGTGGCCACCAGAGGGAGTCGGTCAGTAGAAGTGCAGTACAAGAAAGTCAACATACTCAAATGAACATGGCAAGATCTGTTACTCGGATGGGTAAGACTGTTGATGTTGAAGTCATGGGAAAGACTGACTGTGGGATTGCTCACACTGAAGTGGAAGTGATCCTAGAGGGGAGATCCACTATTGGTGCAGAAAAGGACTTGCCTCACTGCAGTGCCCTGTCCAGTGGGGAGGCAAGTGTTAAAATTGAATGTGATGATGTGAAACTTACTGAGGAGTATGTTCATACTGGTATTGAGTTAACTAATGCTGATAATGTGATGCTTAATGAGATAGGGGTGATCGCTAAGCAGGATATGCTATTCCCCTTAGCAACAGTATATAAGGCTGCAGAGGTGTCCCTGGAAACCTCAAGGGAGCTCTGTGTGTTGGAGCCAGAGGTTGCCTGGGACAACTGTGGTGCCGCTCTGATGGATAAGAGGGTACTTGACCTTGGTGATGAGAATGTGTCAAATAGTAAAACAAAATGTCTGAAATTACTTGTGGTGATAATTGGTTACTGTGAACTGTTGCTGCTGACAGCAAAGATCTTTGCGAGTTTAATGAAGCGCCACCCGAGCAAGGTGGTGAAGTTATGGTATTGCAGCCTGCTGTGTTTAAAAACGGAAAATTGTATCATACTTACCGTAATTTTCCTTTCCTGGTGCCTATCCATGGCAGCATACTAGTGATAGAGCTCCGCCTCGACTCCTCCCTCAGGACCAGTGAATAGCATAAATTAAAGACATAGTCCCTCCCCCAACATTCTCCGTCAAATAGAATACCGAGGGTGGGAGCGTATGCTGCCATGGATAGGCACCAGGAAAGGAAAATTACGGTAAGTATGATACAATTTTCCGTTTTCCTGGTGCCTCCATGGCAGCATATTAGTGATAAATAACTAGCTGACACGGGTGGGATAATGCTTAACAATAGATGTTTAATTAGAATGAGACATTGCAGCCTGCACTGCCCTTCTCCCGAACTCAACCGTTGTGAGAGCTCCTGGGTCGATATGGTAGTGTCTGAGGAAAGTATTGAGAGAAGACCAGGTGGCGGCCCTGCACACCGTCTCTAATGACACGTTAGCCCTTGCTGCCCAGGAGGTTGAGACTGCCCTTGTAGAATGAGCATTCATTCAGGATGGAGGTTCCATATTCTTCATCCTGTAGGCCTTCTGGATTAGTTTTACCACCGAAGATGCCAGGGTTCTGATGGAAGCTTCCTTGCCCCTGTATTTACCGAATGGAACAATAAACAGTCTTTCCGAGCTCCTGAAGGATCTAGTGGCCTCTAGGTAGGCTCTGAGCACTCTGGAAACGTCCAGCTCGTGACATGATCCCGAATCCGCTTCAGCAAATACTGGTAGTGCCCAAGGCTCCAAAAGGTGACTTGGAGTAGCGACTTTGGGTGTGAACCCCCGAAGGGGACGAAGCTCCACTCTATCGTGGAAAAAAGAGATGTGGTCATCACCTATCCCTAACGAGTGGAGTTCTGAGATCCTTCTACCAGATGTAATGGCTAGCAGGAAAACTGTTTTTAGTGTTATGTTCCATATTGTCAGTTGTTCCACTGGGGCAAATGGATGGTCAGAGAGGACTTCAAGGACCAGGGATAAATCCCACTTGGGAAAAGACCGTCTGACAGGTGGACGAATCTTTAACACTCCTCTGAGGAAAGTGACTACTAAGGGCTCTTCTGTCCATCTTTTATTTGTTGCGGCAGAAATTGCTGCTACTTGCACTTTGAGGGAACTTAGGCCAAAACCCAGATCAAGTCCTGACTGGAGGAAACCGAGAACATCTGATGTAGAAGGAAAGATTGGATTAAACTCATTTGAGGCAGCAAATGACAAGAACTTGTCCAATATTTTTGAATATATAGCATTGGTTGCTGGCTTCCTGGCTCCTAGGAGGGTTGTTATGACTCCTGGGGAACATCCTAGGGACTCGAACCTTCGCCTCTCAACTTCCAGATTCGAAGGTTCAGCTTCTGAGGGTCTGGATGAACTAAACTGCCCTGCGTCAGAAGTTGAGGGAAAGGATGGATCCTGATTGGAGAGCTCACACTGAGGCGCATAGCTAGAGGAAACCAAGGTCTCTTCGGCCAATGTGGGAGTACTGCCAGTACCTGGACTGTCTCTCTGAGAAGTCTCAGGAGGAACTTGAATATTAATGGCCGGGGGGGGAAAGGCATATGCGGTGGTGAACCTCCAGGGGCATGACAGGGCATCTACTTCCTCCGCTTGCGTATACGGCAGGCGAGAGACGAATCTGGTCAGTTTGGCATTCCCCGGAGTGGCAAATAGGTCTAACTGAGGAGGATCCCATAGGTTGGCAATCTGACGGAAGACCTAGGGATGAAGAGCCCACTCGTTGTTGTCCAGGAAGTTCCTCAACAGCGTGTCTGCTTCCGTGTTCAACCTTCCCGGAAGATACATCGCCCTGAGGTCTAGGATGTTCTTCTCTGCCCAGAGCATAATCGGCTTTACTTCCCTGAGGAGTGATGTGCTGCGAGTGCCCCCCTGCCTCTGCAGATACGCGACAGCTGCCCTGTTGTCCAGGCGTAAAAGTACTCTCTGGCCTCTGATCTGAGATGCTAATGTAGTCAGTGCCAAGAACGCTGCTCTCATCTCCAGTATGTTGGATACTACTCCCTGGGTGGAACAGGACCATCTCCCCTGTATCCTGGTTTCCCCGCAATGGGCTCCCCAGCCCTGTCCACTTGCATCGGACGTAACTGTGATCCAGAAGAGGGAACCCAGATGACGAGGTTTGGAGAGGTTTACCGGAAGAGTCCACCAATGCAGGCTCCTGCGCATTGCTCCCGTCAGCAGAATTGTCTGAGAGAGTCGCTGTTTCTTCCACTGCACCAAGAAACCCGTCTGAAAATACCTCAAATGCCAATGGGCCCAAGGAATCATCGGTATACAAGCAGACATTGTGCCAATGAGGCTCAGGCATTGCGATGCCGTTAGATACCGGCTCGCGATGGTTTTGACCATCTTCTGGATAATAATCCTCATCTTCAGGGATGGTAATAACACTGTCCCCTCCCGGGTGTCGAACATCGCACCTAGATAGATCATCCGCTGTGTAGGTGCAAGCTGACTCTTCTCTGAGTTTATCAACCATCCTAGTTCTCTCAGGGACTGGAGAAGAATGTCTCGGTGATACACCAACTGACCCGGACTGCTTGCTAGGAGGAGGATGTCATCCAAATAGTGGTATATCCTCAAACTCTTCTCCCGCAGGGGAACCAGAGTGGATATTAGAATCTTGGTGAACACCCTGGGGGAGGTGCACAGACCGAAGGGCAGGGCTTGAAACTGCAGGTGGATCCGACCTACTGCAAATCTGAGATACTTCTGAAAGGCAGGTAGAATTGGCACGTGTAAGTACGCATCCTGCAGGTCGATTGAGATCATCCAATCTGTTGGCTGTACTGCCTGAATAATTGTTTGTAGAGACTCCATCTTGAAGCTTTCTGGGTGTATGTGCCTGTTGAGCCTTTTTAGATCTATCACAGGCCTCCATCCACCCCTTCTCTTTGGGACCAGAAATAGAGTGGAATAGAAGCCTGCGAAGCGCTCCGCCAAAGGAACCGGCACAGCTGCTCCCTGAAGTTGGAGTGACGATACGAAGTGCCTTTAGGGCTTGAGCCTTCAGCGGAGAGGATGGAATTTCCGTTCTCATGAACGAATTTTGAGGTGGAGGATGAGAGAAACTCCAAAAGTGTCCCCATTGGATTGTTGACAGAACCCAGGGATCCTGGCATTTGCTGGCCCAGACTGGAAGAAAGAATTTTAGCCTGGCTCCCACCGGGAGTGTCTGGGCTAATCTGGCGTCAAAAGGATTGCTTCTGCTCATGTGGAGTCGGAGGGGCCTTCGACTTTCTGACCAAAAAGGATGCCTGAGTGCCCCTCCAAGGTCTTCTGCCGTCTCTGAACTGCCTTGATTGTCTGTAATCCCTAGGGTTTGACTGGCGGAACCTGGAAGAACCCCCTCTGGATCTTCGCATCCTTCTGTCTTGGGGAAGCATACCTGACTTTCCTCCTGACAACCTAGATATGGCTTTATCCATCCTGTCTCCAAATAATGCCTTCCCGTCGAATGGGATTTTGCACCAATTTTGCTTGGAAGCCAAATCCGCCGTCCAGGGTTTTAACCACAAGGCCCTTTTCGCCATTACTGAGTGCAGCATAGATCTTGCTGAACACCTAATCGTGTCTATAGCTGCTACTCCAACGAAGTCTGCCGACAATCTAATTTCTTCCAAGGCTTTAATTATGTCTTCCTTGGGGACATCCTGGCGCAGAGCTGTTTCAGTGTTATCCGTCCAAGCTCTAATGGCATTAGACACGGAGGTGAGGGCGATGGCTGGCTTACATGCCGCTCCTGCAGCTAAATAGCTCCTCCTGAGGTCCAGGTCGATTCGTCTGTCAAGAGGATCCTTGAAAGAAGCGGAATCTTCCATAGGCAGGGTAATATTCTTTGCGAGTCGCACCACTGATGCGTCTACCACAGGCATGGAGTTTAGTGACTGTGTTCCCGACTCCGGCAAGGGATACAATTTATTGAAACGGCCCAATGACAGCTTTTTATCAGTCCTTGACCACTCATTTTGAATGATTTGAGTAATTTCTCCCATCAAAGGGAAGAAAGCCTGTTTCCTTTTAAGAAATGGGAAGTAGCTTTTTGCTTCCTGGGGAGGTTCTTCAGTATCCTCCCAAGCTATTGCGGCTCTAACTGCCTGGATGAATGGCTTTACCAATGAATGGCTGAAGCCGGAAGGATCTGACTCATCTGACGAATCCCCCGAGAGGTCTTCAGGTGGGGAATCTGTGGCCGGTCGGCCTGTTGGAGGTAGAGGCGTACTGGCTGCAGAAGGACGATTAAGTTCAATCTCCTGAGCCTGGGACGTCTGCGGGACTGGCTGGGCAGGAACCAAGGCCGCGAAACAGTCCTTGCAGACTACTTTATTCGGCAGTGGACTAGCCCCACAGGTCCAGCACTTCTTCTTATAGGATCTAGGAGAGGGGGACCGATCCCGTCTTCTGGATCTTGATCTATGTCGAGAAGAATGGGACTCACGTCTTGACGAGCGGGACCGGTGGCGTGAAGAACGAGATCTGCGACTTGGGCTGTCGTCATCGAGGTGCCTTGAGGATTTTTCGGTCCTCTTGGAGTGGGCAGGGCTATGATTTTAAGAAAAAAAATCATGTCAGGCCAGCGAGCGCACTTTTTTTTTTTTTTTTATACTCACGTATAGGTGGTCCCATACCTAACGGAGGTGTGAGGATCTTTGTTGCGAGATAAATGGCTCATTTCGGAGTTGGGCATAAGGATCAGCTGCGGAAAAAAATAGCAGGAAAGGCAAGGAAAGAAAGGAAGTTTTTGGCCGCGGCGTCGAGAGACCGCGCATGCGCAGTAGAGTCGATGCCGGGAAGCTTAGAAAACACTCGCCGAGCGACGGCTGTTTAGCCTCCCGGATCGTGCATGCACAGTACGACGAAGGGGATGCTGAGCCACGCTGCCTACAAGGAAAAACACAACACGGCCCCCACAGTAACAGGGCAACGGATATCGCTCCAACACAGCAGCCTGAAAATTTAACAGGTATTACAAAAGGAATATCTTACAGCCTCTTAACTAAAAGGAATGATGCAGAAAGGGAAGAGAGGGGGAAAAAAGACAAATGCAACTTTCTTCTTCCTTTTTTTTTTTTTTTAAATGAGAGATGGAAAAAAATAAGGAAAAAATCACAGGCCTGGAAGAATGAGAGCTGATCCTTTTGCGACTCCTTTTGTTTGCCTTCATCATAGGATTATGGTGGCAGACTGCGTTCCAGTGAGGAAACTCTGCAAGAAGACCCCAACAGATCCACAGAGGGGTTCCCAGTCTTATCAGCGCTGTGAGCGGCCCAAGAACAGGGACTGCGCACGGGAAAGGCTAAACCCGGCGGACGCTGCCGAATGCAGAGGTATGGACATACTGCTACTCTTCACCAGCACAAGAGGTATGAGGAAAAAAAAGGAGAATGTTGGGGGAGGGACTATGTCTTGAATTTATGCTATTCACTGGTCCTGAGGGAGGAGTCGAGGCGGAGCTCTATCACTAGTATGCTGCCATGGAGGCACCAGGAAAATGTTTTGCCACAGGTTAGTTTAAACAAAAGTAATATGTGCAATGTGCCTGCTGTGGAGCCACTCTGTCCTGTGTCTCCTTTGGCAGTTGGAGCTGTACTGCGTAGTACCTCTGATGGGAGCCCAGAGAAAACAGACTGGGACAGATGGGCAACAAGTCTGTTGGCTTTATTGAAAGAAGTCTCAATGTGTAACAATGGAGCGGACACCATTTCTGCTGTGCTAAATGGAGGGACTGCAGAGCAGCTTCTGGACCAGGGCTCACTTGTTGCTGTTGCAGAGGATATTCCTCAGGAGATGGAAGGGCCAAAAGAGATTGAGCACATAGCAGAGGTTGTGTCCACAACCCATAAAGGAGTTATTGGTGTGGTATACCAAACTAAGGTTGTCCATAGAGAAGAGAAGGAACAGATCATTGATACTGAGCCTGAGAGTTTTGTGGTGACTCCCGCACCTGGCTGCGCTCTAGGAGAGCACCAGGTTATTGCATTGGATACCTCCAGTAGGGAGAAAGCCCATTTAAGAAGTGCCACCTCTAAGGCATCAGTAAATGAGTCTTTCCACATCCCTAAAGACTCGAAGGACCCCAGGAAGGTCTTAAGTGTGGAATCACACTGCCTTTGTATGACAGATATGCTGAAAGAAAAGTTAGAATGTTGGAGTGTACAGCCGGTGTATATCCTGCCATCCTCTCCTGCGTTTGGAGAACTTGTACCACAGGGTATGCATAAATGGAGCTGGATATTACAGGCTGTACGATGCAGAGGTTGCCAAAGTTGGAAGCGTTTAATGCGATTATTGTTAGTGTGGAAAGTTGTCTCACAGTGTGCTGGATTGCTTCATACGGAGGTTGTGTATCAGAGGCACTCTGGAGTACTGTTGGACAGGACAGAAATCTGGGCGGAAGTGCCAGAGGGCACAAGTACATGTAATGTGTTTGGGGCCATCAATCCAAAGGTGAAATTGGATAGTGAGGATCAGGTCTCGGGACAGTCGCTGGAGGAGCGTCATGTGGCAGTGGAGTTGGTGGTTAGTGACGATGCCAAAGAGAAGAGTAAAAAGAGTGAAGAGAAAAAGGTTGAGGAACAATATCCAAGTCCTTGGTAAGTCCCTTAGTGTTAAAGTGTTTGAAGGTGTGACCCCAAGTAAAATGGGTAGATGGCGTTTTTTGGAAGCGCACCCGTAAAAATTCACTGGGGGGGCTTTTTAGTGTAGCAGGGGGACATAGGGAAAGTCACCTGATAAGACTGGGTTTGGCCCTTGGTGGTAACTGGCACACAGGTGCCATTTTGAAGAGGTTTGGCTGGTGTGCTACGCCCCCTCCGGGGTTGAAACAGGGGGGGAGGATATGTGGCAGAGCGTTGCCCTGCCAGGGTCTAGAAAGAGGATGTGACCCAGAATTCTCAACCAGACGGGTTGAGGGGCTCCAGGGAGCATGTAACATGAAGAGGAAACTGGCCTTTCAGTTTCCTCAGTGTTTTGTAAAGTCCACTTTGGGACCTGGAGCTCGGGGTTTTCTGAGAGATCCAGGTGGGAAGAAATCCCTAGTCCTGGGTCCTGATATTGAGAACAGCCAGCATACTGATTGGTCAGGTGTGTGCTGGGCTTTTAGTAGTAACCTGGCCATGGTTCTGGGCTCTACCGGGCAGATAGGAAGTCTGAGTACCAGGAGTCAGGAGGGCTCCACGTCGGAGCCAGTGCAGCAAGAGGCTGTTAGCTGTGTGCATCCAGGGAGCCAGAAGCTGTGTGCGTTGAAGGGCTTCAAAGCTGTGTGCACCAAGGTGGTCGGTGAAACAGTCTGTATGAGACAGACAAGGGCCTGGAGTGTAAGGCCAGAGCTGCAGTGCTGCAAGTGAGAGCCAACTAGGCTGAATGTAGTTTTGTTGATGAAAATGAATGCTGAAACCCCTGCAAGGGAAACCTATCTTTGTTGAACTTTCTTTTAATAAAAATGGGCAAACAAAGCCCTTAAAAAGAAGGACCAGCGAGTGGCGGTGTCCTTTAAGCTCTACATCTGATGCGAATCCTATACAATATAGATAGATAGATAGATAGATAGATAGATAGATAGATAGATAGATAGATAGATAGATAGATAGATAGATAGATATCTATATAATGTTAAATTAAGTGTACAAACCGGACTACACTGCTCAGCGCTAAGTTACTTCTTATAGGTTATAAACTAACAGGTAGACACAAAATTGTGCTTATCCCATTAACCACTATGAATGATCAAAAAGATTAGAAAATACAAAGATTAAAAGCTGCTGTTAAAGAAAAAAAAATCAATAAAATGCAATAAGTGCAATAACACAAGCAAGTCCAGTTAAATCACTGTATAAGTCCCATGTTATAACAGCGCTTGTGCCAGTCCATCAAATTTCTGACCAACAAATATATACTTCTCAATATACGTAATGATGTGATGACATTCAGTAAATAAGACTCTGAAGATAGCAGGTGATCCTAATAGTTGTCAAAGCGTGCACCAAACACCCAGATCTTCACCACGTGAGACACATTCCCCTTCTGGGTTACTTTTACCAGAGCTTAGTAAATCAGAGACCTTAAAGATAATCCTTATGTCACTTTAAAGGAGAGTTGTCAGCAATGCGGACTGGGTTAGAGAATGTGAATCACTCCAGTCATATAAAGTCATGGAAAGAAAATTTCCAACATAGCATAATCCTGTTTTCACACATTTATTGTAAACCAAACCCGACCCTCATAGAGAACACGTACAAGCTGTTAAAATCAATAGAGCATGTAACTGAAAAACTTAGTCAACCCGGTCCTTTATGGCTAGCCAATGGAGGGTCTTCAGGGACAGGGTGATTGATTCCCAGGGGTTTTTTCCAGTTACCAGCCTGGCTGCTGTGTTCTGGACGATTTGTAGACGCAAAATTTGGTATTTGGAAAGTCCTAGGTAGAGGGAATTTGCGTAGTCGAGTCGGGAATTGATGATTGTTCCAACTACTGCTGCTGTATCTCCTTCCAGGATGAAGGTGATGAGTCTATGCAATAGACGAAGAAGGTAGTGGGATCCGCTGACTACTGATCCTATTTGTGCATCCATTGTCATGTCTGGGTCAAAGATGACTCCGAGGCTTTTGGCTTTAGTACTGGGGGTAATGGGTTGTCCGAGGATGGTGAGTGGTGTGGACATCGTGCCATGGTTTTTGTTTCGGTTTGCATAGAGGAAGAGGAGTTCTGTTTTGGATCCATTAAGTTTAAGGGAGCTCTCCATCATCCAATCGTCGATCAATGAGAGACAGTTTTCCAGTGCCTGGTATTGGTCTTTTTTGTTGGTGATGCGTAGGTAGAGTTGGATGTCATCAGCGTAGGAGTGATAAAGCAGGTCCTGGTTGCTGATGATTTTGAGGAGTGGGCGGAGATAGATTTTAAAGAGCACAGGCGACAGGGGTGATCCTTGAGGGACTCTGCATGTAATTTTTACGTGCTTCCGAAGTGAAAGCTCCTAGTTTCACTTTCTGAGATCGGTTCTCTAGGAAGGATGCAAACCAGGGTAAATCTGAGTCTGCAACTCCAGCTACTTCTGTGAGATGAGTGAGCAGGGTTTTGTGGTCTACTGTGTCAAAAGCTGCACTGAGGTCCAGCAGCAGCAGGAGACACGATTCTCCTTCATCTGCTGCTTTGAGGGTGTCATCCCAGATTTAAGGAGTGCAGTTTCTGTCCCGTGGCCAGGGCGGAAACCAGATTGTAGTGGGTACAAGAGTTTATGGGCGTCCAGATGGAGTTGTAGCTGTTGTACTACTGCTTTCTCGATAATTTTGGAGATGATGTTGAGGCTTGTGACAGGTCTGCGGTCGTTTGGGTCTTTGGGATTGAGGTTAGGCTTCTTTAGGAGGGGTTTGATTGTGCCTTGCTTGAGGGAGGTCGGGATGATTCCTTCTTTAAATGACTGGTTTATAAGGTATGTTATGATGGGTATCAGGATGTCGGTACATTCTTTCAGAAGTTTTGTGGGAATAATGTCGTTTGGCAATGTGCTGTCTCGGAGGTTTCTGATGATGGTTTTGGTGGTGTCAATGGTGATTGGGACCAGAGTAAATCTCGGTGGTTGTATAATCTTTGTTTGGTTTTTGTCTTCTTGCTCTGGCCGAGTGGGGTTACTTGCTATGTTCTGCTAAATTATTCCCCGAATGGTTGCAATTTTGTCAATGAAAAAATCAGATAACTCATTGCAGAATTCTTGTGTTTCGCTGGAGGCTCTAAACAGGTGGGGTTCATAGTCTGGGCGACCAGTTTGAAAAGTGCGCAAGGGCGGTTTATGGCTTTTGAGATGGTTTTGGAGAAGTGTTCTTTTTTTGCTATGAAGATGACTTTGTGATATTTTGTGGTGAGTGATTTGTAATTTGTGTGGTTTACCATTGTTGGGTTCCTTCTCCAGGCTCCTTCAGCATTTCTGCGTTCTTGTTTCAGTCAGGTAAGAGAGTCATTGAAAAAGCCTGAATTGTTTTTGCGGGTGGATGCTCTGCGTATTGGTGCGACCATATCTGCTGTCTGTAATGCTGTGTTAAGGGAGTTGAGTGTGTCTTCAAATGAGTAGTTTTGGGTTAACACCGCTATTTTGTTGGATAGTGTAGGTTTGAAGAGTTGTGAGTATAGATAGTTTCTTCTGTGATCTTGTCCAGTATATTGTTGTTGAGTGTGTTGGTTTTTGGTAAATGATGTTTATTTTGAATTTGATAACGTGGTGGTCAGTCCATGGCAGTGGTATGTTATCAAGTGTGTTAATATCAATGTTTTGTTTGAAGATGAGGTTGAGGGTATGGCCTGAAACATGTGTGGGAGCATTTATCAGTTGCTGCAGACCTAGTGCTTCCAGTTGGTTGATGCAAGTGGTAGCGACAGGGTCCTGGGAGGAGTTTGCCCAGAGATTAAAGTCTCCAAGTAGCAGGGACTGTATATATACTGTGTGTGTATATATATATATATATATATACATACACATACACACACACACTATATTACCAAAAGTATCGGGATGTCTGCCTTTACACGCACATG
Organism: Aquarana catesbeiana; assembly: GCF_042186555.1. Taxonomy (NCBI): domain Eukaryota; kingdom Metazoa; phylum Chordata; class Amphibia; order Anura; family Ranidae; genus Aquarana; species Aquarana catesbeiana. The sequence continues at coordinate 341,662,780 of NC_133329.1, forward strand.
AACTTTATTGGCATCCCAGTCTTAGTCCGTAGGGTTCAATATTGAGTTGGCCCACCCTTTGCAGCTATAACAGCTTCAACTCTTCTGGGAAGGCTGTCCACAAGGTTTAGGAGTGTGTCTATGGTAATGTTTGACCATGCTTCCAGGAACGCATTTGTGAGGTCAGGCACTGATGTGGACGAGAAGGCCTGGCTCACAGCCTCCGCTCTAATTCATCCGTATCGGGTTGAGGTCAGGACTCTGTGCAGGGCAGTCAAATTCTCTACCCCAAACTCGCTCATCCATGTCTTTATGGACCTTGCTTTATGCACTGGTCCAAATCATTTGGTGGAGGGGGGATTATGGTGTGGAGTTGTTTTTCAGGGGTTGGGCTTGGCCCCTTAGTTCCAGTGAAGGGAACTCCTAAGGCATCAGCATACCAAGACATTTTGGACAATTTCATGCTCCCAACTTTGTGGCAACAGTTTCTGTTCCAACATGTCTTATGTGACTAAAGCAGGAAACCACTACACCTCTTACCCCCTACTCTTTCCTTTCCCCCCTATTTCCTTAATTTCACCTTCTATTTCCTATCTCTCTCCTTCCTTGGAGATTTGTTAATATACAACTACAATTACTGGAATTCTTCATACTTACCGGTACTGTTTGGGATCTACAGATTTGTCCAATACTGCCTAGACAACTGTAACTGCTGCCTTGATGTAGTCGACGATTGTATGTATGATACAGTCTCAAGTCCTGATTGTTAGGACTATATTTTCAATAAAAACCTTTTGGAATAATACATATACACATACTTTTAGCCTTACATTTCTATATTAATCAAATGGGTTGCTTTACAAGGTAAGGGTTCATATATACTTTCTATACTTTAAAGCAACACACATTGAGGCTGTCACTTGATTCAGCAGAGAAGGACCAAGTCACGTGTCATCGAATATCAATGTATACCCACAGAAAAATGGAAGATGGACTGCATTGGACAAACACTTCCTTTTGACCAACAAAAGGCCCAATAATATCTTAACTGGGATCTACATCCCCCCTTAGCCTTGATGTTAACCCGCAAAGTAGTAAGAACCAGATAAGAATGCCTCATTGCCCAAATCTAAAAACTTGGCTTGGTTTGATATCATCTATGAAGAGTGAAGGAAAGCTGGAGCTGCTGCTAGCTTATTATTGGGGCAACAATTTCAACCAACGGTCCCACTAGGCAGCAGCCAGCCAATTGTGTCATGTCTATGAGTACATTTGGAAAAAACTACAGAAGCTGATTTGTTGCTAGAGGTAAAATTATTTCCTTTTAAACCTGTGGTAGACAAAGCTGTGCTATCTATGTAGGTATAGATCAGTTTTCTTCAGCCCATATTTTACATTGTAATACAATGTGAGTTCATTTGGCTAATTAACTATTTTACTGAAAGCGACAAGATTTGATCACCACAATATGGAAACATGACTGGTACTTTGTACTCACCTCATTACTAAATCCTATAATCCTGAAACAATGCTGAATTGCTGCAAACTGTCTTCTGTAAGATTCTTTAGATATGATATCCTGCATCACTGAACCCACCTCATTGTCAATATATCTATTCATAGAAAGAAAAAACGCATGAACAATACAATCAGAAAAAAGACACTGGGCTTGTTCAATAAGGCAGCGGAAAGAGAGACTGTGTAAGCAAAGGTGCCTAAAGACATAAGAGAAAATGGTCAGCTTCTGTTTTGAACTGTATTGTAATTGTACTGTATCCCCTCTACATTGTAAAGTGCTGCGCAAACTGTTGGCACTATATAAATCCCGTATAATAATAATAATATCTGTACAATCTGCACAGCATGAAAACTAGTTGAGCTCTCTCAGGGAGCAAAGCAATCAAATGGGATGGATCTCCACAGCCCCTTGCTGATGTTTTCCTCTGAGATAAGCCACTTCTTAGGTGCCCCATGCTCCACAGTTACAACATTTGTCAATTTGTTAACTAATTTTAAAAAAATCAGCATGAGCTAATTTTGCATGCATGGCTGGCTGCAATTTAAAGGCTAGCTCCAGCTTTAAGACCATGTTACATGTTGCAGGACCCCCCCGCCCCCAAAACAGCCCCCCTCTGACAGCATGCAGGGGGTTCTTCTCCCCCCGCAGCAGCTGTCCAATTTGAAATCAGCATGACTGTGCAGGGCTCCATCCGCACAGCCGTGCCATTCATTCACAGGGATCCATTAAAAAAACTACAGGTCCCAACTGCCACCGCAGTAGTGCAAACATGAATAGATAGATAGCCTTTTTCAACCTTTTTAATATAGAGGAACCTTTGAAAAAACTTTCAGATCTCAGGGAATCCCTGTTTAAAGCTTAACTCCACTTTTGTTGAGAAAAAAACATTCCCGTCTGGGTGATCTATGTACATTGCAAGGATTATAACATCCTTTGTTGCAGATTCCTACCTTTTGTTATTCTGAAGAAATCCATGTGTGTTTTTCTGTGCCTCTGTACTGAATGGGTCTAATGGGAGTGGTTTCATAATTAACTGTCAGGTGTGCAGCTGCAGGGCACTAATGAGGAAATCTGCTGGGCCTGCATCCCTTTAGACGGGTTACTATTGAAAGTATCTCACCAAAAATTACATTTTTGTTGCAGGGGATACCTGAAATCTGACTTGTATCTTAGGCAGACTTCTGGGAAAATTGGTGAGCCAATCACACAAGCAGGAAATAATGTTTCTGGGGAGTGGTTAGTACACACTCTGTGTACAGAACAACTCCAGGTAGCCATATTGCAATGCATTCTCAGAAAACAACAGTGGTTGCAGATTGAAAAGGAAAGGTCATTTTTAATAACATTCAATTACAATATGATTCATTTCGCAATTATATGCGCTATATTATTTTTTCTTTATTTGCTAGTTTTTTCCCCACGAAAGTGGAGTTACCCTTTAAGATTTTTTTTTATCTTCAGCTCATGATAAAAGAGTAAATAAAAGAATAATGAATATAACATACTTAGTGCATTTGAAACCCAAGGCTGCTCAATATGACAAAATGATTTTCACTAATAATAATGGCCATAAAAGTAATGCAGACCATGAAAACCATAGTGCTTCTTCACATTGTCGGTCAGTGGAAATGTGCCCTCTTACATTGGTAGTCAGATAAGTGCCCCCTTACATTAGTAGTCAGCGAAGTGTTCCATTATATTGATGGTTAGTGAAGAAGGGCCCCATTACACTGGTGGTTAGAATGCCCCCTATTTTTGGTGGGTGGGAAAAGATCACTTGTATCAGTGGTTACTTTAGAGGTAGAAATTGCTCATTGCTCAAGGAACCCCTAGAAACTCCAGGAGGACCTTGGTTGAGAAAGGCTAGATAGATAGATAGATAGATAGATAGATAGATAGATAGATAGATAGATAGATAGATAGATAGATAGATAGATAGATAGATAGATAGATAGATAGATAGATAGATAGATAGATAGATAGATAGCTGCTTTACCTAGGAGGCTTATTTTCTGGTAGGTTATATTCAGACAGCTTTTTATGGTGATAAAGTCCAGCATAAATGTAGTAAAATATGTGAAAATTTTTCTCACCCCTGTAAAAAATAAAAGAGAAAGCACATTGGAGCTTTATAATGCAATGCTCAATCAAGCTCAAATTTTGTTGTTTCCTCTCTAGCCTGGGTTAAACATGAATATTTTTTAATGCTGAAAGTTTATGGGCTGAAGATTTAGATAAATAGCAACTTTTTTCAACAGTTGGGTAAAGCATATTTTATGTAAACTCACTAAAACTTTAAATGATGCAAAATTAACCCAAATATTGTTTTATTTCTGGTTCATTATTTCATTAGTTGCACTTCATTACTCTCTTCCATTATAACGTTATTATTATTATTATGCTGCTGGAAGAATCATTTTACCAGCGCTGTATGGTGTTCTAGAGAAAAGGCTAAAAATAGTCACATATTTCTCTATATTTACAACTCTGAGCATTAGAGGGGAATTGTTTCTTATACTGATTTTATTATGCAACAAAATAGAGGGTAAGCTGGCTGAAAGGGAGTTGAACAGGCTGCATGCATATATTTAATCACCCTTTTTTTCATGCACTATGTCAGTATATAGCCAGCAGTTGCTAGTGAGTGTGGAGGAGCCTTAGCAGCAGGGCTGGGACAAAGGGTGGGCAGGAGGGCCGGCTGCCCTGGGCACTGTGGTATCATGTGAGGTGCAGGGGTGCCACAAGGAGATTGGGGGGAGGGGATTTATGTTGGGTGGGGGAATTCTGGGGATAATTAATGTTCTAGGAGGGGAAATTTGGGGGGTGGGGGGTGCTAGGAAAGGTGATTGGGGGTGTATCTGTGTTGGAGGGGATGGGGAAGAGGATTTTGTTCTAGAATAGGTGATATGGTGGAGGGGATTTGTGCTAGTAGGGGGATTTTTTTTGGGGGGGGGATTTGTGCTGGTAGGGATGAATGGAGGGTATTTGTACTAGAGGGGGCAATTTGGTGGGGGCGGGGGGTGATTTGTGCTACGGGGGGATTTGGAGTGGGGGGGGAGGATGTGTACTTGGGGGGGATTTGGGGAGTAGAGGATTTGTGCTAGGAGGAGTGTTTTTTTTCAGGGGGAGTGGGGGGGGGGGGGGTTGTGCTGGGGGAATTTGGAGAGACAGAGGATTTGAGCGGGGAGGGGGAATGGGGGTGGGGGCAAAAATTTATGCTGGGAGGGGGGATTTCAGCAGGGGGGCAGATTTGTAATGGGAGGAGGGGGGGGAATTTATGCTTAGGGGGTAAGCATGCAAATTAGTGTTCAATTTTTTTATTTTTGGGCTGGGGATTTTTGCTAACACATAATGCTCATACATCTTGGGGGAGCACAGTTTGGCATGTGCGCCCTGGGCTCTAGATGACCTTGTCCCGGCACTGCTTAACAGCACTATAGATCTAAAGTAAGAATGAACAGGCTTCATGTAACCTGCTCCTACACCAGTTCACTGCTGCCCTCTGTATGACTCACTACTTAAGACATTTCAATGTTCTCTCACACAATTGTGTTACGGTTTGTTATGGACAATGGCTAAAGTTAACAGGATGTGAGCCCAGTGGTTGTCTAATTTTACTGTAGCAAAATAAAAATCAGCACTTTTAAGTGAAGCACACATCTCCCGTACAATAAAAGGACAGTCCACACAAAAGTGATATTAAGAGTACAGGTGGATCCAGAATGGATTGAGTTAGTCCCTGGTTTATTATGTGTTGATTTAGAGGAATTACCTGAAACTCCGGCATTTGCCAGCTTTCATTTTTGGGGGTTTCCATCTATTTCTGTGTGTTCTAGCAACTCCTGTTGCATTCTACATTCTGACCACAGCAGTGGTGCAGATTTGAAAACTCAAGCACAAATATCTCACCAACAGGATCCCTGGGATCTTGAGAGCCAAGGTGCTTTAACTCTCCAGAGTTTGCCTAAAACTAAAATATCAGTTTTGGGTGAACAGACCATATAACAGTTGGCAATTTGTTGAGTGTTTTTATATTTAACAACACAAGCTCTTCAATAAGTACAGTAATGCCCTGTACACACGATCAGACATTGATCGGACATTCCGACAACAAAATCCATGGATTTTTTCCAACGGATGTTGGCTCAAACTTGTTTTGCATACACACGGTCACACAAAGTTGGCGGAAAATCCGATCGTTCTGAACGCGGTGACGTAAAACACGTACATCGGAACTATAAACGGGGCAGTAGCCAATAGCTTTCGTCTCTTAATTTATTCTGAGCATGCGTGGCACTTTGTGCATCGGAATTGTCCACACACGGTCGGAATTTACTTTGTGTGTCGGAAATTCTGATGGAAAAAGTCTTATGGAGCCCACACACTGTCGGAATTTCCGACAACAAGCTCATATTCCTTCGTAAAGTCCGACCGTGTGTACAGGGCATAATAGTACAACAGGAGTCAAAACGGATTTATCAAACCAAAAAGTGTTTATATGTTTTCTTAATGTAAATGAGAATAAGCTTTGCATAAAAACTCAACTTTGTTTTTCAGATTGCCTGTATTGCCCCACAGCAACCAACTATGTGTCAGGAGCATGTAGCGTTCCTGCTACATCACAGCTGCTGGTCTTATTTCAGCATCCTGGTTTTGACTGTGGCATTCTCTTGGCCTGTCCGTCCACCTGCAAGGTGATTGATGTAGCCAGTCTCTGGGACCAAACCTGATTTAAGTCAGCCATGCTTGCAGTCTTATGCTTGTGATATTGTGTTTAACACGTGTTCCAAGCTTCATGTTTGTCTCACCTGTCTGCTAGATTGGATATAGTATACACTTGGAACGCTGCCTGCCTTTTGACTATGGATTTGACCCTGACTATTCTGAACCTTGCCTGTCATGTACCCGGACTGTCGTTGAACCATTTTATCTGTCTGCCAACTGCAAGTACCTGTCTGTTGTGCTCAGTTCCTCCCTGCCACGGCATGGTAGCCAGGCACTAAAGCATTGTGTAGAAGTCCTGGGGGCAACTGAGCACCAGTAGTCCTGCTTGCCTTATGGGAAAGGGGGTTGCTATGGGTGAAGAACACAGAAGCTAGCTATAGTGTCTGACAACCTGTGTTAGGGGTAAATGTGGCACTATGTATTTACAAACTTCCACCATCCAACTCTCTGCTGTATGTATTACACATAAAAGGGTAACTTGGAGAATATTTCAAATGTTCTTATTTCAGGTGTTGGTTCTAACTGTGATATGTACAGCATAAGCAAGGACATACAGTAAATGCTCCTCTGGATATTGTGGGCAATAGGCCCATTTTCCTAATAATCACACCCTGTATACAGTGCAGCCATCTACTTACACAGCCTGTTTAATAACTCGAGACTTCTCCAGCAGGTATTCAGAGATCTTTGCACCCATTACCGCCCCTGTTGGTGTAAACATCATTTCAAGATATTTTCCAAACCGGCTGGAGTTGTCATTGATAACAGTGCAGGCGTTTCCGAAGGCTTCAACTAAAGGGTTAACTTGTAGGATCTTTTCTCGCAAAGCTCTATTATTTGCCTGTGAAAAGAGTCTTGTTACAATCTTGTTACTGTCTTATCAACTTTGAAGGAAGTTCTAAGTAAGATACCATAATAGTGTACAATAAAGACAAACGTTGTGGTTCTTAGCATGCGTATTATGGATAAGAGCCGGGGCTTGGCGACGGGGGGGGGGGGGGGGTAGGAGGGGCAGCTGCCCCAGTTTCATGTTGAGGGCAGGGGACCACAATAGTTTTCTTACAAATACAAAAATGAAATTACATTTATATCTTGATAAACTTTGTATATGCTTTCTATTGTTTTTGTATTTTTTGTTGTATTTTTTTACTTGAGGTACTTTAGACATGAAGAAAAAAAGTCTATACAGCAACTTTAAAAATGTAAAGAGGCATCAACACAAGCATGCATCCACTGCTAAAAGTGCTAAAGTTTTTTCCTATTGTATTAGTTACTTAATATTTAATTCATAGCTGGGTGATCTAACATACACAACCCTTTACTTCCCTGTTATCTGTGCAACCACATGCTCCACTGTGACTGGCATGTGTGCTATTAACTATTAGGGCAAGAAGACCAGCAGAGGCAAAGAACAAACAGCTGGACGATACCACAATGTCACTGCACACTTTCAGGTCAACATAAAACCTGACTGGTGGACCTGAAGCTACACAGTGATGCTGACACAAGTAGGGTGGCAACTGGGTATGGCAGGTGGCATATGATGATCAGGTTTGCACATTGGGTATGGGAGGTGTGCAGTATAGCATCTTCGCCCTGGGCCCTAGATGACCATGTCTTGGCACTGATAAGAGCTCTTATAAAAAGAAAACACTTGAGTAACATAGAAAAAAACAAATAGATGTGGACAATTCTTTACTTTCATCAGTTGTATTGTGAGTTACACTGGGCTGTTTTACTTCAGAAACATGCAGCAGCAATATATCTTCTAATCTTTATCCAGTTTGGCACCATCCATTTTAAGTAAGTGTCCTATTGTGGAAGCATCTAAAGAGGGGCTAAATTTTTTTCTAAATTTAGAGTATGACCAGCTTATATCCATGCCATTATGCTGTGAGAAGCTTGATGTAAGATTTCAACAAGGAAGAGCCTGGAAAAGATCCCCTAATTATTATTCTATATTTGTACAGTAGAATGATGTGTCTAGAAAAGTGATACATTATATCAAAAGTGGTTTGTATTTGTGATTTGCACTCATCAGTCTGTCATCAGTCAGTCTGTTCACTACAAAACTGGTGAGGCCTTGGTTACAATGTAATATATAGCTGGTATGAGTACCATCATCCCGTGATACTATAGTCAAAGGCTCTCCCTCTCCATTCCCTTTATTCCTTCGTCCCCCACCCCCCCCCCACCCCCCCTTGTGTGTTTTTCTGTTCAACTCTTAATGTAGGATCTATCCATCTTATTATGTTTGTTGATCTATGATTACTCATGTATGATGTTGGGACAGTAACTGTCCTGCGGTGACAACTTTAGACCATTATACATTGTATTGTATACAGAATTTGCTTTATAGTGTAACCTCTTTTTTACCAAAATTGTTTAATTATTGCTGTACGAGGGCAATCTCCCCCTTCCCCTCAGGCGGTGTTGGTATTCTGCGGGTTCCCGTTCTTTTCTCCCCGCGGCGGACATGTGTTTGCCCTGGCAACCTTACAGGTTTGCTTGTGACTATGTGTCTGGGAACATGATTCCCTTTGACACTAGTGCGCGCTTGTGCAGTTGCACGATTTCGTGCACCTGCGCAGTGCGGGCAAACAGACCCGGTGACGTCAGAGGCCGCCCACGTTGGCGTGCCCTGACTTCCGGGTTGGGGAGCCCATATAGCGGCCACACAAGGTCCGCTATGTGAGCCTGACAGTCACTGCACGCTGAGCTTTGCATGGATCGTTCATTACAAGGTCAGTCTTCCATTATTCTCCTTCCTGCTGCTGTATAATCTCTTTATTTGTTTCTGTGTCAGCGCTGCTCTGCGTCTGCTCTACTGTCCCTTGTATCAACACTGCTCTGCGTTTTTACCAGGCACAGAGGTGTGCTTTTAACGGTGCTCATCTCTGTATTCTTGTATATACCGCGCCTTTGCAGTTTTCAAAGGGCGCTTCCACTTTCACTCTAGCCTTTCGTTTTTGACTATTTCCTATTTACACCATCACAGCTTCTTTTCATGATAGATAGGTCTCTGCAGCACCTTCTCATACCTGACCTCATCTTTCCATATTGACCATACTGGTTAATCTAGATGCTTATATTTTTATTTTTAGCTGATTTGGCCACAAGGTGCTGTGTCCACCAGCTTTGTAACGTGACAACCTGAGGTCTTATTACCCCATATTTATGGGTGGTATCTTCGGTGGCTTTTTTCCCCTCTTGTTTCTTCCCCCTCCCTCTCCCCATCCCCTTCAACCCCCCCCTCTCCCCCCCTTCCCCCCCCTCTACCCCCCCTTCTTTCCTTCCCTTCCTAACTTTTCTTCTATCCCTCCCTTTTTTCCTTCACTCTAATTCCTTGGGCTCTTTTCTTCATCTCCTTCCCTTTCCCTCCCTCCCCCTTGTCGCTCCACCTCTCTCTTTCCTTCCCCCCCCTCCCCCCCTCCCGGGGCTTTTTTTTCCCTCCCCCCCTTTTATTCTCTTCCCCCCCCCCTTTCCCCACTCTCTTCCCCCCTCCCCCCCCCCCCCCCCACCATCTCTCTTCTTATGTTTTCCCCCCTCCCCTTTTTCCCCTTATTTTGTCCCCCTCCCTCCCCCTCCTTGGTTTTTTCTTTCTCTCCTTTTCCCCCCATCACTGTTTTTCTGTTTGTTCCTCCCTTCTCACGCCACCGCCCTGGGTCCACCTCATTTCTATGGGAACTACACGTCCCTTTACCAGTCTCCATATTATCATCATTTTGATATTTACAACCCTTTTAATTTAATTTCTACCTAATTAGAGTCTGTCTAGAATCCCCTGTGTCCGCCGCGGGGGGACTTATATTGGGTCCTGCATATCCACGGAATCCGCCTGAGTGGGTGAGCTTGCTCTCATGTTTACTTTATTTGTACTGTTTCTTTTGTTACCCTTGTAAATGTTTTTGCTGCAACGGTCTAATGTATATATATGTATGTGTTAAAGCTACTTTATATTATGTTATAGATATCTTTCTCCTGAAGAAGCGGTGTTAACCGCGAAACCGGTCGAGATTAAAAGCTTTACATACACCCTTTACTCAACAATTTGTGGGATCCACTTGCTTAGTCAGGGTGGCATATCCCTTTGTGTTTTTATGCTTGTATGTAAACATTTTGCCTGTAATTGTGTATTTTTTACTATTAAAAATTTGAATTTATATTAGTTTTAATCTGTTTCCACGTCTATGACTGCACTTGTTTACTTAGTACCGGAATAGTCCCATTCTTTCTTTTTTTGGGGGGCTTAGACGGGAAGGGACAGCAGCAGCAACTGCCATCACGTCTCTACCCCCTTATTTCACTTTGAGTCAGTCTGTTCAGTATAAACTGAATGTATACAACCAGTTCATGATATGTATCCAGTGTGCTATTCTGTTTAGTACCAGCTTTGTTTGACAAAGAACAATTGACATTGGATAAGGGCATACCTTTCCGAGGAAGGTCAGATGCTGCACGATGAGATGAGCACTCTCTGTTTTTCCTGCTCCACTCTCTCCACTTATAATAATGCACTGGCACAGATCACAAATAATGAGAGAATTACCATCATACAAATGGCTGAGCCAAGTTACAAAATACATGCTAATAATATCACTTCCATTAAGGATGATTTTTTTTTGCTATTGATTTTAATTTAGATATATATAGATATATATATATATATATATATAGATATATATATATATATATATATATACACACACACACACACAGTATCTCACAAAAGTGAGTACACCCCTCACATTTTTGTAAATATTTTATTATATCTTTTGATGTGACAACACTTAAAAAATGCTACAGTTTGAAGTAGTGAGTGTACAGCTTGTATAACAGTGTAAATTTCCTGTCCCCTCAAAATAACTCAACACACAGCCATTAATGTCTAAACCGCTGGCAACAAAAGTCAGTACACCCTAAGTGAAAATGTCCAAATTGGGCCCAATTAGCCATTTTCCCTCCCCAGTGTCGTGTGACTCGTTAGTGTTACAAGGTGTGAATGGGGAGCAGGTGTGTTAAATATGGTGTTATCGCTCTCACTCTCTCATACTGGTCACTGGAAGTTCAACATGGCACCTCATTGCAAAGAACTCCCTGAGGATCTGAAAAAAAAGAATTGTTGTTCTACATAAAGATGGCCTAGGCTATAAGAAGATTACCAAGACCCTGAAACTGAGCTGCAGCACAGTGGCCAAGACCATACAACGGTCTAACAGGACAGGTTCCACTCAGAACAGGCCTCGCAATGGTTGACCAAAGAAGTTAAGTGCACATGCCCAGCGTCATATTCAGACATTATCTTTGGGAAATAGACGTATGAGTGCTGCCAGCATTGCTGCAGAGGTTGAAGGAGTGGGGGGTGAGCCTGTCAGTGCTCAGACCATACGCTGCACACTGCATCAAAATTAGTTTGCATGGCTGTCGTCCCAGAAGGAAGCCTCTTCTAAAGATGATGCACAAGAAAGTCTGCAAACAGTTTGCTGAAGACAAGCAGACTAAGGACATGGATTACCATGTCCTGTGGTCTGATGAGACCAAAATAAACTTTTTTCGTTCTGATGGTGTCAAGCGTGTGTGGCGGCAACCAGGTGAGGATTACAACGACAAGTGTGTCTTGCCTATAGTCAAGCATGGTGGTGGGAGTGTCATGGTCTGGGGCTGTATGAGGGCTGCTGTCACTGAGGAGCTACAGTTCATTGAGGGAACCATGAATGCCAACATGTACTGTGACATAATGAAGCAGAGCATGATCCCCTCCCTTCGGACACTGGGCCGCAGGGCAGTATTCCAACATGATAATGACCCCAAACACACCTCCAAGACGACCACTGCCTTGCTAAAGAAGCTGAGGGTAAAGGTGATGGACTGGCCAAGCATGTCTCCAGACATAAACCCTATTGAGCATCTGTGGGGCATCCTCAAATGGAAGGTGAAGGAGCGCAAGGTCTCTAACATCCAACAGCTCCCTGATGTCGTCATGGAGGAGTGGAAGAGGACTTCAGTTGCAACCTGTGAAGCTCTGGTGAACTCTATGCCCAAGGAAGTGCTGGAAAATAATGGTGGCCACGGGAAATATTGACAGTATAGGCCAAATTTGGACATTTTCACTTAGCGGTGTACTCACTTTTGTTGCCAGTGGTTTGGACATTAATGGCTGTGTGTTGAGTTATTTTGATGGGACAGCAAATTTACACTGTTATCCAAGCTGTACACTCATTTCTTCAGTGTTGTCACATCAAAAAATATAATAAAATATTTACAAAAATGTGAGGGGTGTACTCACTTTTGTGAGATACTGTATGTAAAAAAATAGTCCAATGTCTGATGAAACTGAATTATCCTATTCCAAAAAAAAGCCCACAAAGTGGGGTTTGAATACTCCAGTTGGGAAGCAGTGGTACCCTTTCTGAATACTGATATTGGTTAATAACATGTCTCCTGTGAGAAGACGGATGCATTAAGCTCTACCTAACAGCGGATGAAGTGTCTGTAGCCAGGGACAATTGTTCTCTCTACAGCAATGCCAGAATCGTTAGCCACAGCAGGCACACACAGAAGAAACCCACTGCGTGCGTGCATGCTGATTAGTTTTCAGTGTTTTATTCAGACATGTTGGATGTCCAAAGGTATCTCTATAAATAAGAGGACAACATTTATTAATTTGGAGATCAGCTTTTTTTAGTCTAGCAAAGCTAACATTTTTAACGGTTATGTAAAAGACAAAAACGTTTTTCTTTACATTTTTAAAGGAGAATAATTAAGACCTCTGTCTGGTCTTGTTTTTTCATCACTGTCCTAGAGACAAAACAGGAAGTAAGACAAGATCTCTCTAAAGTGAGGAGATATCCCTTCTTAGACAATTATCATCCTAACATCTATACGCATTGGTATTTTTTCTATCTAAATTAGTTGCTTTGACAGCTCAAATATTTTGGCCTTCCCATCACTTTCTGTATCAAAGACAAAAGTTACCAGGACCAATAGTGAGAGTGAATCATCAGGGACACAAAGAGCAGTAAAAAGCAGAGAGGGTTCTAGCACAGTCTATCCAAAAACAAATAAAAAATTTGACTTTATAAATACTTTAATGTTCAGACTAGCTGAGCTCTAGTTACTGAGTTGTAATATATCAATGCATTCTATGGGATGTGTATTACATTCTAAACGGTTGCTGTCAGTACTTTGCTCATAAATGCTAAACTAAAGCTGTCCATAGATGGATAGAAATTCAACCGATTCAGCAGTGACCGGCTGAATGTGGCCAATTCCTGCTTGCTCAATCCCCTATCTATTGCGTTTATGTGGCTGGAGGAATATGTGTTTTTTTTATTCTGCCAGAAGAAAAACTACTCACCTATGGCCAGCCTAATGCTGTGGTGGTATCATACCTGATCTTTGCTGAAAGTGACCATTCCTTGATATGCAGCATCTGCAGTTGCGAATATATGTGGAGGGTTTGAGGCACGTTTGACTCCATGATACAGCTTGGAGAACTAAACAAAGAAAACATTTGAGGCAAATGTCTATTGTAATATGAAAAGTTTCTTTGTATACTAGAGTATATTTATTATAATGAATAAAAAAACATGTGCACAATTCAGGTGTTAGGCTAGGTTCACCTTATACAGTATCTCACAAAAGTGAGTACACCCCTCACATTTTTGTAATTATTTTATTCACTGAAGAAATGACACTTTGCTACAATGTAAAGTAGTGAGTGTACAGCTTGTATAACAGTATAAATTTGCTGTCCCCTCAAAATAACTCAACACACAGCCATTAATGTCTAAACCGCTGGCAACAAAAGTGAGTACACCCCTAAGTGAAAATGTCCGAAGTGGGCCCAATTAGCTATTTTCCCTCCCCGGTATCATGTGACTCGTTAGTGTTACAAGGTGAGAATGGGGAGAAGGTGTGTTAAATTTAGTGTTATCGCTCTCACTCTCCCATACTGGTCACTGAAAGTTCAACATGGCTCCTCATGGCAAAGAACTCACTGAGGATCTGAAAAAAAGAATTGTTGCTCTACATAAAGATGGCCTAGGCTATAAGAAGTTTGCTAAGACCCTGACACTGAGCTGCAGCATGGTGGCCAAGACCATACAGCGGTTTAACAGGACAGGTTCCACTCAGAACAGGCCTCGCCATGGTCGACTAAAGAAATTGAGTGCACGTGCTCGGTGTCATATCCAGAGGTTGTCTTTGGGAAATAAACGTATGAGTGCTGCCAGCAATGCTGCAGAGGTTGAAGGGGTTTGCAAACAGTTTGCCGAAGACAAGCAGACTAAGGACATGGATTACTGGAACCATGTCTTGTTGTCTGATGAGACCATGATAAACTTATTTGGTTCAGATGTTGTCAAGTGTGTGTGGCGGTAACCAGGTGAGGAGCACAAAGACAAGTGTGTCTTACCTACAGTCAAGAATGGTGGTAGGAGTGTCAAGGTGTGGGGCTGCATGAGTGCTGCCGGCACTGGGGAGCTACAGTTCATTGAGGGAACCATGAATGCCAATATGTACTGTGACATACTGAAGCAGAGCATGATCCCCTCCGTTCAGAGACTGGGCCACAGGGCAGTATTCCAGTATTGATAACGACCCCAAACACACCTCCAAGACGTCCACTGCCTTGCTAAAGAAGCTGAGGGTAAAGGTGATGGACTGGCCGAGCATTTCTCCTCAAACGGAAGGTGCAGGAGCGCAAGGTCTCTAACACCCACCAGCTCCGTGATGTCGTCATGGAGGAGTGGAAGAGGACTGGCAACCCGTGAATCTCTGGTGAACTCCATGCCCAAGTGGCTTAAGGCAGTGCTGGAAAATAATGGTGGCCACACAAAATATTGACACTTTGGGCCCAATTTGGACATTTTCACTTAGGGGTGTACTCACTTTTTGTTGCCAGCGGTTTAGACATTATTGGTGTGTAGAGTTATATTGAGGGGACAGCAAATTTACTCTCTATTTTACATTGTAGCAAGGTGTTATTTCTTCAGTGTTGTCACATGAAAAGATATAATAAAATATTTACAAAAATGTGAGGAGTGTACTCACTTTTGTGAGATACTGTATGCAGGTGCGGGACTGCATTTACTGGTAATTGTTTGCTTTCCAGCACCTGCATCAATAAAGCATTGCTGTTAACAGACGTGAGGGGGGGAGGGGGGTGCCATTGATTCCTGCAATTGCAACCTCATGCAACGGAAACTGTAGCACCTTCGCCCATGCTTGGAACCGCATAGCACTATTCAGTTTCCCTGCGGCTGTGATTTTGGAAAAGGTGCAGGGACCGTTTCCCTGTGTTTTCTGTAGGTATAGAAGCTCATTCAAATGAGGCTAAACATGACCACAGAGAAACCACATAAGTGTGAACCTAGCATTAATAACTACAAGCAAATGATTTACACAAAGCCAGGGTACCTATCCTTAAAACTGGATTTAAACCTCTTTCAACTGGATGCGTTACCCATGCACCAATAGCCACTAAAGTAAAATATAACCTCTATTGAAATTCTATTCAAATGTATAATGTAAGATTGTGTGTATGCTTTAACTTATAGTGTGATACTGAAAGAGACTCCCACATCCACAAAGCATCTATTGATAATGATGGTATACATAGTCACAATAGCACCCTGCTGATATTGCCAATCTCCACCCACAGTTAAATAACTATCATAGAGGAGAAACAGGTCTAGCCATTCAGTGGATATACACAATAACTGAATATTCTGTAGGGAATGGGGAAAGATGGAAATGAAGGGGAGAGAAGCCTATTCAAAAATCTCCACCAACTATTGTAGCAATATCATTCTCACAGACAAAAAAGTATCCTCCACCCTAAATAATTAAATTTACTGATGGCAGTATCTAGAAGAGATGGACCACTATAGTAACAAGGGCCCAAGCTCTCTGTTTCTCAATCAGATCTCTTTCACGTTACTAAACTGTAAATTACCGAAATCTGGTATTAAGGAGTCCCCAATCTCTAGCAACAGTATCAATGTGTGCCCCAAAATCAATTCAAAAATATGCTCCCAAATACAAAACCAAACATGTTTCATTCATAAATCAAGAGCTTCGTCAGGGGTGCATAATAAAATAAAAATAAAGAGCACCAAACAAAGTAAAATGCTGTCCTAAACTCTCATGGCAAGACAAAGAAAAAATGGTGCAGGGACCTTTTCCCTGTGTTTCCCGAAGGTACAATAGCTCATTCAAATGAGGCTAAATGTGGCCACAGAGAAACCACATAAGTGTGAGCCAATCCTTAAAACTGGATTTAAACTACTGCAAAGTTTCATAATTGCACTTAGTGCCATATTAGCAATGTTTTAATGTTATCAAAGCTACAGGGGTGCCATGTAAATAAAATATTGATTTCCAGATGACTAATAGTTATATTGCAAATCTCCTAAGCACACTTACATAGAGATAAGATCCTTTCAGATGTGAATATTTTCGCAGGGTATAAAAGGATGGGTGCCAGTCACTTTAGTGAGCTCAAAATATGAAGAAGTTTATTGCACATTACAATATGGGATGGGCAAATCAGGATATTCTCAAAAAACATAGATAGTCTCATACACTAGACTAAGACCAAGTCTATCTGTACCATCTGAAAAAAAGACTAGCCCTGCTGGTTTCCACAGGATTTTGGCCCTTGAAAATTAGGGTTTGAGTGGTATTTTACAAGGCAGAAGAACTAAGAAGGTGTATAGTTGCTGAACCACTCACTACATCTCTTGTAGTGGATGGTTTCAGTTGCTTCCTCTAGGCACGCATTCTTTAGTTTGCAGTAGCCAGCATCTGCAGAATTACCTCCCAGTTGGGGAGATCCCTGCTTCCTTCCAACCCCTAGACCCAAAGCCTGGGGATAGAGACAGATCTTTCAAGCAATAAAGCTGCCTAGCTTTGGTGAAGCTGCTTACAGTGCCCCAAATAGGTTTCCAGAGAGAAGCTCAAGTGTGCAAGAGAAGCATTGGGAGAACCACACCATAAAGCTGGCCATACATGGATTGAGATTCGGCCAGTTCAGCGGAGACTGGCCGAATTTCAATCCATGCATAGGGAGGTGGTTATACAAAAGTTGATCTATCAATAGACTTGTGCACAACCAGGCTGTCAGGTTTTTCCCAAATGATCAGTGCTGCCAGATATAGCCATCAACACTGTACATTGTATTCTGATGGAGGTATTGTGATCCGCTGTCAAAATACGATACCGCAGCGGGAAGGATTCCCCCATCCACATTAAATAAGTGAATGAGGGAATCTGCTTCTTTTTTTTTTTGTTGTTCGATCTGCTGGTTGAACGAAGAAAAATGAATCATATAAGGCTAGCTTAAGTCCCAAAGTTCAAATAAAATGTTATCAATTAACATTAGAGTGGTACAAGGCAGGCAATGTATTTCGGGGGGGGAGGGGGGGGGGGCAAAACACTCACTCTTCATTAGGGCTTATACCTGCTTTGACTGGACTTAATGAGGTGCTATTAATTGTATGTGTATAGACAAGAGCAATATTGGTACACAAGGGTGTGGTGCTCCCGCTGCTTCTCTTACACACTTACTGTAGATCTTTCACAATGACACTCTCACATGTCAGAAACCACTGAGAAAAGAAATGAAATATAAAGTGTCTTAAGTATTTACCGGGTTCTCCCAGCATGCATCACCAGAGCCCCAAGCCTGCTATTTAGCTAGGTTAATAAACATGCTAAACAAAATGCAACCTGAGGTACTAGGTGGGGCTCCCCCGAAGGGAGACCCCATTAGAGAGGGCGAACCAAGCCAGAAAGCCATGTCCACCCCCTCCCAAGACTTTCAGGAAAGACCCGAGGACCAACACCCTACTAATCACGGTGAGTAAAGTGCACAGTGCAAGTGACAAACACATAAAAACACAAATACACAAATAAAAATGGAAAAAGGGAAGTGGAGATATGCAATGGTGCCATAGTGCAATACAATAGCAGGCCCTTCGGCCAGGAAACAAACATTCCTCTGGTCCCAGCCTAAAGGCAGGTGCAAAAAAAAGTGTGGAATGGTGCAGTGGCCTTGGTGTCATAAACTCAAAGTGCCCAGTACACAGTGAGAACTACGGCACCCCTGGACTGCCACTCCAGGGGCATATACACCATACACTTCTTTCACAGCCTGGCCCTTGGCCAGAAGGCTGAGACCAAGGGAAATATCCTGCTCTACCAGCCTTCTAATGCCAGTTCTAACAACAAAGATGGGAGATACATTGCACATAGTTTATTTTGGGACATCCCTGACAACTTCTCTGTTAAAACAAAGCTACATTCCACCACAGACTTGCAGACATACAATCATCCAGTAAAGGGCCTGTGTATGAAAACGGGAGCAATGAAGAAAGAGAAGATATTGCCTCTAGTGTCCATGAAAATCCCTGTTTAACATTGCCAGTACAGGTTAAAGAATAAAATATGTAACTTGACTTTTTGCTACAGGCATTGGTCCTATCCTTCTTTTGCTTTAGATTTCATAAATCAGACATATTGCCATGTCCTACTTTTCCTTTTCTGACATATTTCCCACGTTTCCCTGAAGTATAATCATAATTCTTATTGTTGTTTCTTACCTGTGGGGAATAAATGCTGAGATTTTGGAACGGATTTAAAGCTATTATAATATCTCCAACATATGTGTAAATCTGCAAGTCAGCAAATCGTGTCTGTAACTGATGTACAATGGTTTCCTGGAAGAAAAAAAAAGATTGACAACTATATAAAGATGACAGCTGCACAACTAAAATACATGTTCATAAAATATGAAAGAGTTTTCAAAAGAAAAGAAAACCATGTGCCCCCTAGGCAACTTTTATTATGCCTTCAAATTTGGTATCTTAAGTCTCAAATCTTTATGCCTGTTCAGTTTTGTATAATACAAAATACTGCATGGTAGATATCTGTAAAATGAGAATATCGTGTGAGCCTTTAAAGACGGCACTCAGCATATGATAGCAATGACGATTAATTACCTATGTGTAGAAAGCTTTAGAAAGCCACTCTCACCTTGCCCAAGCAAACAAGGTGACAGTGTCTCTGAAAAGGGAAACCCTGATCCCCATATACTTATTTTATCTGTGCTTCCTTGCAGCTCTTTTCTTCTCTGCAGCTGGCACTTTGATTGACTATGTTGGAGAAGTGCCATCATGCAACTGGTCATGTGACAGTGCTTGAGCCGAGTAATTGGCTTCTAGGCCTGGGCACCATTACAGGGAAGTGGGTCACATTCTCCTCCATACTCATTTGTGCAGGGTATTGCCACCTGCAGAGAAGAAAAGATCTGCAAGGACGTGCAGAATGGACAAGGTTGAAATCTGACTTTTAGAGTGCTTAAAAGATAAGTTAACCTTTGTACAAAAAACAATAAATGCACATGTTTTTGCAGGTAAAAAAATGTGCATTTATTATGTTTTGTATTAGGAGCCTGTAAAGCATTTCACCAGCGATCAGGAGATTGCTGATGCCATGCAGGTCTCCTGCATACTGTCAATGTATCTGCTTACCCATACACCCCGTACGAGAAAGCTGATACTAGCTGACAGGAGGACTCAATGACTACCACAGTGCCATGTTAGTTCATTGAGAACTAGAAACCAACAGCAGCTAAGGCTGTCGGGACTTGTAGTTCATTTGTACACACAGCTCTGTGTATGATGGATGCGGCTGTGTGGGCGGAGCCCCGCAAAACTGAACTGCTTTCAAATACTGACAGCTAGAACAGGGAATGTCTCCCCGTACTGCTGCCACAGGGAGGTGGGTGCAGCGAGCGGCTGCTGCAGCACTGGGAACATGTTACATGATTCACACTAAACATATAACGTGTTCCCAAAGGTCAACTTATCCTTTAAGGCTTCTGGTGAAGACCTGGTTGTAGGAAAGCCAGAATACAAGTCACAGAGTAAAGTTTGGCATTGAAGTGCCTGTGTTCACACCAGGCAAAAAATTATTCCAATATACAATAGTAGATCTTCCTGGAAGTGGCTTTTCTTGCTTTCAGAAAGGTAGGAATACCAGACTCAGAGACCTCTAACATTTAAGACCTGGGCCTTAACAGCCATGCCAGCGACTGAAAATCAGTATGAAATAGAGGACCCTAAGACAACAGATCTGGCCTGTTAAGATAAGCTAGGGGTTGTCTGCTAGACATCTGAATATGACTGTGTTCCAGGTTCTTCTGGGCAAGTTCAAATGCAATGAAAATCATCGTTTTCATTTCTTGCTTAATTTTTTTGAGCAGATGAGGCAGAATTTGCATTGGAGGGAAGGCATAGATTAGACTGGACTGAGACCAGGGAATTATCAAGGTCTCCGAGCTCATCCCCAGAGGATCTATGATCCTGGCTACAAACAGAGGTAGTTTGAAGTTTGATTTGGAGGCTAGGATGCATACATCCGGAGTCCCCCTTTGCTGACATTTAAGATTGATGATGTCTTGGTGAACGGACCATTCTCCTTGATCCAGGCGATGGTGGCTAGGGTAGTCTGCATTCCAGTTGTATTCCAGTTGTCCACACCTGGGATGTGGACCATAGAGATTGCTGGACAGTGTGTTCCCATCCATTAGATTATCTGGTTTGCTTCCTTCCATGTCCTTCTAAGAACTGTGAGCATTCAGGCCACAGGTAATCTAGAAAACCTTTTCTTGAAAGACTTATCTCCCTTCCAGCTATTGGCAGTTGCCCACAAAACAATTCAGATGTCCAGGCTTTCGGGCAGTTTTCTTTCCAATAAAGAAAATTCTTTCTCTCAGAGTCTACGCTCAAGAATTGAGGTCAAAGAGACATTCCATAATGATATTCTCCATGAGAGTTTTAAAGCCTTGTGATATCCTCATTCAAGGCTTTACCATTTGCCCATTTTCATTAAAGACTCCTCAAAAACAACGTTTTGTTGACCTGGAGCATGCATGCTCATTCTCTCAACCTACCTATGTTTCTTTCCAGCCAAGAAAGTAATTGATGGATTTCCAGGACAGCTTTAACAATAGGAAAGTCTTTCCATTTCTATGTCTAGAAAGTGATAATACCAGTGCCAGTCTTTCAGGCTAGGGGAGTTTCTCACAGTCCAGGGAACATGATCACCTGTGGAAGCCAAGCTTCCCATCAACATCCTATAGCCCTTGAAACCATTGACTGAACTCACAGGTCTGAGACCCAGAAAGAGTCAAACTGTAACAGATGATGCTCACTCCACTCTTGGGAGTGAGGGTGCCCCTTCATTGAGAAGAGAGCTTTGGGGAAGACTTGTTGGGCTTTGTAGCCCACGTCTTGTGCCAAAAGGAAGGTCTGACACTAGCTTTGGAAATTGAAGCATGAGTGATTAGGTGTTCTACATTTTGCAGAGGTGGAGGCTCCCGAGCAGGGGGGTTTTGGGATCTTTCACTCTTCACTCACAAAACCTTCACTCTTGTGACATTCAAGGTAGGTGACCATGCAGAATCCAGTGCTCGAACCAACATTACAGACCGTCCTCAAAGTGTGGGGTCTGGGTATGGCTCTCAATGTTTCCTAAGGTGTCGTCATTCCAGATTCACTGCTTCTATTTGTGGCATTAGAAGGCAGTGAGGAGTTGATTGAAGAATCAAAAGGTAAAATAATAAAGAAAAATAAAATATAACTAACTAAGCTAAGAGTGATTTCTCTGTGAAGGAGAAGAGGTCCATCACCTTATGACAGTATCACAAAACTGAGGATTCACAAAATGGGTAGAGTTAAAAGGGAGGCACCCAGGCTGGCGTGTCCTCAAAAACGTTGCCAGTGTACCTGAAGGTATGAGCCTATAGTACCTATGAGTCCAAGTACCTGAAGGTATGAGCCTATAACTCAGGGTCTATGAATAGTTTGTGTCCTGTACCATTAGGAAATAAGCATTTTTCTATTTTATTTCTTAGACCTGGTCATAATAAATACAAGCAAAAAAATAAATAATATATTCAAAATCACTAAACATGCACTTTAAAGTGAATGTATAATGATTCCTCTCCTGACTTTCCTGACCTTGTTTGCATACTTCATAACCCAGAGAGATCCACTTGTCCACTTTCTGACTCCTATTACAAAGTGCTATATGTGATTTACACAAATTACCTCATTGAGAACTTCCAGGTTGACCAAATCATCATCAAGGCAAATATTCTCTTTTGTCTGCAGGACATAGGGCCGTCTGGTGTGCATTCTCTCATACCTACAACAATAAAATATCTCATATATCACCGCAATGGCAATTTTATTTTGTTATTACATATACAGGCCATATAGTTATTTCAGGAACCAAGACCTTAAATTAATTAATTTCAAGCATTATGTCTTAAAACTTGTATATTTGACCACTAAACAGCAATTTAGTAGCCACAATTCAATGTATTATTCCTTAAGTAGATCTATCCTATTTCATCTGAAAGTGATTGCAAAGTCAGCTTCCTTTAATGTTACCTTTTAATGTGACACAAGGCTCCTTCGAATGGACAGTCTTTCCTGAAACATGACTTCCTTTAAATGTACAATTTGTATTTGCACAGAATAAGCTGAGATGTAATCTTGGTCTTTATGTTACGGAATTAGAAGCAAAGTCATTTTGTCTGCTAACTCTGTGTAATCTGATTATACCCCAAATCTTGAAACTATTCAACTATTAAATTAAAATAGGCTAACAGCTAAACAAGACTCTGAGATTGTCAAGACAGCGCTGGTGAAGCAGGAAAGCGTGTTTCCTTTACTATGCATATTTTTTTGTTTTGAATTATAAACCTGGGGTAAAACAGTTTTAGGACTCCAGCATGGGAGCCTCCTGCTGTGCAGCAATAAGCACTGATCCACAATGAAAGCCTCTCACAGATACGTTGCTTGGTGGCAGCTTGATCACATGATTTGACCACTTCTAAGACAAATTCCAGAGCGCTGTTAACTAATTGCATTAATATTGACCATCTTCCCAATGTGAAACTCAGCCAGGTTGCTTCATATCTGTATGCATCTTGTAAACATTTCAAGAAGATTTGAAGGACTGAAGTCTAATAGTAAAGCAGATTATTATGACAAAATAAGCAGCTGATGAAATCACTAAATCCAACCAGTTTATGCTTCTTAGGCTCAGTATTTTTACCCAGACATTATTGGTGTTTTTCACTAAAACTGTGTTCTTGGACTGTAGCATGAAACCAGTTTAAAGTGTAACGCCAGTTTCATTTTGTTCAATTTTAGTCCCCACTTCCTGTGTTTAAAAAAATGACCCATGTTACTTACCCTCTTCATACTCCAGTGCTGTCCCTGGCTTTCTCTGCAGTCCAGGACTGGCTGTTCTCTTTGGGTAGTATGACAGTAATGTCATTTTCTCTATTTACTGTGAGCCTAGCCTGTTGTTTACATGCCCCATAGGGGGCATGTCATTAAACAGGCTGGGCTCACAGTACTGAGGACTGAGCAGTGCTCATACATCATTATGAGTGCCATTCTGTCCAGGAAGAATGCCTGTCAGGAGGAGGAGAGGAAAATGCCATGATGTCAGCGGACCTGCTAGAAAACTTAAAGAAAAAAAGTAGGTATTGGGATTTAAAAAAAAATACCAGATAGGGTCTAAAGGGGTGGAGGGTGGAGGGCTAAATGCCTGGAGTTTGAATTAAAAAAAAAATAGTGGATAGCAAAAGCTAACCGGTCTGATTATCAGTGTTCAAACAACATACTTGAGGTCCTTTGGGTTGGAGCACCCCACCCCCCGCCATTACCTCCTATTAGTGTCCACCTGTATTATAGGAGGAGTCCTTATAGTTCTCCCATAAAGAGGAGTTTGTCTCCCATGGTTGAGATGCAGGATCTTTCATTCTATGATTGATGTAGGACCCAATGATAATGGGGTACTTTGACGCAGTAGTGGGCTTAGCACTATATGGCCATATGGTGTGACCAAATCCCAATATTTTTGAATATGTTCAGGTGATTTAAATAGCCTTGCAGGATTCAATGTCATTTTTGTATGTGTGTGCTATAATCTAATTTGTTCTGTTTATCAGTGTTGTCTCACTTGATTCACCTATTTTTTTAATTGAATCCTATGGAAAATGGGTGAATCTTGGGTAAAAGTTGTGTAAATCTTCGTGGAAACACTGATACATAGGGGTTGATCTACTAAGGGCAAATAGACTGTGCAGTTGCACTCTGCAAGATCAGTTGCTCCAGAGCTTAGTAAATGAGTAGAAGCTCTGCTGGCCTCTATCATCCAATCACATGCAAGCAAAAATGCTGTTTTTTTTTTTTATTTTCCTTGCATGTGATTGGGTATTCTTTGCAAAATGAAGCTTTACCTCATTTACTAAGCTCTGGAGAAACTGCACTTGCAGAGTGCAACTGCACTTTGAAAGGTACACAGTGTATTTGCCTTTAGTAAATCAACCCCTTAGAGTCTGAAGAAAAAAGCCTCTGATCCGCCATCCTACTTTCCAATGAATCCACATCAGTGGCCAATAACAGTGCTCTCATTGGAAAGTAGCTGGGTGAGCATTAGCTCCTGTACTACTTTGGGGCGACTTCTGAGCAGCTTGCATTGACTTCTATACAGAAGTCGTTTTGCAAGCCGTGTTGAAGTCGCAATGTACCAGGTGGCTTCAGAGTCTGACAACTATGTGAACCAGCAGGAAATGCTGGAAAGTATATAAATATGGAAGTTGCATTAGAAATAAGCAGAAGAATATTTGTAGTATATTAAGGCTCCATAGCAGAAGCCTATGTGACTATCAATGCACGAGTAACATGCATACAAACAGAACAGATAAATGAAAGCTATTCCACATGAATGAACTAGAGCTTCTGCGGGGAATAATCTACCTTTGCGGATCTTTCCAATAAACAAGCTAGGATGGGCTGCTCTGTGCAAAACCATTGCACAGAACAGGCAAGTATAACATGCTTGTTATTTTTAAACAAAAAAAAAACAAATACTTTAATATCACTTTACGAAGAATAATACAGACAGTATGCTATGTGGTATAGAGCATTTGCTATGTATAGGTTTGGAGAATGCATTGTTTTAGAGGGTTGTCTTGGGTGCACTGATATTTTTCAGGAGGAATTCAGGAGAATATGACATAAAATCTTCACTTTTAAGTTCAGGTCCACTTAAAGGTATCACCCGAACACTATCTATGCTTACAGCATATGTCAGTGCGCATGAGTGTGACTTACACAACCCCCAGCGGCAATGGGTCCCAGGTCCTGGGAATATCATTACGCAGGCTCTGCATGCTGTACGCCGTGCACATGAAGCAGCTGTAAAGAAACAGTCTTTAGTCCTAACTCTTCAGCTGGCTAGAGCTGAGGCCCAGTTGTATTGTTGGTGCATACGAGAATAGTCCCAGTCAAGCCTGAAGGGAGAAGTAAGGCTACTAGATGGCTGTATTGTCAGTTCCTAAAGGGCTCAGTCTCTCTAGCAGCAGATATTAAATCCCCACAGCAGCAGCTTACCAGTTCCAGCGATATTGTAGCTCACCATCTGGTCACATACAGCAATCAGTTCACTTTCTGCTCTGCACCCAGCTGACTCTGGCTGTCAGAAGTCCAAAACTCAGCACTCTGGATCCTACTCAGGGTGCCATTATGCAAAAGTAGTGGTGCACACTGGACAGCAATGTGCACTCTCTGGGCACCCTCATGGCTGTGTCCTGTACAGCTTGAGAAAATGCAGCTATTTCTCCTCCTCGTGGCAATCTTCCTCTGGGATAGCTGTTCAAAAGCTATTGTTTACAGTAGAGTCTCTCTCTCTCTTCTGGACTACAGTTCCCACAGTGCAGTTCTGCCTGACTCAGTCTACTGAACACTTTCTGCTCAGCAGGCCTCTTGCAGGTATGGCTGTTAACCAGTTCAGCACTGCAGGCAGCAGCTACAAAGAGCAGCTGCAGTCAGTGTTTCTCTCAGGAACTGATAACAGTATCCGTGGCAGAGGACATTAACCAGAGGATGCTTAGAGCAGTGTTTGTAAATGTGAAATGCATTAAAACCATATACAGTTCTGTTTAATAAACCAAGAAAGAGATTTTCACAGTTTAGTTGTATGGGGAATCCTTTATATTCTTGTTTTTTATCTGTTGGCAAGACAAACTGGACCTTGACCTGGTCATAGTGGAGGGGCATAAAAGCTAAGATGCACCTGGAACAGTTTGATGTTAAGCTGCTGTCTTCTTTTGCTTTACAGTGGCACAGATCTTAGTGCTGGAAATTGCTTCAAGATGGACTCTGAAGAACTAGAAGGTGCCCTAATGATATGGCTATGGGACCTGGTCACAGATAGTTAAGGCTTTACTGGATGCACCCTACCAAGCTGTCTTTCTTTTGTTGGCACATTCCTGAATTTATTACTGGTAGCACATGTACTTAGTTCAAACATGGACATACCGCTGCAAAAATTTAAGCAGACTGGAGTAGAAGGAAAATCCTAGAATGTTAAATTGCCCTTTTAGCAAAATGTACCCATTTAACACTGTAGTTAGAGTTGAACCTAAAGTACGGTAAATACAGAGGCATGCACATGGAAGAACCTAATAAAGCCTGACCACATATGGGAAAAGTGTTTTTCCAAGCTATCCTTTGTGTCAGCAGCATGTTAAATTTACACATTTTAGTCATAATGCCAGTTTGATAGGTGCACAGGCTGTTGTATAGGATGCTCACATGCTGCAACATTTGACTTGTAAGCACTGTATTCAGTAGAAGTATAGTGTGAAGCCAAGCTGTGTGATGACACTGAGCCCTAGGGGGTGTCGTTTACAGCCTGGGCTCACAAGAAAAAACAGGATGATTCTATGTCATTCAACCTAGAGGTGACAGTCCCCGAAGCGAGGATGACACGGAGGGCAGTGCTGGAGTAAGGCTGAAATAAGTATTGCGCTCAACAACATTTTTTAAACAAAGAGGACAAACCTTTAATATTTAATGAAGTAGAACAGAAGATGGAGGTAGATGTTAAATCACCCTTCAGCTCCATTGTATTAGTGCTGAATACAGACCTTAATTGGAATGTTGACTGCAGCTTTAAATGTGCTTTTAACAGTCTTTTAACAGATCCTTGGACCTCTTCCCCATCCACTTAAATTTTGTAAAAAATCTACCATGGAATGTGATGTCTGGTTCCTGTTCTGATCTTTTCTGGGGGTGGGCAGTCCTGAATGTTGCATAGTGACGTGAGTGCCATTGTCAGCAGCACTCTCCTATGAGCTAGGCCTGGCTGGATGACAAAGCCCCAGGAGGTGTCCTTGTTTGACACCCTGGGCTCACATGGACCCTGGAAAAGGGCAGAAGAGCTGCATGAAGCAGAGAGTCTGCAGGTGGTAGCACTGAGGAGAAGGAGAGTACAACAGGG
Source organism: Aquarana catesbeiana (assembly GCF_042186555.1). Lineage (NCBI taxonomy): Eukaryota > Metazoa > Chordata > Amphibia > Anura > Ranidae > Aquarana > Aquarana catesbeiana. The sequence continues at coordinate 341,690,378 of NC_133329.1, forward strand.
AGACTATTATATTCACATATGGAGCTAAAATATAACTACAAATAATATACTATGTTGCAAAGTCTACAATCTTTCTGTAACTATTTCATTCACTAAACAAAAAGGCCCCATACACACTGGGCATTTAGCCCCTGTGCATAAGATTCCGGTGTTTTTGCGTGGATAGAAGGCATAGGTGCACTGTCCAGCCACTCTGCATGCAGTAAGTAAAACATTATGAGAGGCTGAAAGCTGCTGTGGCTAGATGGTGCACCAAGTGGTGCTAACATTTAGGGCAGTGTATGTGTCCAGGAACGGATGTCAGGAACACATCATGATGTGTTCTGCAATTCACATCAAATGGGCTTCAACTGTGTCATCCCCCACCATCTTCAGAAAGGCTCAATCACCAGCTCATTATAAAGGTCAGATGCACATTTCCAGCATTACCTTCAGATCTCTCATAGGTGAAAAAAACCCATCTGAATATGAATAAACAATTATTTCACAGAGGATACCTTTCCATCATTCCAACTGCATCTCCATAGATTTTCTCAATGTGGAAAGGATATAAACATAAAATACAATTCAGTAATATAATATTGCTTTATTAAAAACTTAATAAAAACATATCCTTAAAGTGGATTTTCATCCCCCCTCCCCCAGCTTACCAGGTGGGTGTGTCCTGCTAAGTTTAGATACTCACCCAGTGGTACCAGCAGTGTCCTGCTGAGAACCTCTTCTGCCACCGCTCGAGTCCTCACCGCCGTGTTTTTGTGATGTCATCAAGAGGTCTGCTGGCTCTTCCAAGATTAGCTGGAGGGCCTCCCGATGACGGGCACTAAACCCGCCCCCCCTCCTTTGTGGATTAAACACTATAAAGGCTCCTGGGATATGTGACATGCCCCAGCCACCTTGAGTTCTACTAGTGGTAAATTCTGAGTTTGTCCTTACACCCAGGGTAGGTAGCCTGAAACACAGTCAGTTTTCTTTCTCAGCTGATGCTGGTGTTGGGCTTCATCAAGCATTTAACAAGCTTCAGCACTGCTTTTAACTGCAATACGTCTTTTACAAGTTGAACATTCTTATTTATGAAGGAAGATTCATTGATCTTACTCCACAGTACAAAGACGTCAATGATCTCTCAACTGTTAATGAAAAAAAAATGCACAATAGTTCATTAATAAATCTGATACGGGTTCACATAGCCTTTTTTTTCTTTCCTTTTTTCATTATCCAAAGTATTTCAAAATGAGCGTATGGCACCTATTTGTCAGAAGTGTCCCACTAACCTCCCAGGATTATTGCTAAGTATTTTGCTAGTGTCTCACAGTCCCCCAATGTTGGTGCACCTTTGTGACATCACTGACATTCTGTGGTAACACCTGAGAGCAAAACTTGGAGAACATGGATAAAAAGTAATTTCTTACATGGCATGCAGGCCAGCACATTTAGGCATATAAGCTCACTGGACAACACAAATTCAATTTAAAGGATAACTTAACCCAACTTAACTTAACAAAAATGTAATATATCACAGCTTGTAAGTTCCTAATGTGTTGGCGATATTCGTCTTCTTTTTCAGTTTAAAACATTTTCAGCAAGTACAGAAAATACTTTTTGACCTTGTTACTTCCTGTGAGCTGAACTGAAATAAAAAGCCATGTTATCTTTCTTCTGTAAACTGCTGTAACAGGATAAGCAACCTACTAAATGACCAAAAGGGAGTTATGAAACAAATATAAAGTTAGCATCAAAAATGCAAAACTGGGTCAGAATGGCAAAGAACATGCATACATTACAGAATATTGAAAAACAGATTATGAAAGCTATATAACCATAGACAGCATTGTCTTTGTGGCTCAATCAGGGTAACATGGCTGTGAAGGATAGTCTCTATAAAAGACTCTACTATAAAGCGCTATTTTAATAAAACAGCTTGGAACACAGATACTTGCACTTATCCTCATAAATAGCTTCCCTTTCAGTGAAGTCCAGTGTAGCTCTGGTAAAACATGGTAAAACAGCTTGAGGGATCCCAGGGGAGGACACAGAGGAACCCAATAACTCAGGTAGTAAGTGGGGAGCTGATCTTCAAAGTAGCTGGGTCTTCAGAAGTAACTGCCTGCTATTGGGCTCCTGCTCGGCTCAGTTCTGACAGTTGAGGGCCTCTTACCTGACTGCAGATTACTTGCTCAGCTATCTGTGTCTTATCATGTGTGGCCTCTCTGGGTTGCTTAGGGAGATCAGGAAAGATGCTTACCTTCCCTATGTGTACTACTACTATTCTACTAACCCTAAACCTTCATGTAAGGGGAATAAAGGGCAGAAGACATGTTAGTAGTTCAGCCTAGGTGGCAACCATGGCTCCCTCTATACAGTAGATACAGTGGAGAAAGCAAGCATAGCCAATCCTGTACAGGAATAGTATAGTTTGCAGGATTACCAAAAAAATGCTTGAAGAAAACTAATACACATTCCTCTTTTAAGGACTAGTGACCTGTAATTATTACGTTTTTGTGTTTAGGTTTAAATGCATAACTAATAGCATGAATCTGGCTTAAAAAAGTGATCTTCTATGAAGTACAGTACAATGGTGACAAACAAAAATTTTAGATGAATTTAATTTTTGAAAGTGTTTGCGAGTACTCTCTGACTTCCAATCTGTTTATGCCTTTCATTCTTTCGTGCAGGTAGGCAATTCTAAGGGGACTCACTGTTAGCAAACTTTTCCATGGCCAGCTGGTCATATTTCTGTCATATTTTGAGATATATATTGATTAGGTGGACGTGTAAAAGTTGCACTATACGTTCATCCTCTATTACAAAGACAACGAAAGCTCTTTCTTTAAGAGTAAATGGAAAATTCCTCCTCATATTAATATGATCAACTACTAAATTCTGAACTACAGCGTTACATAAGTGCCTACGTATTTAGGCATTTTTAACTCTCTTGTTTACTTAACCGGGAGCTATTTTCAATATACATGTATCCTAGAATTAAGTCAAGATTAGCCTTGCTAAAGAAAAAAGCTTTGGGCAAAAATCAAATCTAGTTTATTTTAATTTATACCGTTTTTTTCTATCAACACTTTTAATTAGATGAAATGCAAACATAAGCATTGCATAAAATCTGCAGTGTCTTGGGTTTTCACTTAAAGGAACACTCCTTTTTTGTTAAAAATGTAAATGTAAAATATACCTATCATAATCATATGTCATTTTGTTTACTATTTTATACTTCGATCACGTTTCTGTTTTCCCATCACAGCAACATGCAGGCTGGGAGAGGAAAGGTGAGTCAGGGTAAGCTGTAAGAGTTTTTTTTATATCTGCCTACACTTACAGTGCCTTGAAAAAGTATTCATACCCCTTGAAATTTTCCACATTTTGTCATGTTACAACCAAAAAGGTAAATGTATTTTATTGGAATTTTATGTGATAGACCAACACAAAGTGGCACATAATTGTGAAGTGGAAGGAAAATGACAAATGGTTTTCAAATTTTTTTACAAATAAATATCTGAAAAGTGTGGCGTGCATTTGTATTCAGCCCCCCTGAGTCAATACTTTGAAGAACCACCTTTCACTGCAATTACAGCTGCAAGTCTTTTGGGGATGTCTCTACCAGTTTTGCACATCTAGAAAGTGAAATGTTTGCTCATTCTTCCTTGCAAAATAGCTCAAGGTCTGTCAGATTGGATGTAGAGTGTCTGTGAACAGCAATTTTCAAGTCTTGGCACAGATTCTCAGTTGGACTTAGGTCTGGACTTCAACTGGGCCATTCTAACAAATGAATATGCTTTGATCTAAACCATTCCATTGTAGCTCTGGCTGTATGTTTAGGAGTGTTGTCCTGATGGAAAGTCAACCTTCGCCCCAGTCTGAAGTCTTTTGCAGACTCTAACAGGTTTTCTTCTAAGATTGCCCTGTATTTGGCTTCATCCATCTTCCCATCAACTCTGACCAGCTTCCCTGTCCCTGCTGAAGAAAAGCATCCCCACAACATGATGCTGCCACCACCATGTTTCACAATAATAAAAATGAAAAAACACGCTTAGTAGGTATATAATAATGACAATTAATTGATTAAAAAGAAAAAAAGCAAGAAGTCCAAGGAGCAGCAGCTTATTGCGAGATATACACAAAACAAATATGGGAAAGAGAAGCTGTGCTGTTTAAAGGTTAGATCCAAACAATTGCTTGTAGGTGTCGGTATGTTATAAAGTGACAGTTCAAATTCAGATCTAAACAAACACCCAAGTGAGCCTGATCAACGAAAAAGTGCAACCACCTTATAAAAAACTTGCTTACCAGATGGCAAGCAAAACCAGGCAGATGGCTATAGCCCAGCCAAGGCCTTTGCTTGTGTGGGAAGATCGTCTAGACATGTGTAGATTGAATGGTTGCATATATTCTCCAAATACCCCTGGCATCGTGGGACTCAGATAAGGACTCAGGATCTCAGCAGTGCATAGGAGAGAAGACCAACCATAGCATAATATTGAATATAACTATCTTTAGCGAATTAAAGTGCACATCCGGATTCACATGGAGTGGCTTGAATCCCTAGAATGCCCCATCGCATAAGAGAATGCTCTGGATATTGGCTGGGGGGCTGGGTATGCGTCCCCACAGCACTGATGATGTACGGACTAGAGGCTCCTCCTGCTGATGTTTCGCTGACCCCAATCCTTCTCCGGCCGGTGTTCTGTTTCACAGTGGGGATGGTGTGTTCAGTGGGATGTGCAGTGTTAGTTTTTTGCCACACATAGCAATTTGCTTTTACATCGAAATGTTAAATTTTGGTTTCATCTGACCAGAGCACCTTCTTCCACATGTTTGCTGTGTCCCCCACATGGCTTCTCGCAAATTGCTTCTCTAATGGCTTTCTTTCAACAATGGCTTTCTTCTTGCCACTCTTCCATAAAGGCCAGATTTGTGGAGTGCGTGACTAATAATTTTCCTGTGGACAGATTCTCCCACCTGAGCTGTGGATCTCTGCAGCTCCTCCAGAGTTACTATGGGCCTCTTGGCTGCTTCTCTGATTAACCTCCCCAGCGGTATGATTATGTCAGATTTTTTTTGCGGCTCAAACCAGTACATGTTTTGCATGGAAATTTGGCATTTTATATTGTAGGCCTGTAATTCCTAGGAATAACTCACTTAAATCTGTCCAAACAAGAGTCTAGTAGACATCCCGGGCATGATAAAGTTTGAAACATGAAATCATAAATTATAATATATAATATAATATAATAAATAACTATACATAATTATAACAAATAATAATATAATAATAATAATAATAAAATGTATTCCATAATGTAATTGAACTTGCTTAGTAGCAGAATTGTCGCTTTCGTTACTTTCAGTGTTTGATGACGAATTTCCCCACGAATCACTATCGCTCAATTCTGCAAGTAATTCTAATTAACTATCGCTGTTTTCTATCTGGTCTAAAACCACTTTTGACGTAAAGGGACACTTTTTGGTTAGCCATGCACATTCTCAAGTTTCTAGGCAGAAAGAACAGTATATATACTGTAATATAAAACTGCATGCAGGGCACTGGACAAAGCATTAGGAACAAAAGAGATGTGAAATGATTTGATACAGTAATGTAATCTGTAAGATTACAGTTTACTGTATGTGTTTTGTTATTTGCACTTTTTGAATCTGGCGCTGGGCTCCATCTCCATGCGTCGCGATGCTCGCAGGGAACAGAGCTCGGCACAGTGATGAATCAGGTGGAGTACACAACCCACGGAAACTGCAGGGAGACATCGCAGGATCCTGGGAACAAGGTAAATAACTTTCCCAGGATACTGCGTAGCAATCCCGAGTGTGGCTCGGGGTTACCACTTTTGGTAAAGAAAATTCATCCCGAGCCACACTCGGGAATACCGCCAGGGAGGTTAATGCTCTCCTTGCCTGGCCTGTCAGTTTAGGTGGACGACCACGTCTTGGTAGGTTTGCAGTTGTGCCATAATCTTTCCATTTTCAGATGATGGAATGAACAGTGCTCCGTACGATGTTCAAAGCTGGGATAATTTTTTATAACCTAACCCTGCTTTAAACCTTTCCACAATTTTATCCCTGATCTGTCTGGTGTGTTCCTTGGCCTTTATGATGCTGTTTGTTCACTAAGGTTCTCTAACAAACCTCTGAGGGCTTCACATAACAGCTGTATTTATATTGAGATTAAATTACACACAGGTGGACTCTATTTACTAATTAGGTGACTTCTGAAGGCAATTGGTTCCACTAGATTTTAGCTAGGAGTATCAGAGTAAAAGGGGCGGAATACAAATGCACACCACACTTTTCAGATATTTGTAAAAAATTTTAAAAACCATTTATCATTTTCCTTCCACTTCATAATTATGTGCCACTTTGTGTTGGTCTATCACATAAAATCCCAATAAAATATGTTGGTTGTAACATGACAAAATGTGGAAAATTTCTAGGGGTATGAATACTTTTTAAAGGCACGGTACACTTTAATACCTGTGGGTTCAAGTGCATCTGGTGTGAACAAGCTCTCTAGCAGGCTGGCCTTCTGGCAAATCCCAGATTTGCCTTGTTGCCATTCTGGGTCTGTATACGGACATGAAAAGTCAAACACGTGACTCACATCAAACCTTTTTACTGCTATTTTAAATCAATTCGTGAGTCAACTTGTGTAGCATCAATATAGCATGCCAGAGACTAGAGTAAGAGAGTACAGCAGCAAATTGTACTCTCGGAGTGAAAAATGACGCAATTATAAAAGTATTTTGCTTGTTCAACTGGAGTATATTTTTCAAATTACCTTAAAAAGGTAAACAGCTGTTAATGTATAGCAAACACATTTGTACGGATGGAAGTGGCCTATAATTTAGTGACACACTGAGTACAAAACTATGTGTGAAAAATGACAGTAAGGCTATTAGTAAGAAACACAAGCAGAATTTCCATTAAGTGACTCTAGCTTCTGGTGCCCTTTTCTCTGGCTTGACAAATAGCCACATGCATGTCTGCTTCACTGCTTCAATCAAATGCTGCATCTTGCGATATGATAATGAGGCCATGCTGCAGCCAGGGAGGAAAATATCCACCAGCAAAATACATTACACACTCTTGCAGCACCGTCCTGGGCACTGGTATTCACAGGCCTGATGTCATATATGTAAATTTGGAAAGGGGAGAGAAGGCAAGGTCAGAACATACAATTTAATGTCATACAGAATTAGCATTTTGAACAGCGCAAATAACAGACGAATATGTAGTATTTTGGTTGTAACTCGAACAACACAGAGCTACTATTTTTGTTAAAGGCAGGTCAAACTCCTTTTATATTCGTTTTTTTTTTTTTTTTCTACCATGGTTCTTCTATGCTTCTATGTTTAAAGCAACCTCATTGTGCTAAGTTAAAAATGTTGTGGACAAGAAAGTGTAAATTTACTTACTTAAAGTTGTGTTTACTGCCTTTCTGGACCCTTTGGTAGGGTCCTTCTTCAGGATCACTGCCTCCTTGATGTGGACAATCCATATTGGCTGTCCAATGGCGGCTCTTGCAGGATCCAGAAGAGGGTGATGTTATTTTGAGGGGGCAATAGGGCATAGCTCCCAACTGTTCCTGATTTTGAGGGACTGTCCCTGATTTTGAGGGACAGAAGAACAAAGTCCTTCTGTCCCTCTTTCCTCCTCATCTGTCCCTCATTTTGCTCTGATCTATATAAAATGCACTTTTTATCATTCAAAAAGTGTTCCCCCAGGGCTAAACCTTTTTGTCCAATTTCTAAATTGCTGCATTTGTAAATTTCAAAAGCCTGTATAAAGGAATGGTAGTGGTAAAAAAAGCACTTGTAGGTTCTACCACTTGCCTACTGGTCACTTTTACCCTCTTCCTGCCCAGTCCAATTTTCAGCTTTCAGCGCTGTCACACTTTGAATAACAATTGCGTGGTCATGCTACACTGTACCCATATGAAGTATTTATCATTTTTTTCACCCAAATAGAGCTTTCTTTTGGTGGAATGAAATCACCACTGGGTGTTTTTTTTTTTCTAAACAAACTAAAAAAGACAGGAAATTAAAAAGAAAAAAAACAAACATTTTTCATAGTCTGTTATAAAATTTTGCAAACAGGTAATTTTTCACTGTGCACTGATGAGGCTGCACTGATGGGCACTTATGGGCTGCACTGATGGGCACTGATGAGACGACACTGATGAGGAGGCACTGATGGACACTAATAGGTGGCACTGATAGGTGGCATTGATGGCCACTGATGAGGTGGCACTGGTGGGCACTGATAAGGAGTCACTGATGAGGCTGCACTGATAGGTGGCACTGAAGGGCACTGATAGGCAGCACTGAAAGGTGACACTGATGAGGAGGCACTGATAGGCACTGATTGGTAGCACTGGTGGGCACTGTTGGGACTGCACTGATAATCAGGGCACTGATAATCAGTGCCAATGTCCCTTTAACATAAGCCAGTTATCGTTTTTCTTCATCTCTACTCATGATGTCTGCGTGAGGAAAGAAAAGCTGATAACTGGCTTGTGTTTACTTCCATGATCAGCTGTCACTGGACACAGCTGATCATGTGGTAAAGGGCCGCTGTGATTGACCCTTTACCCCAATCTGTGATTAGCTGAGTCTGAAGGGGGCACACGGGCAGCACGATCCCGGGAAGATATCCATGTACGCCCTTCCCAGCTGTCTTTCGGCTATAGTTCGGGCGGTAAGGAAGGGGTTGATCGGATCTACAAAATTCGGCCCCTCGTAAACCACTTCAACCAACAGTTTGCAGCCTTGTTTACTCCTGATCAAGTTGTCTGCATTGATGAGCCCCTGATAACATTTTCTGGCCGCTTGTCTATCAAACAGTATCTTACCAGCAAGCGTGCCAGATATGGGGTCAAGATGTATAAGCTCTGTGACAGGGCCACAGGCTATACATATAGTTTTATGGTTTACGAGGGAAGAGATAGTCACATGGAGCCAGCCCTGACTACATAGTGAGCGCTGGTAAGATTGTGTGGGACTTGGTGTCACCCTTATTCGGAAAGGTGTACCACTCGTACATGGACAATTATTACACAAGCGTGCCACTTTCTAGTCACCTTTTTGATTGTGGAATTGGCGCATGTGGCACTATGCGATCTTATCACGGCTTGTAGAGTCCTGACTTAGACGGGGGGAGAGAGCCTGCTTGAGATGTAATAATTTGCTTGCAGTGAAGTGGAGGGATACATGGAATGTTTACGTTCTGTCCTCACTTCACGCAGATACGACAGTCGAAATTCCAACGGCGACTGGTATTGGGGAGAAACCCCTCTGTGTCTACGAATACAACCTTAACATGGGAGGGGTGAACCTCAATGACCAGATGTTGGCGACATACTTAAAGTGGAGGTAAGCCAAATTTGCGGCTTCACTTCCTGGTTCCCTACTGCGCATGCGCGAGTCACACTGCGCAGTCTGAATGGTCCCTGCTGTCTCTGGGACTCGTGTGTCTCCCAGCAGACAGCAGGGGGGATGGGAATTGGCATAGACCACCGCAGATTCTGCGGGGGTCTATGCCCAGAAATGGGTGCAAATACCTGTCTTATACAGGTATCTGCACCCCCCCCCCCCATGAAAGTAGCCAAATGTGACACCGGAGGGGGGGAGGGTTCCGAAAAGCGGAAGTTCCATTTTTTGTGTGGACCTCCGCTTTAATTGCCCGTAAGGCCAAGGGCTGGTACAAAAAAGTGTCTGTATATTTATTCCAATTGGCTCTGCTGAACGCTTATGTGCTATACAGAGCTTCAGGATGAACTGGATCCTTCCTAAAATTCCAGGAAGAGATCATCACAGCCCTTCTGTTTCCAGACGGTGCTGTGCACCAACTTCACAATGTAAATGCAGTGAGCCGGCTGCATGAGAAGCATTTTCTGTATGTCCTCCCTGGTACCCCTACCCAAGGAACACACCAAAGAAGATGTTGTGTCTGCAGAAAACGCGGATTTAGGCGTGACACCAGCTTTTATTGTCCCTCCTGTCCTGACCAACCTGGTCTCTGCATCAGTGACTTTTTCAAACGCTACCATACACTAGTGGAGTATTAGCGTAGGGTACAGCACTACACAGTCTTAGGGCACACTTACACAGGGTCTCGAAAGATGAGATGGCCATCACATTTTGAGAGACCCTAATCTGATTAGTTTACAGTTTATATAAAAGTGCAAAAAAAAAATTTAAAATAAAAACGCCAAAAAGAGTTGTTGTTTTATTTTTCTTCCCTCTCTATTGTTCTCTCTCTTATGTTCGCTCTCTATTGTCCGTTCTATTGTTCGCTCTCTATTGTTCTATATCAGTTGTTTTCTCGCTATTATTCTCTCTCTATTGTTACTGTATTTTAGAATTGTAAGGTTTTATTTTTACTGTGTTTTATTGTATTTGCTTTGTAGGTATGGTATGTCTTTCTGTTATACTGTAATGTTACTTTGTTTTATTGTTAACCATTATTTGCTTAACAGGTATGCCATTCAGCTGCAGTATGGGTTTATTTATTCTGACAGCAACAGTATTTGCTCCCACGATACGTAAAGCTGTGACTCTAGCACTGTAGGAGGTGATTTCATCACCACAGTTAAAAAAAAAAGAGCATACTGTATATGCAGAAGCATGGAGGCAGGGGTGGAGGGGCTATTTGCTCCTAACATTAGGGGCAGATTGCCCCCATGCTTTGGCATATATTTTTTAAGCACAGATTGTGATAAAAAAAATAAGTTGTTTTATTGAGTTAATGTTTTATTGTTACCATTGTTTGCTTTTCAGTTACGCTATTCAGCTGCAGCATACCGGAATGATGCCTGCAGGTTTAGGTATCATCTTGGTATAATTCTTTTCAGCCATTGGTCGGCTTTTATGTAAAAGCAATCTTAGCGGCTAATTAGTTCCCCCCCCCCTCCCGCCATCTTTCATGGTTTTCTTGGGCTCTCCTGTCCCACCAGGGAACCCGAGAATGCAGCTGGTGGTTCCGCCAACTGACCATAGAGCTGATCAGAGACCAGAACGGCTCCAATCATCTCTATGGCCTAAGAAACCAGAAGCTACGAGCATTTCATGACTTGATATAAACAGCGTCATTGGGAAATTGAGAAAGCATTTTATCACACCGATCTTGGTGTGGTCAGATGCTTTGAGGGCAGCGGAGAGATCTAGGGTCTAATAGACCCCAATTTTTTCAAAAAAAGAGTACCGGTCAATACCTATTGCTATCACAGGGGATATTTACATTCCCTGAGATAACAATAAAAATGATAAAAAAGAGAGAAAGGAACAGTTTAAAAATAAATAAAAAAAGAAATAATAAAAAAAAAAAGCACCCCTGTCCCCCTGTGCTCACATGCAAAGGCGAATGCAAGTGTTGGTCTCATGTGGTATGTAAACAGCAATTGCACCATGCATGTGAGGTATCACCGCAAACATCAGATCAAGGGCAGTAATTTTAGCAGTAGACACCCTCTGTAAATCTAAAGTGGTAACCTGTAAAGGCTTTTAAAGGATTTTAAAAATGTATATAGTTTGTCGCCGCTCCATGTTTATGCACAATTTTAAAGCATGTCGTGTTTGGTATCCATGTACTCAGCATAAGATCATCTTTTTTATTTCATCAAACATTTGGGCAATATAGTTTTAGTGCATTAAAATTGAAAAAGTGTTTTTTTTTTTCAAAGAAATTGCGCATGAAAAATTGCTAAGCAAATACTGTGTGAAAAAAAAAATTGCAACACCCAGCATTTTAATGTTTGGAGGTTCAAAGTAATTTTCAAGCAAAAAAATAATATTTTCTCGTGTGAACAAAAAGTGTCAGAAAGGGCTTTGTCTTCAAGTGGTTAGAAGAGTGGGTGATGTGTGACATAAGCTTCTAATGTTGTGCAGTTCAACCCCCCCCCCCCATGACTCCTTTTTGGAAAGCAGACACCCCAAGATATTTGCTGATAGGCATGTTGAGTCCATGAAATATTTTATATTCTGCCACAAGTTTCGGGAAAATTACAAACTTTTTTTTTTTTGTACAAAGTTGTCACTAAATGATATATTGCTCAACCATGCCATGGCATATGTGAAAATACACCCCAAAATACATTCTGATGCCTCTCCTGAGTACGGGGATACCACATGTGAGACTTTTTGGTAGCCTAGCCGTGTACAGGACCCCAAAAACCAATCACCGCCTTCAGGCTTTCTAAGGGCTTAAAATGGGGATTTCACTTCCTCACTACCTTGATGGAACCATTGGGCCCAGTTGGGCCCAATTTGGACATTTTCACCTAAGGGTGTGCTCACTTTTGTTGCCAGCGGTTTAGACATAAATGGCTGTGTGTTGAGTTATTTTGAGGGGCAGCAAATTACACTGTTATACAAGCTGTACACTCACTACTTTACATTGTAGCAAAGTGTCGTTGTTTCAGTGTTGTCACATGAAAAGATATGATCAAATATTTACAAAAATGTGAGGGTGTACTCACTTTTGTGAGATACTGTACGTACACTATATTACCAAACGTATTGGGGCACCTGCCTTTACACGCACATGAACTTTTATGGCATCCCAGTTTTAGTCCGTAGGGTTCAATATTGAGTTGGCCCACCATTTGCAGCTATAACAGCTTCAACTCTTCTGGGAAGGCTGTCCACAAGGTTTAGGAGTGTATCTATGGGAATGTTTGACCATTCTTCCAGAAGTGCATTTGTGAGGTCAGGCACTGATGTTGTAGAGAATGTCTGGCTCACAGTCTGCGCTCTGATTCATCACAAAAGTGTTCTATCGCGTTGAGGTCAGGACTCTGTGCAGGCCAGTTAGATTCCTGCACCCCAAACTCACTCATCCATGTCTTTATTGACCTTGCTTTGTGCACTGGTCCAAATCATTTGGTGGAGGGGGGATTATGGTTTGGGGTTGTTTTTCAGGATTGGGCTTGGTCCCTTCGTTTCAGTGAAGGTGTCAGCATACCAAGACATTTTGGACAATTTCATGCTCCCAACATTGTGGGATCAGTTTGGAGATGTCCCCTTTCTGTTCCAACATGACTGCGCACCAGTGCACAAAGCAAGGTCTATAAAGACATAGATGAGCGAGTTTGGGGTAGAGGAACTTGACTGGCCTGCACAGAGTCCTGACCTCAACCTGATAGAACACCTTTGGGATTAATTAGAGTGGAGACTACGAGCCAGGCCTTCTCATCCACATCAGTGCCTGACCTCACAAATGTGCTTCTGGAAGAATGGTCAAACATTCCCATAGACACACTCCTAAACCTTGTGGACAGCCTTTCTAGAAGAGTTGAAACTGTTGTAGCTGTAACGGGTGGGCCAACTCAATATTGAACCCTACGGACATAGTTGCCAATAGTCCTGATTTTACCGAGACAATCCCGATTTCGGGACCCTCGTCTTGATCAGAGGCCGTCCCGATTTGGGATTTTGCCTTTTGTCCATGAAAAAACGTGAATGTTTGGTTCTGCAGCAGTTCTGGCTCCTGGCTCCAACAAAATGGCCGCCGGCGCCGATGCGAGAGCCCTTTCCCCTTGTGTTCCGCTACATCTCCTCTCGTTCCTCATGTTCAGTGTAGAGGGGAGGGGCCGGTCTGTGCAGCCAATGAATCAGCTTCTCTCTTCACAATTCTCCATCTGGGGTTAGCTGCATGGATCGGCCCCTCCCCTCTCCACTGAACACGAGGAACGAGAGGAGATGTAGCTGCACTGCAGCCAACCCTCCACTGGCCCTGGGGACACTGATTTAAGATCGTGGGGGTCCTGTGTGCTACCTTCATGCATTGACCTGGCAGCACCAAGAGGACCATGCTGGCCAGGGAGGTGAGAATGCGATGGAAAACCCGCACCCTGCGCCTCCTGGTCCTGTGCCTGGCAATTTTTCCTCTGCACCCACTTCATGGCTGAGCTCAGAATAAAGTCCTGACCATAGGCTGGTCTGCTGCTTAAAGTCCAACCAAGAGAACCTGGCATCTTCATAGAGGGGCACGGCAGGAGAGCAGAAGAGGTGCCCAGCAAGAGGCAGGTGATATATGTCAGAAGGAGCAGCAGAGGTGGGGGCAACTCCAATGTGCCCAAGAGGGACAACTTAAAGGTCAGTGACAACTTTTACACACTTCAAATCTATTATTTGATCATTCAAAGTGATCAAACCAAAAACTGATTGAATCCCTCCGATTGATTTAGATGCAGTTTAGATCAGATTTGATTAAATTGGGTTAATCAGCCAGGATGAAAAATGAATGATCAAATTAACTATCATTTTGCATCAGTCCGCAGAAATTATTTGGTCAATAATTTGATTGCATTTCGATTGACAGGATTATGAGGTTGCCTAGTGGAAAAAGAGAAATTATCAATAACTTATCGTTAATCGTATCTTCCAGCTGTCGATCAAGTTCCACTTCCCCATGTGTGGCATATCAATTGTCTGTGTTGTCAACTATCGATTGATTATTCCTATCAGGAAAGATTGATCAGAAAATAAATCGTTCATTTGTCAAAGCGTGTATGGTCACTGGTATAAACACTTTAATAAATGACGGACTCCGCTGGGGACACAGATTTAAGGACGGACTCCGCTGGGGACACAGATGTAAGGAGGGGCTTCGCTGATGGGGACACGGATGTATGGAGGGGCTCCGCTGGGGACACAGATGTAAGGAGGGGCTCCGCTGATGGGGACACAGATGTGAGGAAGGCTCCGCTGATGGGGGCACCTGATGTAAGGACGGACTCCGCTGGGGGCACCTGATGTAAGGACGGACTCCGCTGGGGGCACCTGATGTAAGGACGGACTCCGCTGGGGGCACCTGATGTAAGGACGGACTCTGCTGGGGGCACCTGATGTAAAGACGGACTCTGCTGGGGGCACCTGATGTAAGGACTGACTCCGCTGGGGGCACCTGATGTAAGGACGGACTCTGCTGGGGGCACCTGATGGTATCTGGTGGCAGGCGACGGTGGCAGTTGACACGCTGTCAGGCTCCCACTGATTCTGCATTATGGTGAGTTAAATGATTTAATTTTATATTACAATGTAATAATAGAAATAATGCGCTTCAATCATCCTGACACCATAACAACCATGGTGCTGGGGTGATTGAAGCGCTAAAACCAGGTGTTTGGAGTATCTTTATCTGCTGATTGTTAGACTCTGGAATACACATATTTCTATTGTGGTGTAGGATCTGGGGCTGCTGTCCCTCCATCCCTCTCTCCCCCCTTTCCCTCTCCATCCCTCATTCATCTTAGACTCTAACCACACCCCTTTGAGCCATGCCCATTTAAGCCACACCCACTATTCCGTGTAAACCACGCCCATTTTTGGAGCGCTAAGCGTCCCGCATTTTAAGTTTTTCCCTATGCCACACCCACAAGTGCATGCCTCGCCCCCTAATTGTAATGTGAATTTTTTTACAATGTTGGCAACTATATACGGACTAAGACTGGGATGCCATTAAAGTTCATGTGCGTGTAAAGGCAGGTGTCCAAATACTTTTGGTAATATAGTGTATATACATTATCTTGCCATTTTTTAGTAGGAAAGTGTTAAACACAAAAAATGTTTTGAATCATCAGTTCCGCTGTTCATTCCCCTCTTGGAAGTGGATTCAGGAACAAGGACATGCAATTTAGAGAAAATGTTAATTGTATGACTAACCCATGCAACGTACAATTATATGAGTCAATGGACAGGCGGTGAAGTCCACCCAGGTTACGTTTCAGTAATGCTACAGTATTTAGTAGTGTCAAGCTGCTCAGCCATACAAATGAGCAAATCATAAGAAAAATACTAAAGAATTTCTTCATAGAAGGGAACTTCTGCCACCCTCTGGCAAAAGACAGAACAGCAGCTGCTACAATCACATTTACCATTTAGAAATACAATATAAAATATAAATACATTATATAAAAAATAAAAACGTATTTCACAAATTTAAAACCTTTCTAATCTAGAAATCTCATATAGTACATGTGTGTATCTGTAAGCAGTTATTATAACCCATTTAGATTTAAAGCAGCATTAAACCCAAAAGCAAATATTTATTATATTGCAGATTACCAATTCTTAGATGTTGTCTTAGTTTTCTTTCTTTAAACTTTCTTTGTTTTATTTTCACCGGGTGATACAGTCAGTAAGTCTGTTGTTTTTCAACAGAACAAGCTGCCCTATAGATGTAGCAGTTAGTGTTGAGACAAACCATTAACCACTGACAGGGATGCTTACAATGACCAGCTTTTACTTATTTATGTAAAACCTTTATCCCAAAAGGAAAAAAAATTTTTTTGCTGTAACTGCTTATAAAGTGTTAGCTGGAGATTAGCTTCAATTTGTTATGCCGCGTACACACGGGTGGACTTTCCGACCGGACTGGTCCAACGGACCGAATCCGGCAGACAATCCGACCGTGTGTGGGCTGCATCGGACTTCCGATGGACCGCTTCGGTCGGAAATCCGACTTAGATTTGAAACTTGCGTCAAATCTTTACGTCGTAACTCCGCCGGAAAGCCCATTCGTCTGTATGACGGACCAGATACGACGCAAGGGCAGGGTACTACATCTCGCACTCGCTGCAATAGGAAAAACAAATTTTCCTATTGTGGCGAGCGTGGGGCATACCAGGCCCTTAGGTCTGGTATGGATTTTAAGCGGAACCCCCTACGCCAAAAAAACAGCGTGGGGTCCCCCCCAAAATCCATACCAGACCCCTATCCGAGTACGCAGCCCAGCCAGTCAGGAAAGGGGGTGGGGACGAGTGAGCGAGCGCCCCCCCCCCCCACCTGAACTGTACCAGACCGCATGCCCTCAACATGGGGCGGTGGGTGCTTTGGGGGAGGGGGGCGCCCTGCGGCCCCTCCACTCCAAAGCACCTTGTCCCCATGTTGACGAGGACAAGGGCCTCTTCCTGACAACCCTGGCCGTTGGTTGTCGGGGTCTGCAGGCAGGGGGCTTATTGGAACCCATTCACCTAGGGAAAAAGTGTCAATAAAAAACAACACACTGGACAGGTGTACAGTTTGCCAGAGGGCGCCCCCCTCCCCCAAAGCACCCACCCCCTCATGTTGAGGGCATGCGGCCTGTTACGGCCTGGTACGGTTCAGGAGGGGGGGTGCTCGCTCGTCCCCACCTCCTTTCCTGACCATCCGGGCTGCGTGCTCAGATAGGGGTCTGGTATGGATTTTGGGGGGGGGGGACCCCACACCGTCTTTTCGGCTTAGGGGGTTCCCCTTAAAATCCATACCAGACCTAAGGGCCTGGTATGCCCCGCGACGGGGCTTGCGAGGTGTCAATCTCGCCGATAAAAGCGGCGAGATTGACTTCCTTTCTAGTCCTGCCGTACCCAAGTCACGTTCAAAATGAATGGACTTGTCTGTGTGTGGGCAAGTCCGTTCATTCGGAAAGTCCGCTATAACTCCATCGTAAGTCCGTCGGGAAGGCCGGCGGACCTAGTCTGCCGGAAAGTCCGGTCATGTGTAGGCAAGTGCGTCCATTCAGAAAGTCCGCAGGAAGTCTGTCGGGAAGACCATCGGACCTAGTTTCCCAGAAAGTCCAGTCGTGTGTACGCTGCATTAGTGTGTCTAAATCTTCTTATGCATCTAACACTCTCTTCCCACTAGATAAACAATGCTGCCGTCCAAAGGCGCCCACTGTTCTCCATTACTCACCCTAATACAGTAGGTGTGTTACTGGCCAGATCACCAGGTGAAAGTAGAAGGAAAGAAGGCAAACATTTTTGGGTTTAATACGGCTGTAGCCTGGGTCCACACTATTGCGAACACAGACATCGTATTGGGTATTATGCAAAACAACAGGTGGAACAGTAATAGAAGTAGCAGGAGGTAGAGCAGACATATTAGGAGCAACAGCAGGGACAGACATACCAGAAAGAGACTGTACTAAAGATGACAGTGACCCCACCAAACCAGATAAAACGTTTATTTGTGACAACTCACCCGCTGCTGGAGGCTGAACTACCGCTTGCTGACTCTCCTCCAGCAGCACCATGGGGTCTGGGACTTATAGCTCCTGCCCAACCTGCACACCGTGAGACACCTCTACCTGGGGAGTGTCACGTTGCTGCTTCAAGCTGTCCGGGGGGGCACCGGGCAGGCATCCGCCCCCTTGCTGCTGCGCTGGCTGGCTGGCTCTTGTGGTCCCTCCATCCTCCTCTTGCTGCCGGCGACGGGGAAAGAGTCCGCCTCTTCTTACCAGCTCGGCGGCTACGGCATACAACGCCGCCGACATGTTCTTCGGCTCTGCTCGGCTCCGGAATCTCTTCGGCTACTTCCGTAGCCTGTCGGCTCCGCTCCGGCAGCGTGCTTCTCCTGGCTCGCTCATGCTGAGCAAGCGCGACTCCTCTCAGCCCCGAAATCCGAAGCTGCGTTCTCACTTCTTCTTCAGGTAAAACACCCGCTCCACTGCTGCCCGGCTTTTCCTCTCTTCTGTCCATAAGCTCCAGGCAGCGGCGAAGCCAAACCTCTCTGCCTTCACTGCCTGCTTTTTCTAAGAGCTGCCTGACAAGGGACTCCATTCTGGTAAGGGCTCCTGTCTTCTTTGCTGGTTACCGGAAGAGGGGGAATCCCCTGAATAACCTCCTTATATAGCCTCCCTGTAATTCCAGAACCTTCCTAGGGTTCCTATTGGATCCTGCCAGCAACCTGCTTCTCCTGCCCTTAAAGGGGCAGTATCCTTCCCCTATGCCCTACATCTTATTTAACTTCACTAACTAACCTTTCTAGGAGTGGGATGGCCACACTCTCAAACAAGTGGGCCCATATTGTGCCCCCTCTTCATTCTTGTGCATCATCTTTAGAAGAGGCTTCCTTCTGGGACGACAGCCATGCAGACCAGTTTGATGCAGTGCGCGGCGTATGTTCTGAGTCAACGCTGTATCCTGGCCTAGGCCAACTAGACCCAGGCCTAGGGCGGCACGTTGGAGGGGGGCAGCAAGAAAGCCGCCCCCCCCCCCCCCCCCCCCCACACACACACACACATAAATAAACAGCCTCCTTCTGGTTGAAAATACCTTAGTATACGAGTAACGCGGTGTACAAGCGTTTTTTTTTTTAAATTTACCTAGATATACGAGTGCTGTCTTGATATATGAGCAGTAGTTTTACTGTAAGGACAAAAGAATTACACTCACAATGTTAAGGAGTCTGGTGTTCATCCATGTAAAGCCGCTGTGTACACACAGTGAAGCTGTCGGAGACACCCAGAGACACTCCCAGACGTAGCGCGCGTTCGGAGCACCCAGAAGTGATGTCAACAGTTCCTGAGTGTCTCTGAGTTCTCAAGGAAGCACTGGGAGCCACCATCACCCCCAATTTCTGGCACCATATAGCGCTGCATACTGTAGACCAGTGGCTTTACTGTAATATACACAGCAGCTTTACATGGATGAGCTCCAGACTCTTGTGATTGTAGATCTTATTTTTTTTTTACATTAAAACTGTGATTCTTCTTTTTTTTCAACACAGAGGTACAGCACAGTACAGTATTCCTACTAGAGTATTATACAGTATTAATATTGAGCTTTTGCTCATATTTTGATCAATTTTATATGAATAAATGGTTGTGGAACATGGTTGTGGAACAAATTATCTGAGTTTCCATTATTTCTTATGAGAAAATTTGCTTTGATATAAGAGTGCTTTGAATTACAAGCATGCTTCTGGTATGAATTAAGCTTGCAAATTACTATATGTATATATATATATATATATATATATATATATATATATATATATATATATATATATATATATATATATAACTGAGATATATAATATATATATATATATAACTGTGCAGTCCTTCAGATGCAATATAAAGAGTCCGATTCCTTATTGTTGTGCTGGTGGTCACCACTCCTCTGTGTACTTCATTAAAGTGCTCAGTATAATGCAGCTGGTGATAATATCCCACTTGTACTCCGCTTTTGGGTGTGTTCTCACCTTAATGCCAGTGACCTCACAATTAAGTTTGGTCAACACTCATTTTTTTATCACAACGGGACTAATATGTAAAGATCTTCTGATTCCCTTTTCCTCCTTCCAAGTTCCGCTGTTTCTCACCATAATAACATATGCAAAAAACAAATGATCTCCAATAGTGCTTATATTGTTTTAAAATCCAAATGGTCTTTGATAAAGTGCTAAAAAGAATACTCACATTATCAGGGTGTTTGAAGTGCACCACTCTGACATTGCTAAATAAAATATGCAGTGCATTGCCTCTGTGACACCAGCCACCAGTGGGCAGATCCTCCCGCTGGGTGCACTCGCCGTACCATTCATTTTGCCCCTCCCCTATGCGTTACGCCACTTGGCTTCCTCAGGGGGCAGAGTTTGGGTGTGGTCCATGGACTTCTGTTGTGGTACCTACATCACGGCAGTCCTGGACCTTTGAGTATTACATCTTTGTTGCCATGTTCATGCACATGTTGATCAGCCACCATTCCTGTCATCTTTCATCTGATTTTTAAATACAATTCTATATATTTTATACTACTTTTTTCATTTTTTGATTCTACATACTGTGATTGATGTATCAATCAATAGGGCCATTAAAGTCCCATAACGAGGAATTTTTTTCTAGTTGTTCCATGTTATTGGGATGTGGGCCCACCCTACTAGTTCAGCCTGATCTCAACATTTCTTTTGCCTCAGGGGGCAGAGTTTATCAGGAAAAGGGCGCATTTAATTTATTGGTTTTGCACAAAATATGGGAATGTGAGCAGTGCCTTCTGTTGACACTACAGAATACAATTTGATTCACTTTAGGTTGCTCGCAAGGTTTACTTGTATAGGGACTGATGTGAATGTACAATACATATGTGTAAAGCGCTGTGTAAATTGACCCCACTATATAAGTACCTGTAATAAATAAAATAAAACATTGAATCCCAGGCACAGAAACGTTCACTTAGGTGTTTTCCTCAATATCCACAAAGGATATAAATGTACTTTGTGTGCACCAAGTTCCTTTGCAAACCCATATATTGCCTTGCAAAAATAGCACTATCATCATTACTATGCTGCACATATCCTGTACAGCAAGCAGAGCTGTTGAGGGGACCCTGCAGGTCTCACCCACTTAAGGCTGCCAGAAGAAAACTACAGAAGGGGGCAGATAGAAGACCAGCCACCCTGCACAAGTATGGAGAGCAGCAATGACTGGTCTTTATTACAGGAAGCTTCTGAACACAAGCAAAGTACAGGAGTATTTACATTCTGGATTAGGATCATTAGGATAGGATACACAGATTCAAGTAAAAATACATATGCCTATTGTATTTAGGAAATGTTTGTATCTTGGATTTCAGCTTTAAAGTGGAACTCCAGTCAAAACATGTTTTTCTGATTTTGTAGGTGTTAGTAACTCAGGATTTATAGCTATCTGTGTCCCCATTGCGGAGATTTCTATTTATTAACTGTCCTGGAGAAACAACAGGATGTGAGTGGAAATCTATCTTTGACAGTTGCCACTGTAACAGGGGTCCCCTTTTGGGAGATTTCCTTTCTATTTTTTTCCAGGTGACTATATATGTTTACTTTTCCCTTCACTTTCTGTCTCAGTGACAATAGAGGGGGTGGTATTTCCAAACAAAGGCCCCGGCAGCAATAAATATTAGACAGCGCTTCTAAATCTCTCCTACTATATCCACAACCAAAGAAGAAAAACATTAATGGAATTACACTTGTACCCAGGTGCTTTGCTGCAGTTTATTCGCTGACCTGAAGACGGTGCTGTGTCACTTCTTAGGCTGGCAGGAACTCATTGTGGACCAAGGGCTTGATTATAATTGTGGTTAAGGGGTAGTAAAAACAGGCTGTTAAGCAGCATTTTTATGCCGCCACCCCCCACCTTAAACTGTAAAAGCAACCAGGTGGGAGTGTACACATGTACACATACGACTTGCAAAAAAACATGAGCCCACCATGCGTGAAGTGTGCTCCAGACGTTTGGAAGTTTTTAGAGAACTGGATCAGGGGATGGAGTGTAAAGGTCTTAAACCATCTCCATGCACATGTATGACAGACAGGCAGGTCTACAAGGGCTTTTGTGGTTACAGGGTAGAGAGAATAGCCCTGTTTTTAATGATGAGATCCCAGCCATGAGTTTAACCATGTGGGGTAGTTTGGGACCAGCCTACATACCTGTTAACTTATGTCTTATGATTCTGCAGTACTTTTTTTTTTTTCATCTGTAGCAATCTTTATCACTCTGTCTAACCTTTTTTTACATTAGTTTGTAGTCAGCTTTAATTAAATACAAAAATACAGTATATACAGTACATGTACATAAAATCAACAGACACTATTCTATACTACTCCTCTTGGGCCTCTCTGCTGCCTTTGACACAGTGGACCACCCCCTCCTCCTCTGTGACTGTACTCTTCGCTGGTTCTCATCCTACCTATCCCACCATACCTTCAGTGTCACTTACAACTCTACTTCCTCCTCTCCTTTTCCTTTCTCCGTCGGGGTCTCCCAAGGTTCTGTTTTTGGACCTCTCCTTTTCTCAATCTACACCTCCTCCCTGGGTCAGTTGATTGCCTCTTATGGCTTATAATACCATTTCTACACTGATGACACCCAAATCTATCTCTCTACCCCCCAGCTCACTCCATCAGTCTCCTCACGCATCACCATCTTACTAACAGTGCCTCTTCCCCTGATTTTTCAAAATTAACGGCTCAACCATCAACATGTCCGCCCACGCCAAGGTCCTAGGTGTAATCCTGGACTCTGAATTTTCCTTTCAGCCCCACATCCAATCGCTCTCCAAAGCTTGCTGTCTCAACCTCAACATCTCCAAGATATGCCCCTTCCTAACCAATGACACCACAAAGCTTCTAATCCACTCCCTGGTCATCTCTTGCCTCAACTACTGCAACTCCCTCCTCCTTGGCTTACCTTTTAAATAGGCTATCCCCCCTTCACTCCATTATGAATCCTGCTGCCAGGCTCATCCACCTTACTAAATCGACATCTGCTACCCCACTCTGCCAATCCCTCGATTGGCTGCCACTCACCCGACTAATTAAATTTAAGATGCTAGTAATAACTTACAAAGGCATGCACAACTTGGCCCCCAGCTACATCACTAACGTAGTCTCAAAATACCAATCAAATCATTCTCTTCGTTCCTCCCAAGACCTCCTGCTCTCTAGCTCCCTTGTCACCTCATCCCATGCTCACCTCCAGGACTTCTCCTGAGCCTCTACCATCCTCTGGAACGTTCTACCCCAATCTGTCCAGCTATCTCCTACTTTGTCGACTTTCAGATGATCCCTGAAAAATCATTTGGCCCTTACCTATTACCTGTACTTTTATTTTCTCTGTCAGCACATCTCCCACTGTTATTACCTCTTGTATCTCTTGACCCTCCATCTTAGCTTGTAAGCTCTAACAAGCAAGACTCTCTTATTACTACTGTAATAAAGTATACTGTATTTGTACTGTCTACCATCAAGTTGTAAAGCACTGCGTAAACTGTTGGCTCTATATAAATCCTGTATAATAAAAATTAAAATAATAATTATAATAACAACATGTAAATATACATATTTATATTTACGTGCATACATACATATACACACTGTGTATATACTGGAGTATTTCAGATAAATACAGAAAAGCTAAGCTCTTATTTTGAAGCCGGCATACCTGGTTTTTGCTATGGAACCAGACTGCTGTTGGGTAGCAATGAGTTTAGCCAGCTGTTTCTGTAAGGCCATGTCTTTGCCGTGTGCCTGTCTGATGAATGGATGCTCCAGTAGATGGATGACGGATGGCCTCTTCTCAAAATCCTTAATAAGACACCTGTAATGACACAACATAGAAATTGTATAAGAAGATGCTTTTCTTGGTGTTTTTGTTTTTATGACAAGCTAGCCTGCCTTTCCTGGCTCATCCTGCAAACTAAGAAAGGCTAGAGAACTTCAATAAAATTGTTCATAAAATTATCTCCTAGCAAAACGTGACATTCAATAATAAATATATAACGTAAAAGTCTATGTACAGTTTTGTGTCTCCTTTTTTTTTATAAAAGTATAATTTGGGAAAAAAATGTAATCCTTACATTTGGACACATATCAAGAAATAACATTCATACATGAGCCCCAATTTTACAGAAGATAACTTGTTTTTCTTTTGAAAATAAAAATAACAAACAAAGCATTATGAACATTTAATGGTGATGCCACTGGTATTTAAAATGGCACCAGTTTCACATCAGCTTGAGACGCTTATGAGATCATTCAAAATCCATTGACAGGTGCATTTGACTTGTAGTTGACCTCCTTCAGTCTGCATTTGACTTAGGTCTGTGGGTTTTGTATTTCCATAGACTTTTTTTTAGGACTGCAAAACCCACTCGAGGAACAAAAGGCCGTCATTGCAGACACTTATTTTATTTTTGGTTCATCAAATGTCCCCCAAAATACATAGCAGACCATTGGTGGGGCCTGTGCTGTTTTTTAATGACACATAATTTGCTGGGAATTTTAAAATGTTTTTCCTTTGTAAATAAATGTCAGTGCTATTGCAGCACTTTCTGTACATCAGAGGGAGACACCTCTTCACAGTCAGGGTTAGGACACCCCAGGCATGGTATTTAAAGGAATTGGACATTTTAATGTTTCACCTTAGGCATTTAAAAAGAAATCGCTGCTCTTGGCTGAATGGATTGTTTTAAAATATTTTTTTGCATGTACATGTTTCCCAGGGCAGTGCCCACCCCCATGCTTTTTTTTACACCCCCCTGCATTTTAGCCCATAAAATGGGCATTTTAATGTGACAGATTCAGCTTATATTCAGGTTTGGTATCCAAACTTCTTTGAAGTTTCCGAACGCCACTTCAACTGAACCCAGGGCAGTTCAGCTTATCACTAAAGGGGGGAGGGGGAGAGATGGTGAGGTCTTTGACGTACTTGGATGCAAGATATAGCTGAGGAGGAAATTGAGGGAGAGGCACAACAAGCATATCTATTCCACTGGAAGGCAGAGCTCTCTGGGGGTGCAGGGCATTGTTATCCCCTTTATTGAGATGAAAGTTTTTCAAAGGATGTCAGAGGTTCACCAAATGGTATTTACCTTCCAGTGGAAATGAGGGTCAGCACTGTGCCACACAGAGTAGGGACAAGTGTAGGCTACAACCTTTTTTTGATTCTGCCAACCCAAACTTGCCATCTCTAGCTGTAACATTCAGCAGGCAAGTTTCTCCGCCTGAGCTGCTAGACCATAAGTACACCCCCAGCCACCCCCATTCCCTGCAAACACAATGCCCCCTTGGCAGAATCTCTGGCTTTATAGCTCCTGTCTTTGCAGCTGGTGGATTCAGCCTACCCTTCAGCCCCTTCTGGAAATGCTGCAGATACATTTTTGGGGGCATTCTGCCACCCAAAGTATGTATTTTCTATACATGTGTTGTGTTGCAAGGCAAGTGCGTTGGGCACGGGTGTGATTAGGTTAAAAAAACAAGTATAGTCATTCTACAAGAAAAAAAAAGTATAAAAAATAAAATAGGAAAAGGTAGAAAGTCATGCATGCATAATTTGATAAAAGAGAGGAGGGTTATAGCCTCTGTCCGGCTTCCTGTGTCCCTCCTATGTAGACTTCCTTATACTTCCTGCCACATATTACTACCTGTCAACTCACAATCTAATAGCACATGTACTTAACAGGTAGTAATATGTGGTACTGTTCTCCTAAAACAGGATTCCCAGTCAATCAAACCAATACATGGTCAGCAAAGGTTCTACAACCAATAAGGGAATCCTTCATACTTCACTGAGCATCCAGTTAGGAGTAGGCTGCCAGCCCCTCTGGTCAGAAATATGCACAGTATCCAAAGAGGATTTTACTTTAGTTTAAAAGGAGCAGAAGAGGTTATGGGAAACTCTTAATATGTACTTCCTTGCTAGGGCCATTACATCATGGGGTGGGGAATTCCAACCCTTGATCCACTGTGCCGCCTGCAATTAAATAAAAGCCAGATCACCTTGATGACCAGCAGTCACTAAATTAACTAATATGGGTCCAATAGTCAACTTTATTAAGTCAATTGAGAGGAAGCAAGCTGTTTTTTTAAAGGTACTAAAGTAATATACAAATAGATTTTTAAAAAAGAAAAATTTTTATTAAATAAAGTTTCTTTAAAATGACAATAAATGTTCAAAACAATCGCATATCAATTCAAGTATCATGCACAATCACTTCTTACTCTACATGATTCATTGAAACATGTAGAGTAAGAAGTGATTGTGCATGATACTTGAATTGATATGGGATTTTTTGAAAATTTATTGTCATTTAAAAAAACTTAGTTTAATAAAAATGTATCTTTTTTTAAAAATCTGTTTTTTTTTATATTACTTTGGTACCTTTTAAAAGTCCCGCTTGCTTCCTCTCAATTGACTTTATTCACTTAATGGGATGTGGTACCTATTACTGACCCCTCATTACCTAGTTCCAAAATTTATAGTCAACTTTATTAGTTCATACAATGCCATGTGGATTGCAATTATCTGCCCAGTAAAACGAATTTGGATTTTGTATCATCTGATATTTCATTATTGACCCAAGGAAAGCAGTTGAAATGACACACAAAAAAAAAAAGACAGCAAAGCCAGAAGACAATGTCGGTGCCTGGGAATGGGTAGGGAAACCTTTTAAATGCATCTTTTCTGGAATTACAGTTTCAGCACTGGACAGCTCCCAGAAAATCAGCTCTTGAAGTGCTAAATATGAAAAAAAAAATATTTTTTTTCCAATTTAAAGCATTTGTATTACTATATGTTCTCAGTGTGAAAAGGGTATTAAACACATTGTCAGAAAAACAATAAAATTGTGCAATAGTAACAACTAAAAAATGATAAAATAGCATTATTTGCAAGTTTAGACCGCCAGGTGTAAAGGTCTTGTTTTAAATAATTATTTTGTACATAGTGATATCATTTTAACAAATGAAATGAAACAAGCAAAAAAGTAAAAGTGACTTGCAAAGTGAAAAAAATTCATAGAAGGCAGATTTTCAAATCAGAAGTTGCTGATCATCGATGTGGGTCACAACACTCATATCATGAAATTGCCTAATTAAGATGGTTTCCTTTCATCAAACTCTTACTAAAGAGCTGGTAAAGTAGCTGAGTATGTGCCACCATAACATGGATCAGTAATATAGGAATGAATAAGCCTCACCTGAAATTTATGCCTAAACTCTAAAACATGGTCCAATCCTGTGTGTCGGGTGCAAAGCACATAATTTCAAAATATATTTTCAAATCTGCAAAACGATGTTCTCATAGATGGCGCGATGCTGCTAACAGGTGGCTTACGGTCTGCAAGACTTTCAGTCTCTTCTCATGAGCTGAGCCAGTGATACCTAAATCATGTTGATGCTTTGTGTGTATACAGTCTACCCTCCCACTGAGACACATTTATCACTCTGCTCTGCTTACAATAGAAGCCTCTCTGTCCTTTTATAACATGGCAAAAATACAACAACAGCATCCAATTAACAGTGGTGAAAATTAGATAGGACCTTTCTTTTAAAGGAAAATTTCAGTAGCTATGGATTACATTTTAATTTAAGTTTATATGTTTAATGTTTACACAGGCTTTTCCCCCCATCATCAGTAGATCTGCTGACACTCTCTGACCCCATAAACAGTATACTGTATATACAGTATATATTATGTTACAATAAATATTCAATACAGAGTGCATCCATAATATTTGAGTTAAAATATTAGGGTTTTCTAAAGCAGACAAGCAGACAAAACATCGCTTTCAGGCTCTCTCTCTAAAGAAATCTCCATGCAGCCCCTTATGGACAGAGCTTGGAGGGTGGGGAGGTTAGCCCGAATCAGTCACCTATGTCTGTATGTTTCAAGCTGGCCATAGACAGTTATGCCGCGTACACACGGTCGGACTTTTCGTCTACAAAAGTCCAACGGACGCTGACGGACTAAAGCTGGCTGGTAATCCGATCGTGTGTGGGCTTCTCCGGACTTTCAACGGACTTTTTTAGCCTAAAATCCGACGGACTTTAGATTTGAAGCATGCTTCAAATCTTTACGTCGTAAGTACGACGGACCCCGAAGTCCGCTCGTCTGTATGCTAGTCCGACGGACAAAAACCCATGCTAGGGCAGCTATTGGCTACCGGCTATGAACTTCCTTATTTTAGTCCGGTGTACGTCATCACGTACGAATCCGTCTGACTTTTGTGTGGTCGTGTGTAGGCAAGTCCGTTCGTTAGAAAGTCTGCTGCAAGTCCGCTGAAAGTCCGCCGGAAGTCTGTCGGACAGGCTGTCGGACTTTTGTAGACGAAAAGTCCGACCGTGTGTACGCGGCATTACTGTATGTTTCATTCAGCCTGTGTGCTAAACAAAGAAAAAAACTGATTCCTCCATCTACACAAACAAGGTGGATGGAGGAATTATTACTCCCCCCCAAGACATTGTGTTCTGACAGTGGAACACGCCGCTGTCACTTACACTAATCAGGGGCTGTAGTTGCTGAACAACATAAGTTTTCCAGCATTGACTTTTTGACAGAAGTCGATTGTTTTATGTATACCTAAATTTGCTAATAAAGCACTCTATAACTATACTGCCTGCCAGACTAAAGGACACAAGAGGGCACATTAAGGTTGCTTAGTTCATTTCATTTAGTGTGCTATGTTTTTCCTTTTGTGTGTGTGTGTGTTTTTTTTTTAACAGTTTAAGTTCTTTATTGCACCTTTTCACTGTAAAAGCAAAGCATTATGTAGGGTTGTTTTGGCACAAAAACAGGCACAGGATAGTTATTAGAAACCTCAGTAACCCTCATGAGTCATTATAAGCTCATTGCACCCCTAAAAACCACCAGAAGTGACCATATTTTCACCATTCCCATTGACTCCAATGTATTTGCCAAAATTGTGAAGTTTTTCAGAAATCTCACTATTCTTGGTAAAATTTTAGAGAAATGAAAACGTACTTTTCAAACTCACGGGATTTCTGCATAGTCAACATAATGATGATTGGACTAGGGTGGCAGGGCTGCCAGGGGAGGCACAAAGCCACCCAAATTTCTTGTCGTTGGCTGTTAGTAACAGATTTCCCTGTATAATTAATGGTTTCAGATGGTTACCATGCCTGCTTGTGCAATCCACCCTGGGCCTTATGGTCGCTGCCCCTGTGGTTTGTGCATTTCTGTTTGGTAGAATAGTGTATTGCATACTTAGAGTTTGCCTTGTCTGGGTCCACACACCTAAACCCAAAATGCTAGCAGGTTAGGGTGACAGTCTTCCCCATGCTGTCTCTTGCAGCCTCTCCTTTACAAGTTTGGCAATGTCTTATGTGGATTTGACTTTTAATCTTCTTAGCATGGTACTAAGACTAACTGCAGACTAGGGTAGGAGAGTGGTGGCTCATGAAAGTTGGCCAAAGCAAAAAATAAACCCTTCCCTTTCACTGCAGACCACCTTATGCTAGTAGTTTGGACAATCATATCCTTTCCCTCTGCAGTTGGGTTTTTGTCAGAAAATGTCTTTGTAGAGATGTCACTTACTGATATGTTCCTCCTATCCAAGGTTGTCATAAAAATGGCAACCTGGTAGTGCTGGTAGAGGGCATAAAAAATCCAATAGTGACACTTGGAAAATCAGAACAGGTTTTAGCAAATATGCCACCATTGCTAATTTCTTTGTAATTTTATAGACACCTTGACTATCATCCTGATCCAGGATTTACTGTGTAGAAAGTCGCTTATATGGATCAAGTATGCAGGATGGAAGTTCTGTCTTTTTAGACCTTACTGAGTGCATTTTTGTTGAAGACTGGTAGCTGATGGTAATGATGCCAGGATGAGGATGAAAGTCCTGAACTAGGTAAATGGTCCCAGATCCCAAGGAATGCACTCAGTAAGGTGATGGAATTAGTGACAGTACACATTCTTGACTCACTGGGGCTATTAAACGTTTTTTTTTTGTTCACAGCACTTAAAACATGTGAAAGATAAGGCATGACAAAATCCCTATATTGTAGTTATCAGAACACCTGCCCCAAACTGGAATTTTAAACCCCAATTCCAAGCTAAAACTATTTTTTCCCATTCCCCCTTCTACTTCCCAGTTTTGTTATCCCTATTTTCAAAGAGGGGTTAATATAACGAGATTGGCAGTCTCCTAATAACCCCCACTGTGATGATGTTGTTTTGTTCTGGAACCTGAGAGAACCCAGCCTAGGAAGGAAAACTTGGACCTTGTTGAGAAGTGGCAACTTTCACTTATTTAAAATGTATCCAAAACTTAAAGTGGTGTTCCGGACGAAATTATACTTTTTAAATAAAAATACCCCTATAATACACAAGCTTAATGTATTCTAGTAAAGTTAGTCTGTAAACTAAGGTCTGTTTTGTTAGTTTATAGCAGTAGTTTGTTAGTTTATAAACTTACAGCAGGCCGTGGCCATCTTAAGTCTGGGCATCTGAAGCCAGACTGTATTTCTTCCTGGATCTCATCCTTGCAGATCTCGCACATGCTCCAGTGCAGCACAAGCAGTGTAATAGGTTTCAGGTCAGGTTTCCATTGCAACGGCAGTTTCAGAGGAAGTTGCCGCCCCTTCCCAGAAGGCATTGCAAACAGGAAATGATGCGATGGGCCACGGCCAGGGAGGAGGAAGTGAAAAATGAATACAGCAGATATACAGTAGGTGCTGAGAAAAAACATAAAAAAATATCCAATTTGTTTACAATGCACAGGTTAGTGAGGGATGCTGAAGAGTTGTAAAAGTGGGTGGAACTCCACTTTAATCGTAAGGAAAAAAAGCGTGCAGCAGTATGGAAAAAACTTTCAACGGTTTCAACAGTCTCCCATTACCATTGGTTAAGCTCATACCAATAAAATGCCACATACTTTTTAAAAAAATATCTGCACAGACTTCAGTGTAAAACATTAAAGCAGGACTAAGCCCTCCTATCCTTTTCAGGCAAGGAAGCTACCATCTTAGCCTCTGTTTGATCTGCAACTGCCATGGTGCTGCATATGTGATCAGGTATAACATCAGCCATTTCATGGTTTGACAGTTTGGTTGAGAACACAAGCAAATGTGACTGTTTGCATGGGACCAGAGACCGAACACAAAATGTTTTTTATCTAATAAATAAGACAATCAAACATTTATTGTGATAAGACAATAAGGCCCCTTTCACACTGGGGCGGGAGGTGCATAGGCGGTAAAGCACCGTTATTATTAGTGGCGCTTTACCGTCGTTTTAGCGGCGGTATTCGGCCGCTAGCAGGGCGGTTTTACCCCCCGCTAGTGGCCGAGAAAGGGTTAAAAACCACCGCAAAGCACCTCTGCAGAGGCGCTTTGCCGGCAGTATTGCCGCGCTGCCCCATTGATTTCAATGGGCAGGAGCGGTGTATACACCACTCCTTCACTGCTCCGAAGATGCTGCTAGCAGGACTTTTTTTCCTGTCCTGCTAGCGCAACGCTCCAGTGTGAAAGCCCCCAGGCTTTCACACTGGAGACACAGCAGCGGCTGTTTCGGGTCGGTTTGCAGGCGCTTTTTTTAGCGCAATATCGCCTGCAAACCGCCCCAGTGTGAAAGGGGTCTTAAACATTTATTGCGAATGGACGCAGCCCTTTATTATTGGTATGAATAAAATACATTTTACCAATAATAACAATTCAATTTACTTATGACCACATTGCAAATACTATAACCACACCAACCATTTTAAAACTACTGTACATATCAATAGTTCAGCCATTAAAGCTTGAACTAGAATTTACTAATAATACAACTATCCCCTTACAGCAGAAGGCACAAGACCACATAAGAAAAGGACCGCGACAAAAAGGGGGGGGGGGGGATGCTTCCTTTTCAAATGCTGCCGATATTCTGATATAATTTTTTCTTACTTCTTTTTGAAAAAAGACTAAGTAACCAATAACATTAATTCTGACATTTAACTGCCTCTTCGTGTCGTTCCCTAGTCCCATAGGCAGGGGTCACTATTGAGCTTTCCCTGCCTTGCATTCCCGGGATTCTGGGATTGTAACTGTTTTTTTAAACTGTTAAATCAAGGGTTTAGTTCCGCTTTAAGCTCATAAAGAGGCCAGGTGGAGCTCCTTTTCACCTGGCTAATCTTATTTCACTAAGAAACAAAAACCTGTTATATACCCCGCTCTGTAGCAATTACAGGAATCAATCCCCTGTGTGTCTCTCCCTGCAGCAGCTGAAAACTAGCTTCTCTTCTTTTCCCTCCTGCCAGCTTTCGGCTACTGCAGGGACAGACACACAGAGGATCGGTTCCTGTAATTGCCCCCCTGCTGTACCGATCACCCTCCCTGTCCTGCACATATCTGATTCCCTCTGCTGGCCTAGGCCCCCTACAGGAGGATCGGCGTTACCCCTTTATTAGCAGCCCTGCCAGATTTACTATGACTTCAATTATTTGTTTGGACCAAGCTGGTCCAAAACAAACTTTTTCCTTCATTAATAGATGCAGTGGCTATCAGCGCTGTATAACCTGTATGTAAAAGCACCTACATATAGTATACAGTGAGTGAAGTGTGCACAAGCAAAACTGGAACAGGAACTGGAGCTAACTTATACAGAGTGTAGGAAGAATTATATATAATATCTGAAATAGGGACATCTATGGCCAGGGGTATGAGCACCATACACAAAATAAAGTAGATTTTTAAAGTAAATTTCACCTAAACAAATAATTCAGTTCTGCCAAAATCAGTCCAAAATCAGTCCACAGTTCTGCCAAATTCACTCCTACCTGTTTCCAGGCAATAGATGGGAAAAGTAAATACTCTTGGTAAGCTCTCATTATCCTCTAATAGGATAAGCTTGATCCTTTTGATCTGAGTACAGGTTCACTTGAAGAAGCCTATTGAAGCTCAGTGCAGCTCTTAGACACAGACGCTATATGGGCTATGCAAGAAATGCCAATATACCAATACTGGCCTGACTTCTACTTAGTGTTGGTCTCGCCATCATTTATTCTACAACTTTAGGCTGCAACTAAGCATTCATCAGCAAGCAGCAAAGGCAAAGACCTGCAAACACATATATGACGAAGCCAACTAAACTAATTTAGATGCTGAATGCTCTCTGATGATAACATTGTAAAAGGCTGCTTTTGTCTGCTTCCATGAGCATGTTTTTTTATAACTAGTAAATCAAGCTGAGCCCTATTGGATAGCATTTCTTTGCAAGCAGAGAAGATATATTTAGCAGAAATACATTTTTACAAGCAGATAATAAGCCGTATGGCTGGTCTCATAAATGCAGACAGACTTACAACACGTGGTTTGTTTTAACCAGCTTGCATTCATTTATTTACACTCATTGTAAATCTATCCACACAGGCTGCTCTGTTCTTAATAAGAACTGCACTGCTGAAATCCATCTTTTGTGGGGGGAAAAAAAAACCCCATAACAGTCTATTTTAGTCTTCCTAATAGAATTTGTATACTACAGTAACAATAAATTTGAGTCTAGAATGGAAGGATTGTGACATAAAAATCAGAGAACGAAAGCTATTCATTTAATGTGTGATGATGTCTTAAGCCCCGTACACACAATCAGACTTTCCGATGGGAAATGTTCGATGACAGGCTGTTGTCGGTAAATCTGTCCGTGTGTACGCTCCATCGGACAATTGTTGTCGAACTTTCCGACAACAAATGTTGGCTAGCAGGTTTTCAAATTTTCCGCGAACAAATGTCTGTTGTCGAATTTTCCGATCGTGTGTACACAAGACTGTTGGACAAAAGTCCAAAGTACAAACACACATGCTCTGAAGCAAGGATGAGCCAGAAGCGGTTGGTCTTGTAAACTAGCATTCGTAATGGAGAATTAACATTCGTGATGTGCTAAATTATTAAATCTTGAAATGTAGCGCACAATTCTCTTCTTCTTTAATGGGATAATAATGAAGCTGCTTTGCTGGTGATAATGATGGGGTTATTGCAAACAAATTTTCAAAGGCTTTTTTTTCTAGTGATATCAAGAATAAAATTATTTTGTTTTTTTTTTGGGGGGGGGGGGGCAAGTTACCACAACACCATTATCCCGTAGTTTTTAAAATCAAAGATACAACTATGTTTGTGTCCCTTTATTCTACACAATATTTTTTATTGTGAATTAAAAAAAGAAAACAAATAAAATTAGACATGCTATCTGCCAATAGAACTTAACCAAAAAGAGCATTCTATGCATCCAAATATATAGAAAATATACCAAATCAAATCATTATTCAACCAAAAAAATAATGTCAAAGCAATAACTCCAAGGCCAATAATAAATAACACGTTATCTCCTTCGATTCCTCAACATGATTGATTGATGAACTGAAAAGCGCGAACTAAAAAGTGCGAACTGAAAAGTGTGAACTGAAAAATGTGAACTGAAAAGCGCGAACTGAAAAGCGCGAATCAACACTCACCAAACTTCTATTAATACGAAATTAGCAGAAGGAGCCCAAAGGGTGGCCCTAAAGAGCTGAAAAATAACGTAGTACGTCTAGTACGTCACTACGTTCGTAATTGTTGGCCAACAATTGTGTGGCCGTGTGTGTGCAAGACAAGTTTGGGCCAACGCCCTTCGGACAAAATTCCAGGGTTTTGTTGGCCAAAAATCCGATCGTGTGTACGAGGCTTTAGTGTTACATTCAGCCTAAAAGGAGCAGGTCTAGGCAGGAATATGAGAGCCATTATTGCCAATTTGGTTTTGAAGGTAATAGCTTTATTTGTCACTGACCAAGAAAAAGCATGTGCGTATCAAGTGGCTCTTAAAGATATAGAAGTAAGGATGGAAATGATAGTCTTAGAGGTTGTGCCTTTAAAAGTTGTAAAAAACAGCAGCTACCATATTTCTGCCCTGACAGTTTCTTTCAAGGTACCAACCTATGAGAAGAAATGTGCTCTTAAAAGGCTATCATGCACTAGACAGCAGCTATTTATTTCAACAGTTCTAAATGCATCTGGACAAGATGTTAGCAATCTTTTCCCTAGTGTATAAATAAGCTTTCTTAGAGCCTATAAAGGGCTTCAGCCAGGGCCGTCTTTAAGGCAGGGCAAAAGGGGCAGCTGCCCTGGGCCCTGTCATTGTTGTGGGGCCCAAAGCAGCTGCCTCATACTTGCCAACTATCCCTGTTTAAATTCCCTTGTCCCTTGAAGTTTTAGTCCCTTGCTGTGTCCTGATATCTCAGTGTGAAGTGCTAATGCTGCTCAGCTCTGCCCTATTGTTGTGTACAGATGACTCACCTGCAGATCCCGTGTTTATATGGAAATAACTGGCATTCATATGTAAATAGAAGCAGCATTCATATGTAAATAGCTGCATCTGGCTGCATAGATATGTAAATAATGGTGGCATTCGTATGTATATCATGCCCCCTGCAGTGAGGAGATGATGTGCTGTAACCTCTAGCAACCAGTGAGAAGTATTACTGCACAGTAATCTCTAGCAACCAATCAACAAACAGAAATCATGTGCTGTAACATCTAGCAACTAATCAGTGAGCCGTAATGTGTGATGTAACCTCTAGTAACCAGTCAGCAAGGGTAATGATAGACTGTAACCTCTAGCAACCAATCGCAATCGCTTCCTGATCTGATTTTAAGTCTAGCTGCTATTTATTGTATGTCTCAGAGCAGGTGGAAAGCAAAACTGTATGGGGGGGGCCCAAGAAAACATTTGCCCAGGGTCCAATCAATATTAAAGACGGCCCTGGCTTCAGCTACATAGTTGGTAAGGTTAAATAAAGACACCTGTCTATCCAGATCAACCTGTGTGTGTGTGTGTGTGTGTGTCAGAGAGACTACTATTTTTCACATCCCTGTACATTGCGTTCACTAAGAAACACACTCCCCGCTGACACTGTTGTAGGGAGTATCACATCCTTTCTGCTTTAACAGTAAAGAATCCCTTACCCAGTTTGAGATTGAACCACTTCTCATCCAACTTCATTGTGTGGCTGCCTGTATTTTTTTAGAGACCTTAGTTAAATAGTTTTTTTCCCAAAGCTGGAGTCACCTTTCAAAGATTTGTATATTGTGATCATATCCCCTCTTAAGCATCTCTTCTCCAGAGAGAATACCCTTACCTTTTGTAGTTTTACCTCATAGCTAGGTCCTCCAGCCCCAATATTAGTTTTGATGCCCTTCTCTGGATTTTCTCCAGTCCAAGTACCTCCTTACTGAAAATTGGTCACCACAGTTGGACCACATACTCAAGATGTGGCCTAACCAGAGTTTTGTAAATTTGGTAGAATTATAGTTATATCTAGTTATAGTTAAATACCCCTTTTTTTAACGCATGCTATTAGTCTGCTGACCTTGCTTGCTGCAGCTTGACATTGCATGCTATTGCCGAGCTTGTGATCTACTAGGACCCCCAGATCTTTTTCCATCCTTGATTCCCCCAAAGGTTCTCCCCATAGCAAGCAAATTTCTTGCATATTCTTAACTCCCAACTGCATTACTTAACATTTTCAATATTAATCCTAATCTGCTATTTAGCCACCCACCCCTCTGTTTTAATTAGGTCTTTTTGCAAAATTGTTATATCCTGTTGAAATGATTGCCTTGCTTAGCTTTGTATTATCAGAAAACACTGTGGTTGCACTATTTTTTTTACAAACTCTATTATGTCTATGGACAGGTTAAATGGAATTGGCCCCAGGACCGAGCCCTGGGGTACTCCACTTACAACTCTAGACCATTCAGAAAATATAACACTAATCACTTCCCTCTGGACACGCTCCTGCAACCAGTTTGCTACATAGGTACATATAATATCATCAATGCCATAGACTCTAGTTAATTATCCTCTATTGCCAAAATATATTACTATACAATGCATGGTGTTTTGTGATTTTAGTCATCACATTAAAGGACCAAAAGCATTTGGGTGGTTAAGATTTGAATATCAGGGATTGGTATTGTTACTATTTTGTACAGAGGGAGCTGTGCTCTACCTGAAAGATTGCCCTCAAACTAATCCACCCTGCAACCCCAACCCTAGTCTAAACATTACCTCTCTTGTAATATTTACACTAATCCTCTCTATTTACCCAACCTACAGTACATGGTAAAATCCTTACACTAACCATCCCTGGAACCGAGAGCTGGATTACCATCAAAGCAACCTAGGCACCTACCTAGGGATCACCAGCTTCAGGAATGAGGAGATACTGACATAGCTACCCAAGAGGCAACTAAGGTGCTGGGCAGCAAGAGTGATGATAGCATGCCTCCAAGTCCCCTATGCTTCTTTCAGTTTTAAACAGCTTCCAAACCACTGGCTCTGCAGAAAAAAGCATTGGAATAGGGATATGATCCTCTCCGAACAACACGGTTAGCACCACGCCACAGACTGCCAGGAATCATGGAGAAGAATATCAATGCCACAACTCCTTCTAAAGCAAGTGATCATCCCACTGACCCCCAGTTCAGTTAAAGGGGAATGGATAGAGGTCATCCAACTGAACTCCTAGACTGCAGCTAAGATCTAACATTATAAAATCTGTTTTGATTCCATAGTTTTCATTACCCCTATCCACATGTTTTCCAGGGATTTTTCTTTGGGGAAATTTGCATTACCTGCAAATAATAATAAAATAATACCCGTTATCTTTCTAAATGCAGCTGAATGATTTTCCATTTAGATATCCAGTGTGCTGCTGAATGGTAGACATATTTACTGTCTAATCCAGGACATGATGATAAATAACATACACCCAGCCTTCCCCCTTGTCCTCAGAGATAATAAAATGATTGATTTAACATATGACGCAGTGGTCAGTTATCATCTGTGTTTCAGATATTCTATTGTGCAAAAAGCATTTGTATATGAATTGATCTAGTTCTAAACTATAGCTTTAGGCAGCCACTTTTATTTCAAGCGTTTGTCATAAATATATGGAATTAAAACAGTTTAATTTCTATTCTTCTTACATAAATAAGTGTTGAATAGTTTTCTGTATGATTTGCCAGAAATTATAGGAAAAAGACAAGTAGAATGCATTGTAATACTTCTACATTCTACATTTAGATGTCTCTGCTAAGCCAATAAATCTGAGTGTCCTCATAGTCTGGGTCAGATACACAGGCATAGAAAGTAGATTTTTAGACTTTCTTAAAGCAGGTTCTAAATTGACTGTGGCTTTATTCTGTCCTTTGGTAACTGAAGCACAGTTTATGAATAACTTCCCAACATTACTGTATAAGCATCAAATGCTAACATAAGCAATAACAATGTCATTTAGAATTTACATGCTCCCCAACCCATAAATATGTAGTTGTTCATACCATACACAAACCCATATTGTTCCTACCATATACCAACACATCACATCTCCAATCATGGTAAAGAGCCTCTGATGTAGGCTCTTTACCATGTGATCAGCTGTGTCCAATCACAGATGATCACAACGTAACTAGAAAGTGCCAGTTATCGGCATTCCTCTATTAATGCTGACAGGGGGAGAGGGGGATCTGCATCATCAGTGATGCCCACCAGAGCCCATCAGTGATGCCCACCAGTGATGCCAATCAGTGCCCATCAGTGATGCCTGTCAGTGCCTCCTCATCAGTGCAACCAATCAGTGCCCATCATTGCCGCCTATCAGTGCACATAAAGGGTGCCCATCAGTGCCACCTATCAGTGCCCATCAGTGGCGCCTATCAATGCCCATCAGTGCTGCATATCAGCGTTGCATATCAGTGATCATCAATGTCCATCAGTGCTGCATATTAGTGCCTCCTCATCAGTGCCACCTCATCTCAGTGCCACCTCATCAGTGAAGGAGAAAACTTACTTATTTACAACATTTTATAACAATAATAAGGAAAATCTTTTTTTTCAAAATTTTCGGTCTTTCATTTGCTTAGCAAAAAATAAAAAACCCTGTGGTGATTAAAATTAAATACCACCAAAAGAAAGCTCTATCTGCCAAAAAAAAGGTAAAAATTTTGCTTGGGTACAGTGTTGCATGACCGCACAATTGTCATTCAAAGTGCGACAGCACTGGAAGCTGAAAATTTGCCTGGGCAGGAAGGGGTGAAAAAGGTGAAAAAGTTGAGAAAGGCTGAATTAAAATGTCTTGGGGCCCTGTATGTAACAGAGAAGCACGTGGCACTTCAGGCAACAGGGAGGCCTTAATTACTTGCTGTAATAGATAGATATAAAGCACTATATTCAATAGATACATCTACCTGAGATGCTACAGTGCCTTGAAAAAGTATTCATACCCCTTGAAATTTTCCACATTTTGTGATGTTACAACCAAAATAACGTAAATGTATTTTATTGAGATTTTATGTGATAGACCAACACAAAGTAGCACATAATTGTGAAGTGGAAGGAAAATGATAACTGGTTTTCCAAATTTTTTACAAATAATTATCTGAAAAGTGTGACATGCATTTGTATTCAGCCCCCTTTACTCTGATACCCCTAACTAAAATCGAGTGGAACCGATTGCTTCCAGAAGTCACCTAATAAATAAATAGAGTCTACTTGTGTGTAATTTAATCTCAGTACAAATACAGCTGTTCTGTGAAGCCCTAAGAGGTTTGTTAGAGAACCTTAGTGAACAAACAGCATCATGAAGGCCAATGAAGGCCAAGGAAAACACCAGATAGGGATAAAGTTGTGGAGAAGACACAGGGTTAGATTATAAAAAAATATCCCAAGTTTTGAACATCTCACGGAGCACTGGTCAATCCATCATCTCTGGATCGGATCTGTCCCTGGGGACAGCAGACAATGACATCATTGGCATGATTCGGATGATTTGATTCGGATTTTGGAACTGACCTGCTGACAAGGCGTATTGCTTGCTGAACTGTAGATGGGAAGATGGCAAGATGCTGCTGTGACCTGCTGCTTGCTGGACGGATCTGATGGCCGCAAAATGTGGGTGCAGGTCAATGTCTGTTCACACCTGGGCTGCAGACGCCCCCCCCCTTTATCAGACCAGCTCATCTATTCTATACCTGGGTATAGAATCAGGTAAGCTCACAGCTCAGCTACTATAGGTGGGTGGTGGTCACACAGCAAATGCCTGGATTCTGCAACCTGTATATAGCACACGCCTGGATTCAGAAACCTGTATATAGCACACGCCTGGATTCTGCAACCTGTATATATCACACGCCTGGATTCAGAAACCTGTATATAGCACACGCCTGGATTCTGCAACCTGTATATAGCACACGCCTGGATTCTGCAACCTGTATATAGCACACGCCTGTATTCTGCAACATGTATATAGCACATGCCTGGATTCTCCAACCTGTATATAGCACATGCCTGGATTCTGCAACCTGTACATAGCACATGCCTGGATTCTGCAACCTGTATATAGCACACGCCTGGATTCTGCAACCTGTATATAGCACATGCCTAGATTCTGCAACCTGTATATAGCACACGCCTGGATTCTGCAACCTTCATATAGCACACGCCTGGATTCCCTAACCTGTATATAGCACACGCCTGGATTCTGCAACCTGTATATAGCACACGCCTGAATTCTGCAACCTGTATATAGCACACGCCTGGATTCTGCAACCTGTATATAGCACTCGCCTGGATTCCCTAACCTGTATATAGCACACGCATGGATTCTGCAACCTGTATATAGCACTCGCCTGGATTCTCTAACCTGTATATAGCACACACCTGGATTCTGCAACCTGTAAATAGCCCATTCCTGGATTCTGCAACCTGTAAATAGCCCATTCCTGGATTCTGCAACCTGTAAATAGCCCATTCCTGGATTCTGCAAGCTGTATATAGCACATACCTGGATTCTGCAACCTGCATATAGCACACGCCTGGATTCTGCAACCTGCATATAGCACACGCCTGGATTCTGCAACCTGTACATAGCACACGCCTGGATTCTGCAACCTGCATATAGCACACGCCTGGATTCTGCAACCTGTACATAGCACACGCCTGGATTCTGCAACCTGTATATAGCACATGCCTGAATTCTGCAACCTGTATATAGCACACGCCTGGATTCTGCAACCTGTATATAGCACTCGCCTGGATTCTCTAACCTGTATATATAGCACACGCCTGGATTCTACAACCTGTAAATAGCCCATTCCTGGATTCTGCAAGCTGTATATAGCACATGCCTGGATTCTGCAACCTGTATATAGCACACGCCTGGATTCTGCAACCTGTATGTAGTGCTGGTAGATTTACAATCTACCACAGGTTAGGTAAATTTAGTAAATTGTGTGATAGGAAGGTTAAAAGTTTGCCTCTGTTCCAGCTTGGCTGACGTTGTGTGTGCTTCTGTGCTGACCGGTGGGTGTCACTGTTACCACTGGTTGGTGTTGGAAAGGCAACGTGTCGAAGTGTATAGATGCTCCTTTATCTCGGAGACAAGCTCGGTGGAGGTGGTCCTCCGAGTTGCATTCTGGGAAGAGGGTATTTATGGGACAGACGTCATGTTCTAGGGTTTTTTTTACAGCCACCTGCTGGCCCTCCTGGCCGACAGGTATGCGTTAAGGAGCTACCTCGTGGTCCTCCGATCGGGAGGCCCACCATGCTGCGGCGCAGGAGTGGGCCCAGAGGCTTGTCTGGGGCCTACCACCGTGGCTGAGGAATGGTCCTGAGCTGTCGGTCCTGTGTGACGAAGCTGGACGACAGGGGAGAGCCCAGGGGAGGACCCGTCTTGGAGGGATCACGCAGAGTGCTGGTCTATAGAGGGGCCTGGTGACTCGGTCGAAGTACGTATCCAAAAGAAGTAACCATACAGCATAGTGTTGCCGGTTCGGCTTAAAGGTTCAAGCACTGTGACTGACTTTCACTGCAGAGAAAATCTGATACATCCTGTGGCAGAGGATCGTACGGATTTACCCCCCCAAACAGGTCTGTGGCAGAGACTTTTGATTCGTGCTGCATACTGGCTGCTAGACCGGTGAGAGAGGCCTATCCAGACGAGCAAGGAGTGTGTCCCACGAGGGGAGTGCATTCCACCTAATTATCTAAATTCTACCGGGACATTAGTTACTATTCTATTACTATTCTAGTTACTATTAGATTCTATAAGAAGATATTTGAGTTTCTCCTGAAAGTTTCCTTTTCCGCCTCTTTCCTGCTACTTCCTAAAGTTTGTTTGTTCAGTAAAGCATTGAAAACGTACTCCAGTGTTGGTGCGTGTGTCGTCCAGAGGTAAACTCAATGGAACCCCTAGACCCGGTGCCGGTAAAACCAAGGGAAGCAAGGTGAAGGTAACAGACCCGCTTAAACCAGCAGTTCCACCGTGAGTTAGTGCCACATGTGGGGGCGTCGTCCGGGATTTGTTGACCGACAGTTGTTACAACCCAGTGGAATGTTTTACCGGGAGTTTACAGAGAGAGCTGGACTTTGAGAAAAAAATCTTTGAGTGCGTAGACGCTGGGCGCCAGAAGAGGCCCAGGAGCTACGTGACTGAAAGAACAAGTGGGAGGAGTTACCCTACTTGCTACCGCGTGGGACGCGTGTAGTGTGCTTGGCACCAGAAGAGAAGCCTTGTGATCGTGCTGAAGGATCAGAGTGTGGCCATGTCTTTTCCGGCGTTGCAATCGGTTGTGAGTGTTCCCTGCAAGCACCGTGATGAATACTGTGCAATCTGGAACTCTGCTCACGGATACTGGAGTTCGAATGAAACCACAGGGGAGGTTTGTCCTGTATACCTCGGGAGATGTTGAACTACTGGGCATGACCTGCCATCGATGAGGAGGATTGGCCGTGCATCTTCGTCCATTCGGCCGATGTCCGCAGTGTGGAGAGTACTTATTTGTGGTGGAGCCATCTACTATGCCACCCCGTGCCTATCGGATGGATTGGGTGACAGGTATCGCTACAGTGGAGGCTGCTACCGCTGCAGAGAGAGAGCGACGGGCCGCTACTTTGCCTGTTGCTACTGAAAATGTTTCAGAAAGAGACACTGCTGCTGCCGTCTCATCAGGAGACATTACTTTGATTTCTGAGTCCACTACGCCTGTTCCTGTAGTACCTACTCAGAAGAAGGTGGGCTATGTGAAGGCTGCCCACGGCCGTGGTTGAGGCCTACCCCAGAGGTTACCTGAGCTGGAGCTACGCCTGGGACGGGTAAGCCACTGTTGGGGACTGTAAATAAATATTTGCCAGCGGAAGAATTAAGGGACTCGGAAATAGAATCCATGTCGGATCTTTCCGGGGATGATGACTTGTTTGAAACCATGTCGCAAGAGCTATTGTGGTCACAAGGTGAGGATGTTGCCTCCACAATGACCCTTCCTGAATGGACTGCCATGGGTTCTGGGAAGACATCACCCTGTGTGGAGACGTACAGTACCGTTGCTGGGACTTTGTCAAAAGTTATTGATTCGCTACAGACACCGGCTGGGTCTATGGTGAAAAAGTCATTAGATTCCTGTGTACCGCCTGGTATGGGGAGAGACAGACCTTTGCCAAAACTTGCTCGCTTGCAAAGGATGTTAAACAAGCGTGTGGCTGCAGAGTATGGACTGGAGTTCCCCTATGTGCC
Organism: Aquarana catesbeiana; assembly: GCF_042186555.1. Lineage (NCBI taxonomy): Eukaryota > Metazoa > Chordata > Amphibia > Anura > Ranidae > Aquarana > Aquarana catesbeiana. Next base: position 341,733,960 of record NC_133329.1, read on the forward strand.
CCAGAATGTAATGCGGGAGATTGAAGCTAAGCGGGAACTTTGGTATAGTGACACTATTTGGGACTACTTGTCTGTGCCTAAGCCCTTTAGAAAGACTGGATGTTCTGTCCGGATGGATGAACGTTTCAACGGATGCTTTGTTCATTGGAACTATGGTCGGCATATCTATGCTGATAAAGTGGTAATCTGCAGACTGGGAAAGGACAATGCTGTGTATTTTATTACCACTGTGGATAAAGAAGGAAAATATGTGACTTTGCCAGATCCTCGGTTTTACTGGTAATTATGGACACTATCACTTTGAAGTTACCTAGTAAAATAGCGACAGGGTAAAGAGATCTGCGTGGTCAAGATTTACAGATCCTTTTCTGTGTTTAAATCCAAGGACTTCTGTATGCTAGCCGGATTTCTTTTAAAAAAAAATAAAAAGTTCTTATGCAGGGATGGACTTCAAAAGTATATATTTTTTCTGATATAAATAATAGGAAGAGAGTCTCATTCTAAATGAGGCTTTGCTCCTGGTGTTGCGCAGGATGTATACATGTGTGTTTAAATATGTTTCCTTTTCAGGGATCATCGGATCATATGTATAGCTGGGAGGCTTTTCAGCTAGTTAGTTAGTGAGGATGTGTAAAATTATATTGTGGTTTTGTTCGCGACTGTGAACATAATGTTTTATAAGATATAAGTCTCATAATGTCTTTAAACTTTAAATCTAAAGTTATGAGAAACTCAAATGCTACTCTCAGGCTTGAGAGTTACTGTTACTGTGTTGAGACAGACGTTGGGGACAACATCTATTATAGTGGGGGGAGTATGTAGCGCTGGTAGATTTACAATCTACCGCAGGTTAGGTAAATTTAGTAAATTGTGTGATAGGAAGGTTAAAAGTACGCCTCTGTTCCAGCTTGGCTGACGTTGTGTGTGCTTTTGTGCTGACTGGTGGGTGTCGCTGTTACCACTGGTTGGTGTTGGAAAGGCAACGTGTCGAAGTGTATAGATGCTCCTCTGTCTCGGAGACAAGCTCGGTGGAGGTGGTCCTCCGAGTTGCATTCTGGGAGTTGCATTCTGGGAAGAGGGTATTTATGGGACAGACGTCATGTTCTAGGGTTTTTTTTACAGCCACCTGCTGGCCCTCCTGGCCGACAGGTATGCGTTAAGGAGCTACCTCGTGGTCCTCCGATCGGGAGGCCCACGATGCTGCGGCGCAGGGGTGGGCCCAGAGGCTTGTATATAGCACATGCCTGGATTCTGCAACCTGTATATAACACACACCTGGATTCAGAAACCTGTATATAGCACACACCTGAATTCTGCAACCTGTATATAGCACACGCCTGGATTCTGCAACCTGTATATAGCACTCGACCTGGATTCTCCAACCTGTATATAGCACACACCTGGATTCTGCAACCTGTAAATAGCCCATTCCTGGATTCTGCAAGCTGTATATAGTACATGCCTGGATTCTGCAACCTGTATATAGCACATGCCTGGATTCTGAGACCTGTATATTGCGCATGCCTGAATTCTGCAATCTGTATATAGCACACGCCTGGATTCTGCAACCTGTACATAGCACACGCCTGGATTCTGCAACCTGTATATAGCACACGCCTGAATTCTGCAACCTGTATATAGCACACGCCTGGATTCAGAAACCTGTATATAGCACATACCTGAATTCTGCAACCTGTATATAGCACACGCCTGGATTCTGCAACCTGTATATAGCACTCGCCTGGATTCTCAACTTGTATATAGCAGACACATGGATTCTGCAACCTGTAAATAGCCTATTCCTGGATTCTGCAAGCTGTATATAGCACATGCCTGGATTCTGCAACCTGTATATAGCACATGCCTGGATTCTGCAACCTGTATATAGCACATGCCTGGATTCTGCAACCTGTATATAGCACATGCCTGGATTCTGAGACCTGTATATAGCACACGTCTGGATTCTGCAACCTGTATATAGCACACGCCTGGATTCTGCAACCTGTATATAGCACATGCCTGGATTCTGCAACCTGTATATAGCACATGCCAGGATTCTGCACCCTATATATAGCACTCACCTGGATTCTGCAACCTGTATATAGCACATGCCTAGATTCTGTAACCCCTCCTTTATCAGGTCAGCTACACTATACCTGGGTGGTGGTGGACACAGCAACCCCCCTTCTCCGTCAGACCAGCACAGGGTGGCAGGGCAGACACAAACACTCCTCCAGCCTCTTCTCACAACCCACCCACACCCCCTATCACCAGCTCACCTCGTGCTCTCAGCTTCAGCTGGGAAGATCCGGACTCCAGAAGACTGTGTGGACACAATGTGTAACAGCAGCCGCCCCGGCAGAGAATGATGACACAGTCAGCTCTGCTGGGTGGGTGGAGCTACCAGGAGAAAAAACAGTAACTAGACCAGGATATTGCGGCCGCGGTGCTGGGGGTATTCCGGCTGACAAAAAACTTGTGCCTGTCAAATGCAGCCACTTATGCCCATCATAAGCCACTTGTGCCCATCAAATGCAGCCACTTGTGCCCAGTATATGCAGCCACTTGTGCCCGTCAAATGCAGCCACTTGTGGCCGTCAAATGCAGCCACTTGTGCCCAGTATATGCAGCCAATTGTGTCCATCATATGCAGCCACTGTGCCCACCGATCCCCCTCCATTTGCAGGGCCCGTGGCTCGGGCAGCACCCCCAACCCCCCGCGTGCGGCTCTGACAGAGGGGACTTACCGCAGCAGCTCCTCTCCAATGCACCAGAGGGGCGGCGACCTCTGCTCCAACTTGTCTCCTCCGCTCCTCTTCCTAAGCGCCGGGCCACCAATAGGGTGGCCTGGCGCTTTGGCCAATCAGAAAACAGGTCTGCCTCCTGATTGGCGGGGAGGAAGGTTAGTGTGAAAATAGTGAAAATTAATTCACTATCATCACACAATTGGGTGGGATCAGGGCGCACTTTCCGCGCCCCGAGCCCACTCGATTTTGAAGCCTATTAGAGCCTCTGGCTCTAATCAGGTGCTTCAAAAAGTACCACTCCCGCCATAGGAATACATGTGTCTGGCATCCTGAAAGGGGCCGGGCGCATGGATGGGGGGGCAGCGCCCATGCACCCACAGTGCACGGGCTGTCACTGGTGGTGGAACTGAGAATATGAAAAGATGAGATTTGCATTTAAATTCAACAGCTCATATCTTTGGATCCTCTGCTTCCTCTCATTCTGCAACTTTGTTTTAAAAGTTCTCTTTGAATTGCCCAGGTTTGTGAGAACTTATAGCAAACTAGGGATTTAAGGCCAAAGTCCATGCATTTAAGATACAATACTTTGTAAAACATATAAAAGCTGAACTCCACACAGATATGACACAAATTGATGTATTCAATAACACAGAATTGAATATTTTTTTTAAATGTAAGTAGTATGAGGACTTGAATCTGACCTGGTATCAGCCTTCAGCAGTCTGCTCTACAGCAGAGTGCAGACTGGGAAAGCAATGCTCATATGCTAACAAGGAACATGCTGATAGGAGGAAAGAGCATGGGGACAGAGAAATAAAATAATCAGTCTGCTGCTTCTCCTTTCACTGTTGAGTCACTGGCAGGGACAAGACCACACTAGCAGTGTGCTGGAATGTAAACTGAGCTTTGTATGAACAGCTCATTGTACATTCTGCAGAGGATTGCAAACCAGGCAGGTAAGAGCCATTGCATGTCACTTCTGCAATAAAGCATCTTTATGTTTGCATATTTTAACAACTTCAGCTCCGGAAGATTTTCCCCCTTAATGACCAGGCCATTTTTTGTGATACGGCACTGCATCGCTTTAACTGACAATTTCAGTGCGACGCTGTACCCAAATAAAAGTGATGTCCTTTTTTTCCCACAAATAGAGCTTTCTTTTGGTGGCATTTGATCACCTCTGCGCTTTTTATTTTTTTGCGCTATGAACAAAAAAAGACCGACAATTTTGAAAAAAAAACAAAAAAAACCCAATATTTTTTACTTTTTGCTATAATAAATATCCCCCCCCCCAAAAAAAAAAACACATTTCTTCACCAGTTTAGGCCAATATGTATTGTTCTACATTTTTTTGGTAAAAAGAATCACAATAAGCGTATATTGATTGGTTTGCGCAAAAGTGATATCGTCTACAAAATAGGGGATATATTTATGGCATGTTTTAAAAAATTGTTTATTAGTAATGCAGGCAATCAGCAATTTTTTTTGCAGGACTAAGACATTGCGGTGGACAGATCAGACACTTTTGACACTTTTTTTGGACTATTGACATCTATACAGCGATCAGAAAAATTGCCACTGATTACTGTATAAATGTCACTGGCAGGGAAGAGGTTAACACTAGGGGAAGATCAAGTGGTTAAATGTGTTCCCTCATGAGTGTTTCTAACTGTGGGGGGATGGGACTGACTGGAGGAGGAGACATATCGCTGTTCCTAATTACTAGGAACAGCAGATCTGTCTCTCCTCCCCTGTCAGAGCGGGGATTTGTGTGTTTACACGTGCATGCGATCGCGGGTGGCCGGCAGACATTGTGGCCGGCGGACATTGTGGCCGCTGGCCACGCACATCGGGGCCCCCGCCGTGCAGCGGGCGTGCGCACACACGCCTGCTATGGCTCGTAAAGGAGCCGATGTACAGGTACGGCGATTTGCGGGAATGAGACACTTTGCCGCCGTAAATGTGCTTGAGCTAGTTGGCAAGTGGTTAAATGTTGGCCTTCAATTTCACTTTAAAGTGGAATTATGCTCTTCTCCACTCCAGCGCTGCATAGTCCTGGAGCTTCCACTCTGGCCGCTGACATCTTTGGCTAGTCGGAGAGGACGCATGCGAAGGAGTTCATTCATATAAGCGTAGCAAGGTCCCAGGCCTCCTTTGGTCTAATGAGAACCTCCAGGGCCAGGAATAGCTGACATCCTCCTGTATATAGTGGGTTGCAAGGCATAGTGGGTGCAGTACAAGGTATATTGATTGGGCGCCAGATACTTTTTGAATGCAAAAGAGATTTTATTTCTCTTAACAGAACTTTGGGGAGAGAGGGTTAAAGCCAGGACCCCCTTAGGTAGTTGCAATGTTAACTGGCAGACTCCGAGACTTCAACAGGAGGACAGCCATGCAGTGAAAGGCATCCAGCAAGGCGCCACATCTGCATGTGCATGAATGCTGTCTTCTATGGCAACAGTCTTTAACAGTTTCTAACACAAGTTGTAACAGTTCCTTCGCTTCCACTACAATCACTTCTTGTAGTTCTTCAGCCCACTGAGCTCCCAGTCTCTCTCACTAGACTAGATGATTCACTGCCACTGAATCCCGTGACCTCCTCCAATCGTCACTGTAGTATATTCCTCAAGCGTCACCCCTGCCTCTCTGCTGGGTCCCTAGCTTGGCACGCAAGATACTCCTCAAGCTTCACCCCACTGGCCTGCTCGGTCCCTGGCTTGATGCACAAGGCTGCTCTGCAAGCGTCACCTCCACTGGCTGGGTCCCTGGCTTGATTCCCGCTGAAGTTTCCAGATTCTTCACTGTCACCGGTTGGTGAGAGTACTGCTCCAGTACTTTCTTCAGCTACTCACTGTGGTCCCTGGTAGTAAGGTGGATGGTCCCTTAGTGGCGACAGCTTCCCCTCTACCTCCGACCATGACAGGTTCTCTGACCAGCAGAACCATCACTTCTGGTTGGACTGCAAGCCGCAATCCCAACCCTGTGCTGCTCTCTTGCTTCTGGATAGGCCCTCAGACAGCCTAGCAGCCAGATGTGCCCAGGATAGGCCCAAACTCTGGCCTTGCAGCCCGGGCAATACAACACACATCCTCCCAGACAGCAGTCCAGGTGGCCCGGACCCTGATCACTTGACTCCACCCAAATATATAGGTTCTCCCAGCAGGCCAAGGGATCCAAGAAAACCCCTGCCCATTGGCTGGGATACCCCATATACCCATAATCTGACCTTGCATTGCCCTTTTCATATCTAATGCCACCAGGTACCCGGCCACCTAACGGCAAAAGAGAGAAGTGCAGCAATTACAGACTTATGCCGCGTACATGTGATCGGATTTGCCGACAACAAAATCCATGTTTTTTTTCCGACGGATGTTGGCTCAAACTTCTCATGCATACACACAGTCACACAAATGTTGTTGGAACTTCTGAACGTCAAGAACGCGGTGATGTACAACACTTATGACAGCACTATAAAAGGGAAGTTCAATAACCAGTGTGCCACCCTTTGGGCTCCGTCTGCTAATCTCGTGTTTATCTTGTGTTAGTAGAAGTTTGGTGAGAGACGATTCGCGCTTTTCAGCCTCGTGCTTTTCAGATCGTTACTGCTCTTCAGTTTGTGCTTGTGGGTTCGTATTTGGTTTTCAGTGCTTGCCCCCCCAAAGCGCACGCGAGGTCCGTATAAAATATATGGAGTACTTTGTGGGTAGGGGGGCCATTGATATGCCAGAAAATGTTTAATAAACATTTTAAAAATACATTTTTTTAGTTAAACTGAAATAATATTTCCTTTGATTTACTGCTTGTGTTTCTTTTACTGTAGCTGGGTTATCCAATGGGCTTTTTTTGGCCATTTTCTTCTAGTGCAAACGTAATTTCTTTGATACATGAGGTGACAATCTTATGTTGTGGGTCTGCTACACACACACACCTTGTTTTTGTTGTTAATGTGTGTAATGCATTACTGATAAAAATATACATCATTTTCAGCATGATGAATGAATTTTGGTGAGTCACGAAAATGGCATGATTGTGGCAAATTATAAAGCACTATTGGAGTTATTTACTAAAGGAAAATTCACTTTGCACTCCAAGTGCACTGCAAAAGTGCACTTGAAACTGCACTTGAAACTGCACTGAAAGTGCACTTGTAGTGCAAAGTGGATTTGCCTTTAGTAAAAAACCCCATTTCAGTGTAAACACCAACTTAGTCCAAAAAATGATATTGAGCATTGAAAGAAGTAGCCACACATTGTTGAGTAGAAAACTTTTTACTCTGTGCACATTAACATGTGCGTTAGAAAAGGGTTTTTGAGCAAACCAACATATTTTAGTACTAACATTTTTGTTTTTGACAGTACACATAGCCTTTTTTGTGTTAAAACAGGCATGTTTAAAACCATAAAACAATACACAACTCAGGAACTTACAAAGTTCAACTTTGACAAAGTGAAGACAATAGCAGACATTAGTATGTCCAAACTGTGTTGATATTGCCTTCATTAGATGAAGTGATGTCACCCCTGTGAAAGCCAAATTTTGAAGATGCACACAAATTGAGAGTCAAAATGGGGATTTCCCTCCTGATCCCATGTCTAATGTCAACATGTGCTAGCTCCCATCATGGGGGATCAATGGACGTGTTTCGGGGGTGCAACCCCTTCCTCAGTCTCATCTACTTTAGTTGCGAGGAAGGGGTTGCACCCCCAAAGCGCGTATATGATATCCCGTGGTGGCAGATAGCACATGTTGACACGTTGTGTGCATCTTCAAAATTTGGCTTTCTAAAAAAAATTTTAAAAAGTGTGAAAATAATAAAAATACAAACAAACTAGAATAATTTTGGGGTGTTTTAGATTGTGCCTAAAACATCAATGATGTTTTTGAGTCTTTTTTCCACATCATTGATATCTTCCTTGATCTTCTGTAAATCACTATTGCACACCATGATCTCCCCGATGAGGACGTGTGCACTTGCACTTGTGAAATGAGATTCTTCTTCCACAATATCCACATCACCTATAAATAAATGAAAAAACACACTATGTATTATAAATATGCAGGCATCCATCTATTACCTGAAGCTGTGGTCTCAGACACTCACCTGTTGTGGTCACTATTTCGCCCACTTCATAAACCTCTCCTTCCTCCACATCTTCTGGTTGTGGTGTGGGGATTTCCTTTTCTTTAGGGGGTAGGGAGCCCCTGGTGTCCTCAGATGTCCTGAGTCTTTTCTCCCCTATGTGAACAAAAAAAAGGTATACTTAGCACACAGATATTTGAGGCGAGAATTAGTAATATGAAACATTGCTTGGAAGTGTTGTACAAGTGTCTTTTTTGGCAGATTTCCAAGCTGAAGACATTATTTTTTTCCCTTTATAAATCTGGAATGTACAATTTTCACACATGGAGACACCCCTAGTATCCACTGGAGCACCTGTGTGGGACACCCTAAAAAGGGTGTTCTGGTGTCCTACACTAGTGCTCCTGCATCCAGATGTGTAAACAGCTGCTGAGTGTCCTCTCCTTGACACTGGATCAAGTTTGCATTTCATTCTAGTTACAAATCCATCTAGACAACAAACTTCTTTTAATATAAATAGACATGAACAAATGTAGTTAACCTGCATCTGCCAAAAACATTGTATTAGGGGGTGAACGAATGATGTTTACTACGAACGATTACTGTGCCCACGAACCTGAAAGTTGCCATTTTAAACTGTAAAACAGTAAAGAAAAGCACATGGAGCAGCATGCAAGTAATAATAATAATAGGAACACATGACAACTACTTACTTTTTTGAAGAACTCTCTTGATCTTTCTGTACTGATCGCGCTCCCTCAATTTCAGGTCTGACCAGCGTTTCCTCAATTCATCCTTGGATTGTCATACCTCAAAATTCTTCTGCAGACTTTTCACAACTTTAGTCATGATCTTGGCCTTTCTCACATTTGGGTTTGGGTAAGGTCCATGCTTCCCATCATAGTCTGTCCTCTTCAAGATGTCCACCATCTTCACCATGTCTATAAAGGACATATTTGAGGCCTTAAATCTCCTCCGGGATCGGGACGTTCGTGGCTCCGGCCTTTCGTCGTTGCTACTGCTGTCTGGATGCACTTGCTCTTTCTCCGCCATATGCTCTCCCAATGCGCCGAAAGACAAGGGGCGGGGAGAAGACTAGAAAGAACGTCAGGGGCGGGCGGAGTTTCACACATGCGCCGTGTATATAAAGCGTAACACGCGTGCGTCATACTACGATCTGTGAGTGGAGGAAGGAGTAGCGGAGACGCCGAACAAAATAACAAAGGTACAATTTGAACTTGGTGCATCAGTGGCCTATACTGCTTTTGGATTGAGGTCTATATTGGGACAAGATTAGAAGAGTTTCGCCTGACATTAGGGTTTGTCTTGTGTTGTGTCTTGCAGAGAAAATAGATCCATTCAATGATAGGGAATTTCTAGCAATATTCATTGACATGTTCAGGGAGCTGCCCTGTCTGTGGCAGGTGAACCACCCATTTTTTAAAAAGCTAAGCAAGAGGAAGGCAGCGCTGCTTGAATTTGTGAAGCCGATGATCCCCACGGCAGACATCACCTATTTCAAGGCCAAAATTGGTGGCATGAGGAGTACTTTATCAGGAACTATGAATCAGACCGAGACAGAAGTAAGTCAAATCACACTTGTTTATTAATAATAATAATAATAATAATAATAATAAGGTAAAGAGAGTAAGTGTAGTCAAAACAAGCCAGAGTTCAGTAACCGGATCGGGTAGTCAGCCAAGCAAATGTCAGAGAGCCAGAGATAAATGTAGTAGTACAGCAAGCAGGATCAGGAGCCAGAAGGAACGTCAGCCAAGCAAGTCTTCAACAGGAACGCAGGAGAAAGTCTCTGTGATGTTGACAAAGGCGAAGGCAGAGATCAAGTGAGCTGGACGGCTTTAAGTAGGCACGACTGATGAGCAGAATCAACAACAGCTGGGTAACTGTGGAGAGAGATGGGAGCTGGCAATTAGCCGACAGCTGAGAGGCCAGCTCAGAGAAGGAAGGGCTGAGCCCAGCCCTGACAGTACCCCCTCCTCAACGCTCCCTCCCCCTCGGAGGACCACCGGGCTTGAGGAGAAAATGTCTATGGAAATCACGGAGGAGGACAGGGGCATGTACGTCCAAGGATGAGACCCAAGAGTGTTCCTCCGGACCGTACCCCTTCCAATGCACCAGGTACTGTATGCGCCCACGGAACCTACGGGAGTCAACAATGGATTGTACTTCATACTCCTCATGGTTCTTAACCTGTATAGGGTGAGGACATGGCACCGAGGCGGTAAAGAGATTGTAGACCAAAGGTTTCAATAAGTAGACATGAAACACATTTGAGATGCGCATACTAGGAGGAAGGTCCAAGGCGTAAGCCACTGGGTTAATCCTGCGAAGGATACGGAAAGGCCTAATAAAACGAGGTGCGAACTTCAAAGAAGGAACACGAAGTCGGAGGTTGTGAGACGACACCCAGCCTGGTAGGAAGGTGCAGGCAGGCGTCTGCGGTACACATGGAGTCTGTACCTATCGTTAAAAAGGAAAAAAGAAATAAAACCTGCGCTACCAAGCAAAAATTAGTGTGACTGCAGCTGCAACAAAAACCACAAATATCAATGAGGTGAAAAATTTTAATAAAAAGAAAAAAATTGTGCGCTTGCATTAGATACTTAAATCTATATTCCTGTGTGATTGTCATAAATAGATGAATAAATGAATAAACACTAGGGATGAGCTTCGTGTTCGAGTCGAACCCATGTTCGACTCGAACATCGGCTGTTTGCCCGTTCGCCGAATTGCGAACGATATGGGCCGTTCGCGCTAAATTCGTGTGACGCGTCACGGCCCATAATTCACTGCGGCATCGCAGTGCATTGCTGGCTGATGATTGGCCAAGCATGCACTATGACCCGCATGCTTGGCCAATCACAGCGCCGTCAGTAGAGAGAGCTGTAATTGGCCAAAGCCAGGGTGGCTTTGGCCAATTATGGCTCAGGGGATTTAGTACACACCCCACACTATATAAGGCCGCCTGCACGGCGGCCCTGTGTAGTGTGTGTTCCGGTGTGCTGAGAGATAGAGAGAGAGAGAGACAGTGTCATTTGATTTGAGTTAGATAGATTAGGCAGAACAGTCAGTCAGTTAGCTGCACTTACAGTGTATTGTGTATATATATGCATCCCAGGTGTTGCATATATATATATATATATATATATATACACTGTATTCAGTTTAGCTAGATCCGTTCCTGTTATCTTCTATCTAAACTATTTACATTTAATGCAGTGCGTCCTGCTCACAGTGTTCAGCTAGATCCGTTCCTGCTATTTACATTTAGTGCAGTGCGTCCTGCTCACAGTGTTCAGCTAGATCCGTTCCTGTTATCTTCTAGACTATTTACATTTAGTGCAGTGCGTCCTGCTCACAGTGTTCAGCTAGATCCGTTCCTGCAATTTACATTTAGTGCAGTGCGTCCTGCTCACAGTGTTCAGCTAGATCCGTTCCTGCTATTTACATTTAGTGCAGTGCGTCCTGCTCACAGTGTTCAGCTAGATCCGTTCCTGCTATTTACATTTAGTGCAGTGCGTCCTGCTCACAGTGTTCAGCTAGATCCGTTCCTGTTATTTACATTTAGTGCAGTGCGTCCTGCTCACAGTGTTCAGCTAGATCCGTTCCTGCTATTTACATTTAGTGCAGTGCGTCCTGCTCACAGTGTTCAGCTAGATCCGTTCCTGTTATTTACATTTAGTGCAGTGCGTCCTGCTCACAGTGTTCAGCTAGATCCGTTCCTGCTATTTACATTTAGTGCAGTGCGTCCTGCTCACAGTGTTCAGCTAGAGCCGTTCCTGCTATTTACATTTAGTGCAGTGCGTCCTGCTCACAGTGTTCAGCTAGATCCGTTCCTGTTATCTTCTAGACTATTTACATTTAGTGCAGTGCGTCCTGCTCACAGTGTTCAGCTAGATCCGTTCCTGCTATTTACATTTAGTGCAGTGCGTCCTGCTCACAGTGTTCAGCTAGATCCGTTCCTGTTATCTTCTAGACTATTTACATTTAGTGCAGTGCGTCCTGCTCACAGTGTTCAGCTAGATCCGTTCCTGTTATCTTCTAGACTATTTACATTTAGTGCAGTGCGTCCTGCTCACAGTGTTCAGCTAGATCCGTTCCTGTTATCTTCTAGACTATTTACATTTAGTGCAGTGCGTCCTGCTCACAGTGTTCAGCTAGATCCGTTCCTGTTATCTTCTAGACTATTTACATTTAGTGCAGTGCGTCCTGCTCACAGTGTTCAGCTAGATCCGTTCCTGTTATCTTCCTACTGACAGGCAGGCTTGTCTGGTTACAGTATATAAAGCTACCTGAAGAAAATTACAGGTGTTCTATTTGATCCTATTAGTACCACGGTCAGGCAGCTAGACTATTTACATTTAGTACAGTGCGTCCTGCTCACAGTGTTCAGCTAGATCCGTTCCTGTTATCTTCCTACTGACAGGCAGGCTTGTCTGGTTACAGTATATAAAGCTACCTGAAGAAAATTACAGGTGTTCTATTTGATCCTATTAGTACCACGGTCAGGCAGCTAGACTATTTACATTTAGTACAGTGCGTCCTGCTCACAGTGTACAGCTAGATCCGTTCCTGTTATCTTCCTACTGACAGGCAGGCTTGTCTGGTTACAGTATATAAAGCTACCTGAAGAAAATTACAGGTGTTCTATTTGATCCTATTAGTACCACGGTCAGGCAGCTAGACTATTTACATTTAGTACAGTGTGTCCTGCTCACAGTGTTCAGCTAGATCCGTTCCTGTTATCTTCCTACTGACAGGCAGGCTTGTCTGGTTACAGTATATAAAGCTACCTGAAGAAAATTACAGGTGTTCTATCCCAGCTTAGTGCAGCTACAGGCCATTAGTATGTCTGGAAGGCCAAGAAGGAGAGGCAGACAGTCACAAGCCAATAAGAGAGGGCAAGCAGGCTCTGTGTCTAGTGCTGGTCGTGGAGACGGTGCATCCTCATCAGCACGTGGCCATGGGACACGCTTGGCCTTTTTTTCGGCAGCTGGCCGTGTTGAGCCGCAACATGCGGAAGACTTGGTCGAGTGGATGACCAAGCCGTCCTCATCCTCCTCATCCTCTCTCACCCATGCCCAGGGTGCTTTGTCTGGCAAAGCAGCGGCCTCTTCCCTCAGCTCAATGTCATCAGTGACTCCTTCCCTAGCTCCACCATGTCCTCATGAGGATTCCCTCGAACTGTTTGACCACAGTGTTGGGTACATGCTCCAGGAGGATGCCCAGCGTTTGGAAGGCTCTGATGACGATACTGAGCTCGATGAAGGCAGTAACATGAGCAGGGACAGAGGGGGTGCCCAAGAAGGACAGCAATCTGGCGGTCATGCTCCCCCTGCTGCAGCATACTGCCAGGTTTGATCCAGTGATGAGGAGGGAGGGGATGATGAGGTCACTGACTCAACGTGGGTGCCTGATAGGAGAGAGGAGGAGGAGGAGGAGGAGGAGGAGGAGGCGGCGGCACATCACCAACGAGGCAGGATGCCCTCCAGGGGCCAGCATAAGGGCAGCACATTGACTGCATCACACCCCAAAGCTCCACATGTGCAGGGCGCTGCAGTCTCTGCGCGTTATTCAAAAAGTTCTTTGGTGTGGGCCTTTTTTGAGACGAGTGCATCAGATCGCACCGCTGCTATTTGCAACATATGTCTCAAGCGTATCTCGCGTGGCCAAAACATCTCCCGCTTGGGTACCACATGCTTGACCAGACATATGTTGACCTGCCATGCAGTTCGTTGGCAAGCGTATCTAAAAGACCCACACCAAAGAACAAAGAGGATCTCTCCTTGCTCCTCATCAGCTGAGATTTCCAACCCCACTAGACCTTCAGTCCTCTCTGAGACCTGCAGTGAGAGGAATGAAGGTGTAGAATTAGGTGTGTCACAGCCAAGTACTTGTGGGCAATCTGCTTTTGGTACACCGACGTCAGATTGTACCAGGCAAATTTCCCTGCCCCAGCTGCTGCACCGCCGAAAGAAGTTTGCTCCCAGCCATCCACATGCCCAGCGGTTGAATGCTAGCTTGGCAAAATTGCTAGCACTTCAACTGCTGCCTTTTCAGTTGGTAGACTCTGCCCCCTTCCGTGAGTTTGTGGAATGTGCGGTTCCTCAGTGGCAGGTACCCAAACGCCACTTTTTCTCACGGAAGGCGATTCCGGCTCTCTACCGGCATGTGGAAGGCAATGTCCATGCCTCGCTGGACAGGGCGGTCAGCGGTAAGGTGCATATTACCGCTGACTCATGGTCCAGCAGGCATGGACAGGGACGTTACCTAAGTTTCACGGCGCATTGGGTGACTCTGCTGGCAGCTGGGAAGGATGCAGGACAAGGTGCAGTAGTGTTGGAGGTTGTTCCGCCACCACGCCTCCAAAATGCTGATTGTGACACACCTCTCTCCTCCACCCCCTCCTCTTCTTCTTCCTCCATGGCCTCTTCCTCGGAACCAGCGGTGCTCCGTAGGCGTTCAAGGGGCTACGCAAGTACGCAGGCCAAAAGATGCCATGCGGTGCTTGAGCTGGTGTGCTTGGGGGACAGGAGCCACACTGGGGCAGAGGTTCTGTCAGCTCTGCAGGGGCAGGTTCAGAGGTGGTTGACGCCACGCCAACTTAAGGCAGGAATGGTGGTTTGCGACAATGGCACCAACCTCCTCTCTGCCCTCCGACAGGGACAAATGACCCATGTGCCCTGTTTGGCTCACGTCCTTAACTTGGTGGTGCAGCGGTTCTTGGGCAGGTACCCGGGCTTACAGGATGTCCTGAGGCAGGCCAGGAAAGTCTGTGTGCATTTCCGCCGGTCATATAATGCCAGTGCTCGGCTGACGGACCTCCAAAAGGAGTTTAACCTGCCCAAGAACCGCCTAATCTGTGACATGCCCACCAGGTGGAACTCAACGTTGGCCATGCTGCAGCGGCTGCACACGCAGCAGAGGGCCATCAATGAGTACCTGTGCGACTATGGCACCAGGACAGGGTCAGGGGAGCTTGGTTTTTTTTCCCCACGCCAGTGGGCCATGATCAGGGATGCATGCACTGTCCTGTCACCATTCGAGGAGGCCACGAGGATGGTGAGCACTGACAGTGCATGCATCAGTGACACTGTCCCCCTTGTCCACCTGTTGGAGCACACGCTGCGTGGAATAATGGACAGGGCACTTGAGGCAGAACAGAGGCAGGAAGAGGAGGACTTCCTTAGCTCTCAAGGCCCCCTTTATCCAGACAGTGTTCCTGCATGCCCGCCGATCACACAGGAAGAGGATGAGGAGGAGGAGGAGGAGGAGGAAGATTGTGTCAGTATGGAGGTGGAGCCTGGCACTCAGCATCAGCAGCAGTCTTTAAGGGATCAGTCCCAAGGAACACATGGACTTGTACGTGGCTGGGAGGAGGTGGCTGCGGACGTTGTTGTCCTTAGTGACCCAGAGGACTCCGGACCGAATGCCTCAGCAAACCTACGCTGCATGGCCTCCCTGATCCTGCAAAGCCTGCGTAAGGATCCTCGTATTCGTGGTATCAAGGAGAAGGACCAATACTGGCTGGCAACCCTCCTTGATCCACGTTACAAGGGTAAGGTTGCGGACCTTATCTTGCCATCGCAGAGGGAGCAGAGGATGAAACATCTTCGGGAGGCCTTGCAGAAAGGTCTGTGCAACGCGTTCCCAGAGACTGGGAGGTTACAAACTCCTGTTTCTGGACAACGTGTTGCTGAGGCTTCGGTCAGTCAAAGAAGGAGCGGTGGAGAAGGTGGCCGTCTGACCGATGCGTTCAGACAATTTTTTGGTCCGCAGCCCCAAGGTATGATCGGTTCCAGCAACCATCGCCAGCGTCTGTTTTACATGGTGCAGGAATACCTAGGGGCAAGATCAGACTTGGACACCTTTCCCACCGAAAATCCTCTGGGTTACTGGGTCTTGAGGATGGATCACTGGCCAGAGCTTGCACAGTATGCAATTGAGCTACTGGCCTGTCCTGCATCCAGCGTTCTTTCGGAACGCACATTCAGTGCTGCTGGAGGCGTGGTAACCGATCACAGGGTGCGTCTGTCCACCGACTCGGTCGATCGGCTGACCTTCATAAAAATGAATGAGTCTTGGATCACCACTAGCTACCAAGCACCTGATGCTGATGTAACCGAATAATTTTTTTTTAAATCTCAGATCCCTTCAAAGACTGCCTATGCTGATGCTGAGTGACTATCCCTGAGTAATTATCCTCTTCCTCCTCAATCATCACGCTGATAGCTTGTAAGAACATTTTTGGTTCTGGGCGCCACCACCAGTGCCTAAGGCACAATTTTTCAGCCCCTGTTTAACAGGGGCGTGTAATTACAATTTTTGATGTAATACTTTGCAGCAGGGCTCGTTCCTGCATTCCAACTAGAGTGTCTGTGAGGGGTTGCAGTGTTGTGGCACCAGCACCAGTGCCTAAGGCCCAATTTTTCTGCCCCTGTCTAACAGGGGCGTGTAATTACAATTTTTGATGCAATACTTTGCAGCAGGGCTCGTTCCTGCGTTCCAACTAGAGTGTCTGTGAGGGGTTGCAGTGTTGTGGCACCAGCACCAGTGCCTAAGGCCCAATTTTTCTGCCCCTGTCTAACAGGGGCGTGTAATTACAATTTTTGATGCAATACTTTGCAGCAGGGCTCGTTCCTGCGTTCCAACTAGAGTGTCTGTGAGGGGTTGCAGTGTTGTGGCACCAGCACCAGTGCCTAAGGCCCAATTTTTCTGCCCCTGTCTAACAGGGGCGTGTAATTACAATTTTTGAAGCAATACTTTGCAGCAGGGCTCGTTCCTGCGTTCCAACTAGAGTGTCTGTGAGGGGTTGCAGTGTTGTGGCACCAGCACCAGTGTCTAAGGCCTAATTTTTCAGCTCCTGTTCAACAGGGGCATGTAATTACAATTCTTGATCTAATATTTCACAGCAGGGCCCTGTGAGGGCTTACAGTGTTGTGGCCACAGCAACACCTAAGGCCCAAATTTCTGCTGAGTATATAGGGCAGGACCCTACTTTCAAACATCTAACTTACAAACGACTCCTACTTGCAAACGGAAGGAGACAACAGGAAGTGAGATGAAATCTACCCCTAGGAAGGGAAATTCTCTCCTGTAAGAGTTAATATGGGAAAACAATTTCTCCTTTCCACTGATGCTTTCCAATCCTTGTTCCACAAAAAAACCCAAATTTTCAAAAAACATTTTTCATTGGGACAAAAAAGTGAGGTGAAATCTTCTGAAGAGGAGGAAAGACAGCAAAACAAATGTCACAGGGGTGATAACCCTTCCCTATGTTTTCCAAAAAGCTTAGAAAAGATTTTTTGGCTGGAGCTAAACACGTTAAAAATGTTCAAAATTACAAACAGATTCTACTTAACAACAAACCTACAGTCCCTGTCTTGTTTGCACCGCCTGTATACTGCTGTTCAGAGTATATAGGGCCTGGTGGCCCCACACCTTTCCTTATTTTAATTTGGGTGCGGGGTTCCCCTTAATATCCATACAAGACCCAAAGGGCCTGGTAATGGACTGGGGGGTACCCATGCCGTTTGTCTCACTGATTTTCATCCATATTGCCATGACCCGACATGACATTAAACCCGAAAGCAGTTTTAAATGAGATTTTTTTCTTTAAAAATTACATTTGGTGCAGGGACTGTTCTAAACATGGGAAACACGCGTCACTTTACAGGCATACTATAGACACCCCCCAGGTACGATATTTAAAGGAATATTTCACTTTTTTTTTTTTACTTTAAGCATCATTAAAATCACTGCTCCCGAAAAAACGGCAGTTTTTAAAAGTTTTTTTTGCATTGATACATGTCCCCTGGGGTAGGACCCGGGTCCCCAAACCCTTTTTAGGACAATACCATGCAAATTAGCCTTTAAAATGAGCACTTTTGATTTCGAACGTTCGAGTCCCATAGACGTCAATGGGGTTCTAACGTTCGTGCGAACTTTCGGTCCGTTCGCGGGTTCTGGTGCGAACCGAACCGGGGGGTGTTCAGCTCATCCCTAATAAACACCATCAGAGTTAATTTTAAGTGTAAGTGAATAAAAAGTCACTATGCGACACAGCAAATAGCGATATGTAAATCAAATGCTAATATTAACCATTCCATACAAATATAGAAAACTTGTGTGCAAAAAACAAGGTTATTCCACCCAAGTGCAAAGTCATAAGTGAAAGAGTTCAAAATTGCGTCATGAGTCGCAAAAAAAAACGCATATCCAAAGTTCATAAGTTGCATTCCTTAGTGTGTATAAAGGAATAAGGGGACGTGAAGGGACCTCCAACCACCAGTGGATCCAAAGGTTGATAACAGATGTATCCTTACCAGACGCGTTGGACCTCCTTTATAGCAAGGTCTTAGAAGCATACAGATTTAGCCCTCTGCAGGGACAGGAGATGACAGCTCACCACATGACCAGAGATGATTCCGACACTTCCGCGTTGATGTAAATACTCCCTCGTTTTAAACTCATGAATAAAGAAGGGGAGAAAAAGAAACTCCAATAGTGTAGTAGATAAAAAAAGGGAATTTTATTGCCTTAGACAACTAGGCATCATACAAAAACATCCAAAATATAAAAGCCGGCAAAATATAAAAATAGCAGAGACGCCCGTGCTAAATTACATGGGGCTCTATGGTGATCTGGCATACACTGCGTAGCCACGCCCTACATGTTTCGTGATAGGTCACGTCTTCAAAGGGGCCCTGTTTTTATATTTTGCTGGCTTTTATATTTTGGATGTTTTTGTATGATGCCTAGTTGTCTAAGGCAATAAAATTCCCTTTTTTTATCTACTACACTATTGGAGTTTCTTTTTCTACCCTTCTTTATTCACGAGTTTAAAACGAGGGAGTATTTACATCAACGCGGAAGTGTCGGAATCATCTCCGGTCGTGTGGTGAGCTGTCATCTCCTGTCCCTGCAGAGGGCTAAATCTGTATGCTTCTAAGACCTTGCTATAAAGGAGGTCCAACGCTTCTGGTAAGGATACATCTGTTATCAACCTTTGGATCCACTGGTGGTTGGAGGTCCCTTCACGTCCCCTTATTCCTTTATACACACTAAGGAATGCAACTTATGAACTTTGGATATGCGGTTTTTTTGCGACTCATGACGCAATTTTGAACTCTTTCACTTATGACTTTGCACTTGGGTGGAATAACCTTCGCTAGCATGTTGCAAAGCCTCCTGAACTTGTGCCCAAGTGGAATGAAGACCACGGAGATGCTCCTCTAATGCAGGAATACTCTGCGGAACAAACGAGTCAGGCAACATGGAAGGTTGGAAACCATAATTCGCCATAAATGGGGACAATCGGGAAGCAGAATTCAAGGCACTGTTGTGAGCAAACTCTGCCCACGGTAATAGATCTGACCAGTTGTTATGATGGTCAGAAATATAGCAACGTAAGAATTGTTTCAAGGACTGATTGGCTCGTTCTGCTGCCCCATTAGATTGCGGGTGATACGCAGAGGAGAAAGCAAGCTGAATTCCCAACTGTGCACAAAAGGCTCGCCAGAACCAGGAGACAAACTGACTACCCCTGTCTGAGACAATCACCTTGGGTAGCCCATGTAAGCAAAATATCTCACGAGCAAAAATGGAAGCCAGTTCCTTAGAAGTGGGCAGCTTCTTAAGTGGAATACAATGACACTTCTTTGAGAACCGGTCAACCACCATAAAGATAACAGTGTTGCCTTGGGAGTTGGGTAACTCCACAATGAAATCCATAGACAGGTGGGTCCAGGGCCTCTCTCCATTGGGTATGGGTTGTAGGAGGCCCACTGGAAGGTGTCGTGGAGTCTTACTCTGAGCACACACGGAACAGGCAGCTATGAAGGCAGTTACATCAGCCCGTAGACTAGGCCACCAGAATTGTTGGGAAATGGCCAAACGAATTGATTCTTCCCAGGGTGGCCAGCTGCCTTGGGAGAATGGTAAGTCTGGAGCACGGCAGTAATGAGACTATCTGGGACAAAGCAGCGGTCACAAGGTTTCTCAGGAGGAGCATGGACCTGAGCAGCAAAAATTTTGTCACCCAAAGGAGAAGTAAGACTGGTGCGAACCGTAGCCAGAATACGATCAGGAAGAATCACAGGAACTGGAACCGACTCCAACTTACATTCTTAGTACCGGGTAAGAATGAGACAATGTAATTAAAACTCGACAAGAAAAGAGCCCATCGCGCCCTTCTGGGAGAGAGGCGCTTAGCCTCAGACAAGAAAGTGAGATTCTTATGGTCAGTGGTACCTTCAAGGAGATGTCTCCATTCTTTCAGGGCTAAAATGATCACCAACAGCTCTCTGTCACCAATCACGTAACTGCAATCTGCAGGTGACAATTTCTTGGAAAGTAGCCACACAGATGCATAGTGCTCCCAGAGTTAGGTCGTTGAGACAGAAGGGTGCCAACTCCAGTCTCAGAAGCATCAACTTCTAGGATAAAAGGCAACATAGGATCAGAAAATGCCAACACAGGAGCAGAAACAAAGGCAGCCTTGAGACTCTCAAAGGCCTTAATGGACTCCGGAGACCAACTCTGTGGGTTACCGTCCTTACTGGTTGTATCAGTCAGGGGCTTGACTAGAGACGAATAACCTTCCGATAATAGTTGGCAAAGCAAAGGAAGCACTGCAGAGGACGTAAACCCATGGGTCGGGGCCACTGTAGGACTGCTGAAAGTTTCTCTGGGTCCATTGAAAAACCAGAAGTGGAAATGACATAGCCCAGGAATTTACCTGTTCATGATGGAACTCGCACTTCTCCAGTTTACAATAGAGATTGCTTTCTCTTAGTTTCTGAAGCACACGACAGACATCTGTGTGGTGGCTCTCCAGGGACTTGGAAAATATGAGGATATCATCGAGATAAACCTCCACACATAACTGCAACAAATCTCGGAGGACATCGTTAATAAATTCCTGGAAAACTGCCGGGCGTTACAAAGGCCAAAAGGCATTACGTGGTACTGATAATGGCCTGTTCTGGTATTAAACGCAGTTTTCCACTCGTCGCCCTCCTTAATCCGCACGAGATTGTATGCCCCTCTCAAATCAAGCTTTGTGAAAACCATTGCTCCCTTGAGGCGGTCAAATAACTCT
This sequence comes from Aquarana catesbeiana, assembly GCF_042186555.1. Taxonomy (NCBI): domain Eukaryota; kingdom Metazoa; phylum Chordata; class Amphibia; order Anura; family Ranidae; genus Aquarana; species Aquarana catesbeiana. The sequence goes on from NC_133329.1 coordinate 341,754,910, forward strand.
GTAATCAACGGAATCGGGTAGGCATTCTTAATCGTGAAACCATTGAGACCCCTATAATCAATACAAGGTCTCAGTTCACCGCTCTTCTTCTTCACGAGAAGAAACCAGCACCAGCAAGAGACGAGGATTTGCGGATGAAACTTGAAAGTGCGTCTGCAACATACTCCTCCATGGCCTTATCCTCCTAGATCGAAAAAGGATAAACCCGGCCAATGAGGGTGTATGGCACCAGGTTGAAGGTCAATTGCACAATTATAAGGCCGGTGTGGAGGCAAACTACTGGCTTGACCTTTGTCAAAGACATCGCTAAAATCGCGGTACTCCTCCGGCAGGGAGGAGAGTGAAGAGGTGCACAGGACCTTGGCTACCTTCTGGAAGCATGTTTCACTGCATTGTGGTGACCAGGAGAGAACCTCAGCACGGAACCAATCAAAAGAGGGGTTGTGCCTCTTTTTGATAACCAATAACCAGCGGAAACCTGGGTGAGGAAATAACTTGGAATTGGATTATCTCATGGTGAAGAGCCCCTACGGCCATGGACAATGGAACCATCTCATGAGTCATATGGGCAGGCTGTAGAGGTCTCCCGTCAAGAGCCTCAATGGCAGTTGGAGTGTCATGCAGCTGCAGCAGAATCAAGTGCTGCGATACAAAGGCAGCATCAATGAACAGGCCTGCAGCCCCCGAGTCGATTAGAGCCTGTATCTCGATGGACGACTCAGCCCAAGAAAGGGTGACCAAAACCAGGGGCTTATCCTTCTATATAACTGAGGACGAACCAACGCCACCTAAGTTCTGTCCATGACAGGACCTCAAGGTTTGGGCGTTCCCTGGACGGGTAGGACAAGACTTCAAAAAGTGACCTGCCTGGCCACAATAAAGGCACAATCTCTCCCTCCTCCTAAAGGCTCTCTCATCCGCAGAGAGACCCTTTGAAGCCCAAGTGCATGGGTTCATCTTCACTGACTGAGTCGGTACCAGGAGGCATGGGAGGTGAGTGAGGCATGGGTGGGACTGCAAAGCTCCGAGGCAAACGTACAGGAGACTTCTGCAAGCGCTCCTTAAAAGAGGGTCTTTCTCTGAGTCTAGAGTCAATGAGGATGACAAACGTGATCAACCTCTCCAGCTCAGTGGGTATATCTCGGGCTGCTATCCTTGATGGAATCCGAGAGACCATGAAAAAAAGGGCCTCATTGTTCCAAGCAACCTCTGCTGCCAGAGTACGGAATTCAATGGCGTAGATGGCAACAGTTCTAGTACTCTGTTTGATGGACATGGGGCACTTGGCAGCAGAAGCGGAGCGTGCGGGAATGTCAAATACCCTTTTAAAGGAGGCCACAAAGTCAGGGTAAGTCAAGACAACAGGTTTTTGCGTCTCCCATAGAGGGTTTGCCCAGGCCAAGGCTCTCTCAGAAAGCAAAGATATCATGAAACCTACTTTGCTTCTGTCCATGGCAAACGCCTGGGGCAGCATCTCAAAGTAAATCTCAACCTGGTTGAGAAACCCTCTGCATTGAACTGGATCGCCCCCAAATCGCTGGGGAAGTAGAGCGGAACCAGACATACCTCTTATAGAGGTAACACTCGAGGTGGGTGCCTGCACAGAGACTGGCGCAGCAGCAGGGATGGCCTGCAACTCAGGTTGTACCGGAGCAGCCACAGTGGGAGCTTCCAGGTGAGCCGTGTGACTCAGGAGCGTTTGTAACGCTATGGCAAACTGATCCATGCGGTGATCTTGCTCATCCAATCTGGTAAAAATATTACCAACAAGTGGATTGACTGTATCTTCTGAATTCGTGGCCTTCGTCTACTATCAGGAACCATGAATCAGACTGAGACAGAAGTAAGTTAAATCAGACTTGTTTATTAATAATAATAATAATAATAATAATAATAAGGTAAACAGAGTAAGCATTGTCAAAACAAGCGCACATAGCGTTATCCCACATCTTCAGGTGCTGGACACCGGTGTCCAGCACCTGAAGATATGGGATCACACTATGTGCGCTTTTCTCTTCATACACCATATACCATTACTCTACCTGACGAGCATTGAGGAGTGAGGAGTGGGGACAGACTGAAGATTGTTGATACCCCTTGAGGCATACGAGCTTGGCGCTCGTGGATTGATGCCCACACTCATTTTAAAAACTACTTGCAACACAAGCTGTATGCCTTACAGCTGTAAGGTAAGCGGCTTGCAAATACGGAGGTGTCCTCACTGAAGATCCCCCTCCCCCCACCATTGGAACTGTTTTCTATTTGGGAGTTTTTTACCTGGTGGCGGGACTGATATTTATCCACTCCTGGGGACTTGTCACTTACAGCTCATCTGAGCTGTCACTCATGTGCTAGTGTGATACTAGCCCATACTCATTCTGGACTTATTCAATGTTTTATTTTGTATTGTTATATTTATTCATTCTCATATATTCATTTGTGTCATTGGATTGTAGCGTTTTTCACTTTGTCAGCACTCTCATTCATCCATTTATAAGGCCTGCTTGACTTAGGAAGCCACTTCTACTGACTTATCGACTCACTATTGTGATATACATTCATTACGTATCTCTTGCTTGCACTTTTTTTTGTTGTTGTCAGCAATCTTATATTTCCACTTATATATGTTTTTTAGCATCTAGAGCCCATAAGTGTGTTTGGCTCACTTATTTAGGTCACTCTGTCTTACCTCTCCATGCACTTCATTTAGTCCCTTTCCCTATTTTCCCTTCATCACAGCGCAATCACCACCTTTTATATATATGCTTTATTTGTCTGTTTGGATCAGTCACACAGGTGTTGCAGCAGTGTCCTTTAGCGTAGGCCCTCTAAGACAGCGCAGGAGTTATCACTCTCACATTTTTTTCTCTCATCCAACACCAGAGCCACAGCCTGGAAGGAAGCGTCTAAGGAAGACAAGAGTGTGATGGCCTGGGTTCAATCTGGTCTGGCAAAAGATGCAGGCTGTGGTATGACCACAGCCTGGGGACATATATGTCATCTGCTACTGTTCCTGATCTCTTGGACACCTGGACCGGATTGTGCTCACTATTATATGGACTCCTCAGGCCACCAATTTTGCCTGTAAAAAAGTTTTGATATTTTATTAAAATACTTGCCTATGTGTTTTACTTCAAAAAGGACAGTTTGTTTGTGAGTAGGCAGGTACATTTCAAAAATACAATGTCAAATTAACAAGGGACACCAACCAACCTCCTTGAGGTTAAAAAAATACAAGACAATAATGGTGTTGTGGTAACTTGATACACAAAACGAAAAAAAATAATATGGAGATCACTAGAAAAAAATCAATAAAACAGGAGATCTTGATAAAAAAAAAAAGAAAAGAACATCACTATAAAAATAAATACAAAAAATTATTATGGAGATCTGATGAAAAAAATAACTTATGTTATTCAGGAGATCACGAGAAATAATAAAGAAATATTTTTTCAGAACTCCGTGTGAATATCAGCAGCAAAACAACTTCATTATTCTAGCATTATAAAGAAGAAGAGAATGCGCTGCATTAAAAGATTTAAAAATTTGCAGCGTGACGAATGTGCTATCTCCATTACGAACGCTAGTTATACCAGACCAAGCACTTCCGTCTCGTAATTGATTCAGAGCATGTGTGGAACTTTGTGCGTCGGAATTGTGTACACACGATCGGAATTTATGAGAACGGATTTTGTTGTCGGAAAATTTGAGATCCAGATCTCAAATTTTTTTTGTCGGAAATTCCGACGGAAAATGTCCGATGGAGCCTACACACACTCGGAATTTCCGACAACAAGCTCCCATCGAACATTTGCTGTCGGAAAATCCGATCGTGTGTACGCGGCATTAGAGTGAAATCAATTGATCCTCAAACAATTAGCCAAGGTAGCTATACCTGGCATCTAAATTTAGGAGTAACCCTGCCTAAACACCAGAGTGTTACATAAGGTAGATGCCAAAAGTGTACACTGAGCTGTGTGTGCATAGATTATGCTGCCAGGCTGAATTTGAGTTCAGGTTCATTGACAGAAGGGTTTTTGTAAACATTAATGTACTTTGTTGGGCAACTTAATTTTTTTGCTCCTTACATACTGTATACAAGTGTTGCTGCCTTCTTGGTCACAGTGACTGCATTTTACTGTGCAGACAACTACAATGTCTCTACTCTACCTTTCCCCCTCATAGCATTATGTTTATGTGGCCAGGTTCTGGTCTACAGAAACATGGAGAAAGAGACATTTTCCTCTTTACAATCAGTTTACTTTCAATTCCTACTGTTATGCGGAATGTTGTATTGCACTATTCCCTCCAGTCAGCAGAGGGAGAACTATAGCCAAGAAAGCCTATGGACTTCTATGCAGAATGCTGAGGCTCATGGGAATCGTATTCTGAAACATCAAGCACAGAATGGGACGTATGGACCTTTGCAATACAGTTTCCCTAGGACATAGAGGGGGAAGGAGAGTGGTGGAACAGCTTTTACTAAACTGCACTAGAAACCTCTTCCTCTTTGCAGAGCAGGAGTCAAGATGTGCACTTCGGCCCTGGTGTACATAGAGCAACCTCTCACCCTCTACTTCCCATCGATGATCACCGGAGGCATTCTGTGCAGAGACTGAGGGGCCCCTTCTCAAGTGAGAGTTCACAGCTGCACCACAGGGATTGGTGAGAGGGCTCATTGGCCATCGTTCACACTGCTAGCAGTAGATAAATTACTGGTGACAGGATGTTATGTATCCTTCACCTGTACCACACCTATACCTAAAGATTACTTAATCTTTACCACACTTGTACTGCATGCTGGTTTACTAAAACTGTCATTAAGTGCACCAACCTTTCTTCGAAGGTCCCAACAATAGTTGGCAGAAGAACAAAATAAAGATTTTCTGTGATACTGCTTGCTGTGTAAACGCAACCTAGTGTGCCAGAGGGTCTGGAAAAAAACAGAGGACCCATCCTACTACTAAATGTCTGGTGTGCTTTAAAGGATAAGTTCATGTTCCACCTAGGCCCGATCCTGCAACTGCTCCCTGATACCCGCACTGCCTGTGACAGCAGGCTGGGTATCTTCTCCCTATACCTGCTGTCACTATTTGAAAAAATTGCGGCCATGCAGGGCTCCCCCCACTACAGAGTGTAATTTGAATGACAGCTCTCTGTTAGGACTGTTGAAACCACATCCCAGATAGTGGCAGCAGTCCAAGGGTTTTTTGGATGTCTACACAAGGTATTAGGGGGAGAAATAGTAACCTATCTCTGGTGTCAGTAGGAGGAATAGTGCCCCATCATTGGTGTCAGTTGGAGCAATGTTGCCCCATCATTGGTGTGAGTTTGAGGAATAGTGCCCCATCACTGGCATCAATGGAAGAAATAGTGCCCCGTAATTGCGATCAGTGGGAGCTATAGTGCCCTATAATTAGTGTCAGTGGGAGAATTAGTGCTCCATCGTTGGTGTCAGTGGGAATAACAGTGCCTCATTGTTGGTGTCAGTTTGAGGAATAGTGCCCAATTGTTGGCGTCAATGGGAGAAATAGTGCCCCATCGTTGATGTCAGTAGCAGGAATATTGCCCCATTGTTGGTGTCAGTGAAAGGAATAGTGTCTTGTATCAGTGGAAGGAAAAGTGCACCAAGGGCAGAAAAAGGCAAGAAAAAAGCCGCATCCGGCCCCCCACTCTAAACCAATAAATGTTTCAAAGTGATATGAATTTTTGTACTAGGTGCTCATCAACACCCACCCTAGAATATAATCTTATTGGGAAGATTTTGGTGGAAATTAATTGTTTGGTGATAGGGTCTCTTTAAGAGACTTGTAGAAGGCCATGTCACCAAACTTGGTTGTTCTACAAAAAAAAAAAGAAGAAAACCCTAAACCGTGTTTAAAAAAGATAAGCACGTTATGCATATTATTACCTTTCACATTCTCCGTCGGTAATTTAATTACTCTGCAGTGAACTACTCATCAAGAAAATTACAAAAAATAGCAGCCAAACTTTCAACACAGGCAGAAATGCAGTATGGCATTCCAAGAAGAGCTGCTTTTAATCTATCATAACAGAAATGTAGGAAGTTCTGTATTGACAAATGCATAACTAATGCAAATAAATGAGTCAATTATCTGTAATGGCTAAAGGCTTGGCACTATGTGCCCTGATATTTTAATTTAAATAAATGGAACGTTGATTATTATTTTGGACCTGGCCTGTCATTTCACAGGAACAAGGAACGCTAGGAATTATAATCCAACATACAGTGCGTTGAAAAAGTATTCATACCCCTTGACATTTTCCACATTTTGTCATGTTACAACCGAAAACTTAAACGTATTTTATTGGAATTTTATGTGATAGACCAACACAAAGTGGCACATAATTGTGAAGTGGAAGGAAAATTATAAATGTTTTTCAAAACTTTTAAAAAATAAATATTTGAAAAGTGTGGCGTGCATTTGTATTCAGCCCCCTGAGTCAGTAATTTGTAAAACCACCTTTCGCTGGTGAAAGGTTTTTGCCCATTTTTGCAAAATAGCTCAAACTCTGTCAGATTGGATGGAGAGCATCTTTTAACAGCAATTTTCAAGTCTTGCCACAGATTCTCAATTGGATTTAGGTCTAGGCTTTGACTGGGCCATTCTAACACATGGATATGCTTTGATCTAAACCATTCCATTGTAGCTCTGGCTGTATGTTTAGGGTTGTTGTCCTGCTGGAAGGTAAACCTCTGCCCCAGTCTCAAGTCTTTTGCAGAGTCTGACAGATTTTCTTGTAAAATTGCCTGTATTTGGCTCTATCCATCTTCCATCAACTCTGATCAGCTTCCCTGTCCCTACTAAAGAAAAGCATCCCCGCAAGGTGATACTGCCACCACCATGTTTCACAATGGGGATGGTGTGTTCAGGGTGATGTGCAGTGTTAGTTTTCCACCACACATAGCATTTTGCTTTTAGGCCAAAAAGTTCAATTTTGGTCTCATCTGACCAGAGCACCTTCTTCCAAGTCTGCTGTGTCTCCCACATGGCTTCTCGCAAACTGCAAATGGGACTTCTTATGGCTTTCTTTCAACAATGGCTTTCTTCTTGCCACTCTTCTATAAAGGCCAGATTTGTGGAGTGCATGACTAATAGTTATCCTGTGGACAGATTCTCCCGCCTGAGCTGTGGATCTCTGCAGCTCCTCCAGAGTTACCATGGGTCTCTTGGCTGCTTCTCTGATGAATGCTCTTCTTGCCCAGCCTGTCAGTTTAGGTGGACGGCCATGTCTTGGTAGGTTTTCAGCTGTGCCGTACTTTTTCCATTTTCTGATGATGGATTGAACAGTGCTCCAGGAGATGTTCAAAGATTCAATTACACACAGGTGGACTCTATTTACCAATTAGGTGACTTCTGAAGGTAATTGGCTCCACTAGATTTTAATTAGGGTATCAGAGTAAAAGGGGCTGAATACAAATGCACGCCACACTTTTCACATATTTATTTGCAAAACATTTGGAAAACCATTTATCATTTTCCTTCCACTTCACAATTATGTGCCACTTTGTTTTGATCTATCACATAAAATCCCAATAAAATACATTTAGGTTTTTGGTTGTAACATGACAAAATATGGAAAATTTCAAGGGGTATGAATACTTTTTCAAGGCACTGTATACACAGAGTCTACCACTATTCACAAGAACCAAACTGCAGCTCTCTTTCAATTGTTGTTTATACCTAATACATTTCTCTTGTTCTATGCTTCATTACCTCAAGATCTATTACAGAGAAAACATGTTTAAAACTTCCCTGCATAGATGATTACATTATGAAAAAAATGCAGATTGCATAATGTGAGGTCAAGAAATGCACATTGAACAATTTTGTGAGAAGGGATAAACATGTTCATGCTTTTGATGTTTTCACATAAAGAGGCTCAGTGTAGTCTAAGGCCGGCCATACACAGTGTGAATGCACACGATTCCCCCTATCAACAAAGACAGTGCTGATAGGGGAATCAGCAATTATCTTCTCCTGGCGGGGGGCGAGGTAAGCCATCGCAGACGGGAGAAGACAGTGATTATCGCTAGCAACTGTAGCAGCCGCTTTGGATAATCGGAAGCAAATTTCATCAGGCTGGTTGTACCCAAGTTAAAAGATCAATCAGCTTGGTACATTCAGCTTGTTCCTGCTGAACCAGCCGAGATTCGAACCGTGTATGGCCAGCCTAAAGCTAGCCATTGATGGATCGAAATTCAGCCCATTAAGCAGGGACTAGCTACATGCATTGCACTCCATGTGTGGCCATTCCTGTTTGACAGAAATCGATCATTAAATCGACTTCTGTTGAACAAGAATGTTGGAAAACCTATGTTAATCAGCAACTGAGCCTGCATTCACACCTAGAGTAGAGTGTATTACTGATGATTTTGAAGCATTTTTTTCATGCATTTTGCAGGTGTATTACAGGTGTTTTTAAACATGTATCAAGCTTCAGGGGTTTGTTTCCTTGGCTGTGCAATGGGAGAGCAGGTGGGAATAGTTCTATGGGAAATCAGAAGTTCTTCAGTCGTAAAAACGTGTCAAAACGCATGCATTATGCACTTTAACAGGTGCTCCCATTGAAGCCTATGGGGCCAACAACACAGGGCGTTGAGCATAGGACAAAGAGCAAGGGTGTCAAACTCAATTTATTTGGTGGCCTCATCAGCATTATGGTTGCCCTCAAATGGCTGGTTGTATCAGTAAGATTAGATGCCCAGAGTACCCCCCCCCCCTCTTAGATCAGATGTCAAGAGACCCCCACCATCTGAAGTCAAGAGTCCCCCAGCTGCCAGGAAGACGTTGGTGGCAGGGCTGTGAAGCTGAAAGGGCAGTGCGTGGAAGAGGACTAAAGGAGGGCTGGAGTCAGCTGAATGCTGACACAAGGGCAAACAGAGATGAGAGGCAATGGATCTGGAGGAGGAGTTCTGTCCTCCTCTCTGCTGCCAACTGCTGAGACAAGGTGGGGCGGAGATGAGGGGGCAGCTGCAGGAGAGTTGGAAGGGCCTTGTGTTTGCCACATATGACGTAGAGGTAGAGTATAGGGCGACTGAGCGTACAAATATGAACAGGGACAATTAGGAAGAATGGAATTCTGCAAGTTGAGTGTAGTAGATTTGAAGTTTGAATGGGGGTTAAAATAAAAAGAATAATAAAGATAACAGATAGGAAGGTTCTGCTGGTGATCTGCTTCCCAATTCTGCATGGTAGATAAAAAGTTTGCAACTGTGTTCCTAAACAGGAACTTCCCACAAATTTCTGATTGTGGGGGAGTAAGGCAAGGTTGTCCAAAACCCTTGTAGAGAAAGCTTCCTTTCCAGATATTTTTAAGATAGCCAAGCCTACACTCTGAGATGAATTTTCTGGTATCTCATAGTGCCTTCTCTATATATATTTCTTCAATATTTTATATGTGTGCTTAGTGGGAAGCACGTCTGCCTTGCACCTAGTTCGATTCCTGGTCTGGGCACTACCTGCAGAGAGTTTGCTTGTTCATCCTGTGCTTGAGTAGGTTTCCCATGAGTACTCTGGTGTAGTGCCACACTCCAAAGCCATGATAGTAGTTTAATTGGTTCCTGGCCAAATTGGCCCTACTATGTATGTATGTTAGATGGGAATTTTAGATTGTAAGCTCCTGGAGAGCAGGGACTGATGTGTATGTACAGTGTGTAAAGACACTGTGGGGGTTATTTACAAAAGGCAAATCCACTTTGCACTACAAGTGCAAAGTACACTTGAAATTGCACTGTAAGTGCACTTGGAAGTGCAGTCGCTGTAAATCTGAGGGGTAGATCTGAAATGAGGGGAAGCTCTGCTGATTTTATTATCCAATCATGTGCAGCGCTTACCCCCAAAAGAGCGGCTTAATATTTGTTATATCCGTAATTCACGTTTACTACTCAACCCTTGCAGCCCATAGATTTAAAAGTCACAGTCCTTAATGCTTTTTCTTAATGCTTTATTCATCAACGTAAACTGGGATGGGAGAAGGACTTCCTTTGAGATACTCTTTTGTTACATTGTCATCTTTCAATGATTCATACAGGAAAAACTGGGTACAATTGCGGGTAGTCAAGAAATCATTTTTGAATGATCTCTTCAATCAAGGACGATGGAAGTAGATTTAATAGAGAATGAGTTGATAAAGAGTCACTCTGAATAACTTCTTCATCTGGATAACTTTAAAAGGAACGATCCATATCTCTACATGTGTACTTGCAGCTTCACCGCTACCTCTTTACCACTACTTCCCACCGACATGGTACTTCCAAATTACCCTAAAGGAGAGCCACTCTGAATAACTCCTCCTGCTTGACTGATTGGAATCCCGGGGCAATGCTGAACTCAAAGTCATAGGCCATTAATGCCCATCTCACTGACTTGTGCACCAACAACCCTCAGTCTCTGGTAGTACCCTTCCCTTGGGCTTCACTCACGTGATCAATAGTCCATGTGCCACTTATAAACGATCAATCGCCCAGTTTCCTTCCGCTTTGTTGCTACTTCATCTGCAATGATTCTCAGTTTCTCTACCTCTTTGTGGCCCGCTCCCCTCCCCGCAGGGGCGGCCTACGACATCCACGACTACGCGCGGCAAGATGTCGTCTGTTCCTTCATGAGGACCGGATCTCCACCCTTCTTGCTAAGGTGAAGCTCCGTTGGCTCCCCGGAGGGGAAAACCTCCAACCTCCCCTCCGGGAACCAGGCTGGCTCTCTCGCTCCTCAGAGCAGGACTGGACTCCGAACTCCCGGGCACCATGTGACCCCGCTTTTATATGAGAGTCCCGGGATTACCAAGCAAATTAATGATTGGCCGAGACCAACACAAACTACCTGTCACACAAATATGGAAATCAACAAAACAGGCCTGCTGCAATAGCATCAGCCTGTCTAAATTTTACTGTCATAGAAAGCTAACAAGAAAGGTCACCTACTTAAAAGTAGGTGCCCGCTACACATATGCAAGCTACAATGCTGTTTTTTATTTTCTTTGCATGTCCCCCTCGTATCTACAGCGACTGCACTTCCAAGTGCACTCTCAGTGCAATTTCAATTGAAGTTTGCACTTGTAGTTAGTAAATAACCCCCTGTATGTGTAAATCGCTGTAATAAATACAGATATAATAGAAATTCACTATAGAAATAAGATCCAGGAATCCTCCCTTGCTACCCCTTCAAACCTACTTATACTAACTTCACACTCTCCTGCTGCTCTATTGCTTCATTGGAGCCCTTTCTTGGGTGTCATCATCATTTTATCATTTTTAGGTTCAGGAATAGGATAATGTGGGATGCCAGGGTAATGTTGATCATAGTGTGCTATGAAGACAGGCTGTGTGCCCTAGCCCTATCATAATGCACACACGAACAAATGAAAAAAAAACACAAAACTTTTTAAAACAAAAAGTATTCAATGTCTTACAGTTTGCTCTTTCTAATGCCCGTCCTCTGCTAACAGCTGCATAGTGATACCCTTGCTCTCTGTGTGGAAGCAGTGGTCTCCTTTGGCTCTGCAATCAGCAAAGCCTGTGTGCTCCCCACTGATTGAAGTAGTCTGACTCTGCAAGGGGCATGTCAGACTTCTGAAACCTTATCACTGTTTACCCACAGTGAGCAAGGGTCCCACTCTGCAGCATGGTGGCAGTGGACAGGCTTTTCTACTCAGGCTGTGATTGATTTTTAGTAAGCCAATTGTAAGTCTTTGCACACCTTTTTTTTCTTTGGTGCAACTCTAATGCATTTATCTCATTTAAATCTCAAGCTCAATTGGGCTTTAAAGATATTTTTCTTTCTCAAGGAAATATATAACTGAAGTTAAGCTCATTTTTTTCTGTTTTTGCTTCAAAAGTCAGAATAGCAAGAGGCCAAGACAAGATCAACACATAAAACTTAGTTATTGCCAAGTACACCCTGTCTGGAAGCCCCCCTTGGCTTGCCATAGGAACACCTGGAGAACATCTGAAAAGCATGGGCGAGGACACCATCTGGATTTCTACATCCCTACAGAGCCTGTTTTGACCCCCCTGAATAAGGGTGGTCGCAGGCTGTCCAGTAAGCCTCCAATTCTTCCTTTGGTGGTGGGCAACAGCTGCGGTGGAATATTGAACCGGAATTTGTGTTGGAGTGTTATCACGATTTGGGACTTTTTGCTCATTATTTATTGGGACTTTTATTTTAATTATTCACCTTAATTTTTCACTTCCATTGTGATCACCAAGCACAAAGGACCAACCAATAATATATAAGTGAACAAAGTTCCTTACCACATGTTGATGTAATTCCAATTTTTATTGTCACGTTTGATTTACATGATTTATTTTAAGTTCATTACATTTGTATTTGCATATTAATTTTCGTTTTAGATATATATAGGTGCACTTGATTTAATTTTTAGTGTCACAATACACGGATATAGATACTTAATTGTATCAGATTAGGTGTTATATGTTTTTTTCACATTTATTCACAAACATATGGGTCTCGGCTCTTTCGCATATATTATTATATGCGTATCCTCATTAGTCCAGCGCTACACTGTTTTATATATTGTTTAATCAGCAAAGCCTGTGTGCTCCCCACTGATTGAAGGGCTCTGACTCTGCAAGGGGCATGTCAGACTTCTGAAACCTTATCACTGTTTACCCACAGTGAGCAAGGGTCCCACTCTGCAGCATGGTGGCAGTGGACAGGCTTTTCTACTCAGGCTGTGATTGATTTTTAGTAAGCCAATTGTAAGTCTTTGCACACCTTTTTTTTCTTTGGTGCAACTCTAATGTATTTATCTCATTTAAATCTCAAGCTCAATTGGGCTTTAAAGATATTTTTCTTTCTCAAGGAAATATATAACTGAAGTTTAGCTCATTTTTTTCTGTACAGTTTTAGTGACATTACCTACCTCTAAATGAGTTTGCCCCACCTTGTGCAGGCAGCTGGATCCTGGAGAAATCTTCATTACAGGGATACCCTGTTCTCTTCCTGTCTCTGAAATTCTGGCACTGCAGAGGTTAACAGCTAACAGCCCAAAGCTGTTAACTCCTGCTGTGAAAAAGTTGTGCTGGCATCCCCAACCTTCATTGTTTATACTGCCTGTAACAGGATCTCTGAATGGGGGGATTCTGAGTCACAGGATTGTCTCCCCCATTCAGAATCATACTACAGGCAGTTTAAACAATGAAATAATTTTTCTCAGTGGAGGAGAAGGGAGGAGGGGACAGGTCCCCGACGCAATCTTTTTTTTTAGCCAAAAGCTATTAATCCTCACAGTGCCCAAAGTTCAGAGGCAGGAAGAGAACAGGGCATCCCTGCACCCCTAATTCTGGAAGTTCAGAAACAGGAAGAGGACTGGCCATTCCTGCAGTAAAGATTTTTTCCAGGATACAGCTACCTACATGACATGGGGCATACTTCATTACAGGTAAATAATGTCATGTATAGAAAAAAAATAGCTAAACTTCAGCTTTAAACTAAGGCAGGCCATACATGATTCACTTTTTGTTCAACCAGCGAATGTATGGATGGGGGAATCTCTCCCATGGAGTTATTGTATTCTAACAGTGGGAGGCTTTCCTGCCATTAGAATACACTCAAGAGCACCGCTGGCTATAGCTGAAGGCCCTGATCAAGCAAACATTTTTCAACAAGCTGGTTGTACAGAAGTCGATCAAGAGATCAACCTCTGTACACCCACCCTGCCCATAGATGGATCAAAATTCTGCCGGTCCTTGCTTTAGCAACCCACAAAATTAGTGCTTCTGAACTTTGCTAAGGCAAAGAAAGTAATCAATGGCCACACTTGCCTCCCAGCTCATGAAGTGTCATGGTCAGGGGTCAGGCTCAGAAACCAGTAGCCATAGCAGTAGCGAGTCTCCCACCGACCAGCAGAATAGGTATACAAGCAGGTTACCCTGGCAGATGACACAGTCTCACCTGAGGTACACGATCTAAACACTTACCGGTATTCACCAGAGCTCCTGATGGTGGTCCTCAAGGTCACCCCACCAGGAGCAGATATAGCAGGTAGGGATCAAACAGAAACATACAGGATTTAGTGAACAAGCCACAGGTCACTAACAAGTGATTGCAGGTTGGGATCATGCAGAAGCATAGTTGAGGAAAAAGCTAAAGGTCAGTAACAAGCGGTAGAAAAGATACGAACGGTAGCAGAAGCGACAAGAGTAAGCGGTAGAGAAGATACAGACGGCAGCAGGAGCGACAAGAGCAAGATGTTGGCTAGAGAGAGCACAATAATATGGCAAATGGGAAGTGCAAAGACATGGCTTAAATAGGAAGTTCATGGGAGGAAAGGGTTCAAAGTTCAGAAGAAATAGGATACAAGGCAAGATTGTATAAGGAAGCTGGTGTTCCCGTGCATCACTGCAAGTGGAACGCACGCCAGGCTCTAGGCAGCATCCATTTCCTGCACACCTTAATTTTTTATATTGTATCACTTCAGTGGCACTTTTTTAATTTGTATTTTAATGAATAAACCTACCAAAGGATTCTTATACTATGAGAGGCAAGTCTCTCATTTATATTTTTCTGCCTGCCCATTAACGTTTGGGAGAAACATTGAACCGTAATAAGGAGGAGTAAGGATCCTTGAGAGCAACCAGGAAAAAATCAGGAATTGTGGGACAGGTCCCCCTAAAGACTTACAAGCCTTCTTGACTCTCCTTGCTGTATAGTAAGGGAGTCATCAACATCTGGTGAGTGTGGTGTGGAATTATTACAGCACAGGGTGGAATGCGCAAGAGGAACCCTGGGAAAAAGGCACAAATAGCACTCAAGATTGCACTAAAGACTTTTTGCACGTTAATAATATTATGTCACTTATGTTTACATAAATGGCATCTATAGTATGACATATATAAATTTTTTTTTTTCAAGCACTTATTAGATGGTTTTTCATGTTCTAGCAATCAGGCAGGGAGCTGTCCAGCATCTCATGAGGCTCAGCAAGAAGAGATACTGCCAAACAAAGCAGAGGTTGCAAGTTCAGATCTGGGTCCTCATATGAAGTGGCTTTTACCATAAATATTTCAAAATGTACGCGTGGTACTTTTATACATTACCCATTGCTAATAAATTACTCTATTTACTACCATGGGAATACTTTTACACTAGAATTCAGCTGTAGCAGATTTTCTTGTGAATGTGTTAGCTTTATCTTGCCAGTATCCCTAATTCAAGAAAAATAATGGAGCCTTCCTCTTATCTTTTCCTTTAACTGTGATCCATTCATCATTCCCAGTAAGCAAGGGAAAAATACATATCCAGTATGTGCTACAAGAGGGGACAGGATAGTGTTATAGCAGGATGGTGATCCTCTGAATCAAGTGTGCCTACATGAAGTATACCCAGCTAACCTTCCGTATCAGCACTGTCTGAAATGGTACCGCTGCAAAAGGTGGCACATAGATTAAAACATTTGCTCTATCTATGACTTCCAGGCAGGAGGTAAAATCTGTTTTCCGATGATAAAATGGTTATTTCTTTAGTCATTATGGCCCCTCCAGAGATAACAAAGTGCTAAGTTTGTCTAGAAGCCAAAAGCATAAACAAAGTATGCAGAAAAATCTAAAATAAATGCTTTGCTTAGCTGCGTTTTCGTTTAGTGCGTTATTTTAAAATCACATAAAATGACGGTGAATAAAAAGCCTCAGATTATTTCAATATAAAAACTGTTGTGTTCACTCAGACACGTTAAAGTGCATTTTTATACTGCTGATAAATATTGCAGTTATATTCCACTATTCTTAATCTTTTCTTACCAAATGGAATGTGCGAATAGTTTATTAAAGTTTTCCGAACACGTAGACAACAAGTTGGTCAATCTTGTACTGAGGAGTGGCAGGCTTAAAGCGTATCCAAACCCCCCTAAACAGTAGTATAGTTTATTGTACTTTAGAAGTTCTTAGGCAAAATGGCTGCCTTAGTTTTCCTTTTTTAATATTTTTTCACTTGGTAATCCTACAGCTAACATGCTTTATGTCCTTCATATTCATTTCTCCATTGTATCTATGGGAGAAACCAAAGTTGTCACACAGGCTGGACTGCAAACATAAATGCAGTGGAACTTCCGCACTGTTTCCCCAGAGCTCTTTACTTAAATACCAATAAATACATTTATAGAATATCAAGTCAGCCAAAATAATACGAAGATTGTAGCTTGTATACAAAATAACGTATTATTTAAAATGTATGTTACCCCCAACATTTCATATTCCTGATACACTATATTACCAAAAGTATTGGGATTCCTGCCTTTACACGCACATGAACTTTAAAGGCATTCCATTCTAAAGCTGGGTACACACTATTCGTTTTTTTCGTGCAACCCACAAAAAAACTGTCAGCTCCAGTCGGAGCCACTGCTAGGTTAGTCCACTGATCTCCCCCACTGAGCTGTTGTGTTATGACAGGGGGATGGCCCCCTGCCAGAACACTATGATCAGCTCTCTCTGCCATTGGCTGAGAGCAGTGATCGGGAGTCGGTTGGCTGTTGGTTTTCCAGCATGCACGTCCGACAGAAGCCAGACAAATGCCTGGCTTCTGTCGGACAGACCAACATACACACAGGCAGAAAGTTGGCTGTTTTTTTTTAAACTATCAAATGTCTCCCGAAATTTTGCCCGTGTGTCCATAGGGTTCAATATTGAGTTGGCCCACCTGTTGCAGCTACAACAGTTTCAACTCTTCTGGAAAGGCTGTCCACAAGGTTTAGGAGTGTGTCTATGAGAATATTTGACCATTCTTCCAGAAGCGCATTTGTGAGGTCATCAGGTACTGATGTGGACGAGAAGGCCTGGCTCACAGTTTCTACTCTAATTCATCCCAAAGGTGTTCTATCGGGTTGAAGTCAGGACTCTGTGCAGACCATTCGAGTTCCTCCACCCCAAACTCGCTCAACAAGTCTTTATGGACTTTGTTTGTGCACCGGTGCACAATCATGTTGGAACAGAAAGTGGGCATCCCCAAACTGTTCCCACAAAGTTGGGAGCATGAAATTGTCCAAAATATCTTGGTATGCTGACGCCTTAAGAGTTCCCTTCACTGGAACTAAGGTGCCAAGCCCAACCCCTAAAATAAATAACCCCACCCCATAATCCTCCTACACCAAATGATTTGTACCAGTGCACAACGCAAAGTCCATAAAGACATGGATAAGTGAGTTTGAGGTGGAGGAACTTGACTGGTCTGCACACTCAAGTATGTCCTGACCTCTACCATATAGAACACCTTTGGGAGGAATTAGAACGGAGACTGCAAACCAGGCCTTCTTGTCCACATCAGTGCCTGACAAATGCGCTTCTGACTTTGTGGACAGTCTTCCCAGAAGGGTTGAAGCTGTGATAGCTGCAAAGGGTGGGCCAACTCAATATTGAACCCTATGGACTAAGACTGGGCCAATGGCAGAGAGAGCTGATCGTAGTGTTCTGGCAGGGGGCCATCCCCCTGTCATAACACAACAGCTCAGTGGGGGAGATCAGTGGACTAACCTAGCAGCGGCTCCAACCGGAGCTGACAGTTTTTTTGTGGGTTGCACGAAAAAACGAATAGTGTGTACCCAGCTTTAGAATGGGATGCCATTAAAGTTCATGTGCGTGTAAAGGCAGGCACCCCAATACTTTTGGTAATATAGTGTGTGTGTGTGTATATATATATATGTATATATATATATATATATATATATATATATATATATATATATAAATATTGTGACTTGTGACAGAGAAAATCTCTGTCGCTATACGTTTATAGGAAAAGGTGACCCAGGAGTCTCATTAAGGGTTAATGCAAGGTTCAGAACTAGCATCTCTCCAGATTCGGTAGTTCTGAATCAGAACATTCAATCCTGGGTCCAGGTTTTGCTAGACGCCTGCAACCTGGCTCACTACACAGGTGTGCAGGGTCATTATATAGTCAGGTCTGAGAATTGCTCAAAGCTCTCATTTTGGAGACAGCTTCCAGTTTGAAGATGGAAGGTTTCATCCGGGATCAGGGGCCCCAGCCAGAAGCCACGGGACAGAGGTCTCATCAAGGGGTCAGAGGACCCAGCCACAAGCCAGCAGGGCTCGGTTCCAGAATTAAAGTCAGCTCCTATCAGGGGTGTCAGGAGAACCCCAATCCCTAGGCCAGAGGTGGGCCATGCAGCAGGGAGCTGCAACTGAAGGCTAGAGAGCCAAGTGTGCGAGAGAACTGAATGACACAGTCAAAGGACTGGTAAGAGGAGCAGCAGTGCTGCCAACACGTAAGCCAGGTGGCTTGGTATTTTCGTTAATTCATTTTTGTGCAAGAAACCCCTGCGTGGGCAACTAGTGTATAAGTGAACTTTTCCTTTACTCAACAAAAGTGGGCTGTCACGCTCTAAATCTACAGTTTGGACTGGCGCAGCTCATTGTAAATGCACCTGCTACTTGAGTTTAATCAACCCAACCTCACTATATATATATATATATATATATATATATATATATATATATATATATATATGTATATATATATATATATATATATATATATATATATATATTATATATAATTTATATATGCTGTATATACACACACACGCAAATGTTTTGCCTTGCATTTCTATTTTAAACTGAATGAGTTATTTTACAAGGTGAGGGTTCACATATACTTTAAGGCTTTTACGCTTACACTACTACGTAAGCACATTCGTCACAGAATTCCTTTAAGGGAATAAAATTAGAACATATAATTTGTGTATCTCACTTTATTATAAGTATTATTAGTATGTACACTGCTCCATTAGCAACAGGATCATAACCTTTTTTGCTAATGCACCAAAAAGTCACTAGTAATAGAATTCTCACTCCTCAACGAGCAATCAGTTTTGACACAGTATACAAATTGTTCTTCTTAATGTGCCCAAATGTCAGCATCAATATGTCCCTCAGGTCTACTGCTCTTGAAACCTCATTCTCAGTCCCGCAAGCTGTCTTTCCATATGAAACACAAAGTAGCCGCAAAAGGATGCAGACAGCGTCCAGTTTATGAACATCTAGGTGGGAATGCAGGCCCAGCTTAGTTATCCCAACATTCCCAATATTCATGCACAATGATGCCATTACATTGCTGCTCTGTGAACCAAGGCCCAGTTCCTCTACAAGCCAACGAATAGTCCTGATGCAACAATCCTTATTCTCAGAGCTTAAAATCTGTCATACGGATCAGGGAATTGGCAGGGAATACAATCATCGTAATTTCTGTTTGGCTGTCCTAGGTTTTGAATTTGAAAAAAGGTAAGGATTAACAAAAATAAGAACTTAGGGCTACTCTATTTTCACACTCTAGAGAGAAGATATGCTTAGTTTGTAAATGGACATATGCTTACAAAACCAGTTGGTTGTTAGATGATCATGCAATCGTTTAGAAATTGAAACCACATAGTAACTTACTGTGCAATAAAGTGGCTGAATCCTCTACACCATTGTCCTGGATGAAGAAGGGTTGGTGGAGGGTTCCTATCAGGAAACAAAAATGTAAATGTATAACATTAGATACATGCATAATACTGGGGAAAAAATGTATTTATTATTTATTTATTTTTGGTAAGGCTAATAATATGAGTGTCCTCCTGATCCTGCAAAGTGTGGACTTGTATTCCTTTGTTTAAGAGGTAGAATAAAAAACCACAATACAATACCCTCCCCGTGGGACACCATCATTTTGCCCGGTGTTCAGACTAGTGCCACATCTACCAAAAGGACTGATAATGAATATCCAGATCACTATAGAATACTGATCGCTACAATACATGAAGCTCTGGCTAATGTACTCTATCCCAAGAGATCTATACACAACAGACTCTCACTATCTCATTCGTTTCACAGATTTGGCGCAATGTGATACATGCTGATAGATACAGAGTTATTGTGTATCTATGTGTCAGCATATCTGTATCTTTTGTACTCAAGCTTAGGACACAAAAAATTTGAAGGTGAAAAAAGTCAAAAACATGGACAGAAAGGCTGTAAAGTGTTTTACATGAATGTTCACATCAAAAAAGAAGTGTACATTTTATTTAAAGCCCAACTCCAGGATATTAGCAACCCCCTCACTCCCCCCTCTAACTAACCACTGGAATGAAATAAACAAAAAAGTGCCCATTTTAAAGTGAGACTTAACCCATCGATTTAGTTGTTTCCCAAAACAGTTATATCAAAGGCATGCAGTGAATGATAACTGTCACAGGAACTTGTGTTGTCAACTGAGCTGTCAAGCCATCAAATGGCTGGTGTCCTAACATTTCACATGTGCAGCTAAATGGCAACTGCACATCAAACAGAGGCCAAGATGGCAGCTTCCTTGGCTCTAAACGATAGGGACATTTAGTTCCACTTTCTTTACCTAAAGCCACAGGCACATGACAGTCCTTCTCTTCTCTTCTCTTCTCTTCTGCTTACATCCAGGGGTCCTTCTTTGATTGTCCACATCTTTACCTGCATAGACATGTCCTATTGGTGGAGGTGAAACTTCCTGTGGCCCGATCCTCATAGGCTCCAGGAGGCAGGAGAACCCATGGAGACAGAGAAGGCACCAGTACTGAAGAAGATAACAAGTGGGGAAAAATCCCTAGGGGAGGAAATTCTTTTGTCTCCTAGTGAACACTGTGACTTTTATCCAATACACTCAAGGATGGCTTATGCCACATACACGCGACCGGTCTGTCCATCAGAATAAACTCTGAAGCACTTTCCGACAGAGTTCCGACGAAGTTCTGCTGAAACTGTTTTGCCTACACACAATCACACCAAAGTCCGACCGTCTAGAACGCGGTGACGTACACCACGTACGACGGGACTATAAAAAGGAAGTTCAATAGCGAGTAGCCAATAGTTGCTGTCTCGTACTTGCTTCAGAGCATGCATCGTTTTTGGTCTGTCGGAATAGCATACAGACAAACGGTTTTCCCGATAGGAACTGATTCCGTCGGAAAGATTTGAAACATGTTCTATTTCTAGGTCCATCAGAATTTTCGAAAGAAAAAGTCAGATGAAGCCCACGCACGATCGGAATGTCCGATGGAATGATTCCGTCGGACCTTTTCTGCCGGAAAGTCCGGTCGTGTGTACGCAGCATTAGGAAGAGATATTTGGAATAAAGACTGAGAAGTAAGATAATTGATGCACAATGCATTATCTAAATTTCATTTTCACCTGGAGTTAGGCTTTAAAGAAACAGGGGTAGACATATGAACAGGATTACCCAGTAAAGTGATGCTACCAAAAAATATTATACCTAGGGGCTGATTTTCAACTGAAGCAAAAGACAAAAAAGAGCTATTGTTCTTAGTCAATCAAGTAGTCGATTTTATTTGCTGACCTCCATTAGAAAAAAGAAAGAAGAACCTAGTTGGTTGCTTGAGACAACCCACTCCGCTGTCTGCATTTCCTCACAAGCATCAATTAGGCAAAACTTTCAGATTCTAACTTTGATTTTCCAGGGCAGTTTTTTCTTCCTTAGTGCTGACACTTTGATCTCAGGAAACCAATGAATGTATGCCCATCCAAGAATGGGTTAATTTAGGCTCAAGGGTTTTTGGCCTCTGCTGATTAAATACAGTGATGTGCATTTTAGCTCCATCAGACAATAGTTAAGCTGGGCGTGTATTATTGGACAAATCGCCCTAATGAGGGTGATGACTCTTTGTGCAAACACCCTAACTGTAATGAGCAATGAAGAGGAGAGTTACAGTTTCTCTATAACACAAATGGGTAAGGATTGAAATTCACATGTCCTGTGAGCAGCTAAAAAAAAAAAAAGTATATATTAAAAAAAAAAAGCCCTGCGTGTGGGGGGAAGTCAGGCATGTGTAAACACGCCAATAATATTCTACTGCGCATAGGTGTGATGGTCCAAATCAGAAAGAACTTTGTAATCAGAAGTGAATATTACTTTAGAGCCTTGCTGCCCTCTCGGACTGGGGTTGTCCTCAGAACACTGTTGAAGATAGATAAAAACAGAGGGTGCACTGGCCTAGTGCATTATTCAACAACAAAAAGTTTTAAAGATGAAATAAAAAATATAACTACTCACAAATGTAGGTAGTAAAAGCGCTCATCAAGCCACTGCAATTGCCTGCTATCTCTCAGCTTTGTCAAAGCCTCTAGCTCAAGGAGGACCTCACCAGGGTCCCTGCTGGTTGATGTATTTCGAGTCTGATGAAGGTCATGCCTTTGATATGCATCAGGAAGCAGGGACCCTGGTGAGGTCCTCCTTGAGCTATACTGACAAAGGTGGTTTGACGCCCCTGATGACGTCAACCTATGACGAAAGGTGTAGAGAAAGGTTGTGACGTAACGCGAGTGTGTTCCGGGACGCAGCAGTGTCATGTGAGTTTATTACTATAGTTCTAAATAATAAAATGGGATTAAGGATTTCTGTACCATGAGGCTTGTTTGTTTGTGTTTCATGGGAATATCATTTGTGCGGACCTAACGGTGTGATTACCATGATTGGAGCGTGGAAACCAGGGTGCTTGTATCCATCTCGCCTTTTCCTGATTAATCGCTGTGTGTTGAGATCGAGGGATCTTTTAATTATAATCCATGCCTGCTTGGCCCTTGTAATGAGGGTCCAAAGAAGAGGGTAAGCGGCAGTGTGTTCGGGTGCCGGTGGTGGTTCTCCTTTCCTGTCCACACATAGTGTACATCTTGTTAAGTGTGCTATCTTCAACCATATCTGAAGATCAACGGTTTATGGTCAGTTTTTCATGAGTACTGCACCTTTTCTATATAATGGTGGGAGATTGCAGCCACTTGCAGTGGCTTGATGAGCATTTTTACTACCTACATTTGTGAGTAGTTATGTTTAATTTTTTTATCTTTAATATATTTTTTGTTGGATAATGCACTAGGCCAGCGTGCCCTCTGTTTTTATCTATCTTCTCCAATGTTTAAACACGCCAAGTGTTGAAACTCCCATACTGGCCATGTCTTAGCACATGAGCAGGAAACCCACAGATGTGCACATGTACCACAGGGTTCTGCCAGGACCCAAAGCCCTGAGACACATCTGTGCATGTGCAGAAATGGCGGGGGAGCATTGTTCTTGCCTAGCCACAACATTTTTTTTCTAACACAGTAAAAAAAAGTCCAAATGTGAAAGAGGGAAGGGAAAATAAGTTTTAATTCAGGGTGAAAAGACCCTTATTTTGCTCTATTTTGCCCTCAAATCTCCAAATTCCTTTTTTTGGCTGCTGCGATCTGGCGTCCTGGTAGAGGGTGGCCACATTTGTCCCCCATGGTGCCACTATACGTAGGAACGTAGTCACCCCCTCTTGCTCATTCCCAAGATGGACAATGGACTATGGGATGTGTAATGTTTATAATAAATCAACAACCAACAGACACGGCTCATTTCAAACAACCGAAAGTGAGAAGGAAAAGTAGTGGTTTGGAAGTCCATGAAGGATATTACAAGAAGGCACAAAAACACAGTAAGAAACAATTTCATGAAAAGCAGATTACAGGGCTATGAAGCAATTGATGTTTATTGATTATTTTTAGAGAATAAGGATATCATTTAGTGTCACTTTAATAAATTACAACCTAGTGACATATGCAGTAAGTGATATGTAAACAAAACCATATTTAAGGTATAAATTGGCTGCGAGACATAACATTTGCAGTAAATGTGCAGTTTCTTTGCTTGAATTGCATTTGGATTTGGCAGTCTTTAGCAGAATTGGCCATCTGCCCACTCTCCAAACAAACATCTGTGGAACAGATGAAAAAACTGAGGTTCACTAGGACCAGCAGTTGGTAAGTCAGGCAGCTATTTTCCTGCTCTTAAATATTCAACTCACAGTGCATACAAAGCAGATCACATATCACTGAGAACAGCATTTGTAGAAAATTTGGAAAGGAAAGACCCGCTTTGCCCCTTGCAACCATTCTGATGTCATTCAAGTGAGAGCGTAATAAGAATAATATGATTACTGTGGGCTACATAGACACTTTATATTGGCCATACACAGGCAGAAATTGGTTAAAAGAAACTTGATTTCGGAAAGGGTCATTCAATCTTCTAATAAATAATGGGGGTTCACTTGAACATTGTTTCCAACAGCAATGATGAAAAAAAAAATGAAGGAAAGGATGGAAATTTTTTCTCGAATGAGCAACATTCTCACAGTGATTGTGATATTCATTTGGAAAACTACATTTATTCCGATAATTTAATCGATAATTAAATATCCATACCTAGAATTCATCTTTAACAGTTACATTGCTCCAGCTTGGCACAGGCACCATTCAGAAAAAATGCTATACTTTTCCTAAATTAATGCAAAGCCTTCTCTGATTGATGGGAAAGGCAGGGAGGTGGCATCACATCCTTCACCTCATCCAATCCGAGAAGGCTTTGCATTCATTAATTTCATACAGAAAATGGGAAGCATCTCTGAATGTTGCCTGCACTGAGCAGCCTACCTCCTGTATTCAGGATACAGAAGGACAGCTGCTCAGCATAAGACTCAGAACCAAGTGAAGATCACTGGAGTAGTGGTGTCTAGTTTAGTGAATGAACAATCATATAAACCGTGACAAGCAATATAAATAAAATAAATGAATAATGTGCACAAGTGAGTCCAAAAAGTCCTCTAATAGGGCATATAATGTCTATAAAAAGGAAACTTTAACATGTAGTGTCCAAAAAAAAATCAGTGACGATCTTCAACTTCATATATAAAATATAAGCGCATATAATATGGTGACAGTCTTTAACTTCAGATGTATGCATAAGGTGTGATAACAATTGCTAGTAGATCCACCACCCTACATCCCATGTTTCTGTCGGAGTAATGTGAGGATGCATGGTATATATTTTTTTATGTCCCTCTTCCCATATGATTACTACATGCAATATTTTTTTGTTTTTGATATATATTTTTTTCTTTTTAATATTGTCCTTCTTGCTTTCTGCCTTCAAGAGAACGAGGCTTGGAGCGATAACGTGTGACTCAGTGTAGTAAATTTCTTGTCTTTGTGACAAGTGGTGCCATGTTTTGGGTTATCTATACCTGACATGGCGATGTCTGGAGTCATATCCGCCCTTACATGTCTCCCTTAACAGCGGCGCCATGTTTTTGGTTGTCCAAGCCAGTTACTGTCTTACATGATGTCATATCCGCTCTTACATGTCTCCCCTAACAGCGGCGCCATGCTTTTGGTTGTCCAAGCCAGTTACTGCCCCACATGATGTCATATCCTCTTCTGTATATGAGAACGAGGCTTGGAGTGCACGCCTGGGCGCCATCTTGGCAGAACCCAGAAGTAATCCCCATAATTTTCATTCCAAATCAGATGGAGCTGCTACTTGTTATGGGAGTAATCAGTACCTATAAATACTCATCTAGTACAGTGGTCCAGCACCCCAGATGATGACTTTTAAGTCGAAACGTGTTGGTAGAACATGCTGAGACCACTGTCATCCTTTTTAAAAGCACTTGTTTTTACTGCTAAATGTGAGTGTATTTCCTTTGCTTTTTTATACAATAAACATGTTCCATACGAAATTACGCTATATGCCTTCTTTCTTCTTTTAACGGTAGGACTGATTGCCCATATCTGTTGACCCCACTCACATCCCACATCCAACTGGAGGTCATACCTGGATTGTGAACCTGATCCCCTTGGTATATCATACCACAAAGTTTTGATTTGACTCACTAGGTGTACACCTATTTGATTTCAATCCCTCTGGTAAGCTACTTCTGGTGTCTTTGGTGGTGGATCTACTAGAAATTTTTATCACACCTTACGCATACATCTGAAGTTAAAGACTGTCACCATATTATATGCACTTATATTTTATATATGAAGTTGAAGATCGTCACTGATTTTTTTTTTTTTTTTGGACATTGCATGTTGAAGTTTTCTTTTTATAGACATTATATGCCCTATTAGAGGACTTTTTGGACTTACTTGTGCACATTATTAATTTATTTTCTTCATATTGCTTGTCACGGTTTATGATTGTTCAAGCGCTGCACATTTCACCCATTTTTTACCTTTATTGCAACTTTATCCATTGCTGTGCTGGCTGCTACATTTTTACACTTTATCCATTGCTGTGCTGGCTGCTACATTTTTACACTTTTTTGGTTTATTTGGTTTTTTGACAGCACCGTATATATGTGTTTAGTGATTTCAGCTTTTAGGGGCATCGGCTAAGTATGGTATATACCCCAGCCCTCAAATTTTCCACTCACATTTTGAGTGGAAAATTGTTTCTGCCAAGCGGGGTTGAACGGGAGCCGTTCTCCCAACGATCACCCCATGGGAAGAGGAAAGCCGCCGGAGTACAGAGCAGAATAGCCGCTGTTACAGCTTACATTACAATTGCCGTCTGCTTGCTTGTGATTACACACAGCCCCGCCTCCTGACATGCGCCTGTGATAGACAGAATGCCAGTTCAATGCTGGGATGTGTTCTGTCTGTCACAGGCGTGGGGTCAGGAGGCGGGGCTGTGTGTAACCCCTGCTGACTTTTAATAAACTGAAAAAAGCCTGGAACTCCGCTTTAAAGCCTGGCCAGTAGCTCAGGACTTGAAATTTTGAGCCCGGGTATATACTATACATAGTTACATGCTCCAAGCTGAACCAATGTAACTATGCATGAAATATCCATATCTGAATACAAAGAAAATTTTAAAGTACTTTCGAATGATATTCATGAAGTGTACAATAGCATTATGAAATGTACTGATAAAATTTTTTTGTACAAATGTTCATATGAAAATCTATCAGTGTATATGCACACTAGTCTGCGTCATTGGCATTTGTTTGAGAGACGGAAAGATTAAGGAGTCGTCTATTGTAGGGCACGGTCTTTAATAGATTTGCTTGTACATAGCTCGGTATGTACAGAGGTTAGACATGTGCAATTAGTTTTGGTCAGAATAATAAATTCGGACAAATTTCTGGTTATGAATTAGTAATGAATTTTGTTGAAAATAATTTAATTTTGGTTCGTATATTCATTTTCTAACGAATTCCAATTTTTCTGAACGATTCAAATTTGGACTGGTCAAAAATGATCAACCGATTCAAATTCTGTGTAAAGAATAGCCGGTTGTTAGGGAGTGAGCCGGGAAGCCAGCCGCCGCATTCTAAACAACCGCTAACTATTTCCCCATTGACCGCTGAATGAATAAATGAATCCTGGCAATGAAATATGCAGAAAAAAACACAGTGGGGTCCCCTCCCAATCCATACCAGGCCCTTGGGGTCTGGTATGGATTTTAAGGAGAACCCCACGCCAAAATTTAAAATAAGACGATGTGGGGTCCCCCCCAAAATCTATACCAGACTCTTATCTGAGCATGCAGCCCAGCAGGCAAGGAAAGGGGAGGATGAGTGAGTGGCCCTCCCCCCTGAACCATACCTGTCCACATGCCCTCAACATAGAGGGTGCTTTGGAACAGGGGGGCTCTGCCCCCCGAAAGCACCTTGTCCCCATGTTGATGCGGACAAGGGCCTCTTCCCCACAAGGGCGGGGGGCTTATCGGAATCCTGAAGCCCCCTTCAAAAAGGAGGCCCCCAGATCCCTGCCCCCTTTTATGTTAATAAGTATGGGGTACATAGTAGAAAAATAATAAACAAAATGAGATTAAATGAAATGAAACTAAACTAAACAAATTCCAAAATGAATCAACTAAACAAAGTTAGTAACATAACAAATCTATCCAAAACAAAACAAATGTTTTAGTTTAACAGAGGTTAAATGTGATAGGCTTAAATTTGGTGTATCTTATTGTGGGAGGTGTGACTTTTGTCCATTTCTTATTGAGAGTAATGGCCTCACCCTCTCTACGGGACATAAACGTAAAATGTTTGTTACTCCAACACTTCATATTCCTGATAAATGCCTGCTGTACCATGTACTTGTATGAGAAAGTATCCTGTTATCTTTGTATTGCTTCCTTTATGTGAAATCCCTGGTGATCCCACCAGTCCATCTGCTATATAACTGTATTCTATTTTGTATGCTTTGCCTATGTATTGCACACTGCGCTCATTGTGCACACGGCACCAATAATGTTTTAATTACATTTGCATTCTTTCGAGTCCTAATTAGAAGGCCTGCCTTTGTAATGCCCATTGTTACCATAAAAGTACAATTTGAATATTATTGTGATACCTACGTAATCATGTGTATAAAAAGCTTCAATCGCACAGAATAAATAGAATAGTGATTTGGAAAGATGCTGAGTGTATCTTTTTGTGTCTGTTCACTACTGCAGTAGTTATTATTAATTTGGAACCATTAAAAAAATAGGAGGAAGGGAGTTTTCTATCTATAAAATTTCCAGAACATTAGATAATACACAGAGATGAAACATATCCTCCCACATAAGTTGTATATGTTTATCCGCAGCAATCTGTCCTGTACATCCATTCAAAGTCCATAATGTACACAGGATCTCTTAGCACTGAAAAGCTCTGAAAAGCAAGGGGCGAGAAGCTCATGTTACACTTGGCAGAGCTAAGTGAGAGCTGATTGGAGGGAAGGAACCCCCCCCCCCCTTTACACAGCACACAGGAACAGAGCTGAGGATGTTAAGGCAGGCTGTGTGTTGGAGCTCCCTCCCCTATCACCTTCTTACCTATAGGTGTCAGGAAGAATTGTCCGAATTGTCTCATGCAGATAGCAGAGGATTGAGGCAGCAGACAGAAATAACACTTAGTGCTCTGGGTTGATACACACTATATAGGGATTGCTTGGTTGGTTCATATTTCATGTCAGAGATTTACAACCACTTCAAATGTTTTGGTAGTGTCAAATGTGAAACATTGGGAGTATTCTACATCCTGAGCTAGTCCCTGATGATGGGCATACAGGTGAATACAATAAAATAAAATCCCTCAACATGAATTCTTATGGATTTGGGGTTTCGGGGTTAAATAAAAAAATGAATTTTAGTCTATTTTTATGATCAACAGTTGTTATATATTTTTTGTATAATGTTTTATATATTTTTCAAAGTTTTTTTTGAGTATTGTAGCTGTTCATTTTTTATGTTTGATTATTTCATTGTATTTGATTGATACAATCATCTGCTTTTGTTATTAGTAGAATGGTTTGTAGTTCAAGTTTATATTATCTATATTATAGGTGTGGTTTTATCTCATGTGGAATTCATCTTTGGAGGCTGCAATTATGTGGTCAGTGGTCATTGGTCATTGGTCTCATCCTTCCTTCTTTTTCCACCTTCAGGGTTAAGCCTAACCTCACAGCCGGCAATCCTCCCTTTTTTCCTGCTGGTAGAGTGTTTTTGGCGCCATCTGGCACTTGACGTCATAGCGTCAAGTGCCTACATGTGTTGTGACATTTAGCATCATGACATTTATATGCGTTGTGGCGCTATTTATGTGCCGGCAAGATGATGTAATGCTGCCAGCATTGTCTGGTGGGCTTTTTCCTGGTTGGATGGAATGAGCAGGTTGATGGGATGCCTTGGGTTTAAGGGAATGGGCTGGCTCTTTGGTGAATTCCAGCAGTGTTCCCCACCTCCCTGGGTGCATTTTCACTGCCTATTACAGCATTTATAGGTGTGTATTGCTATGGGATTTGTGTACCCTCTGAGGAAGTTGGGATACCAACGAAACCGGTCAGGCTTCTTTTTTTTCTCCCCCAGTGATTCTGATGGTGGTGCATGCCTGGCTCCTTACATAATGAATGGACCTTCTGGCTTTATACTTTGAATGAAGATTTCTCCATCTGGAGTTCAATAACAGTGAGATGACTTTTGCTTTCCTATATGGTCATCTGTGCATTTGGGCTCTTATTTCCATGGGTGGTTTTCTAACCTTACATGTGATGTCTCGATGGGATGGTGCCTGTACAGATCTATATGTGAATGTTGTTTGGCTGCACTCCTGTGACCAATTTTCAGTTGACAGCGGGCTGGAGCCCGCTATCGGCTGACGTGACAGAGCCGGTCCAGGCTCAGGCAAGATTGCGACAATGAAGTCAGGATCTGCCCACATGGCTGGACCAACACCCAGTTCAACCTCTCAGCAAGCCGCTGAGAGCCTGAGCCAGCCGCTCATGTTCCCTCCACAGCCTAGCGCTTCAGTGAGTGAGGAGGGGCAGAGCAGAGAGCTGCTAACTCAGTCACCAGCTCTCTGCTCAGGGAGCCCTGAGCGATCGGCGGTGTTAGATCGCTCTGTTCTCAGTGTTAGAGCCGCGCGGGGGACAGATGCAGCATCCACCTAGGTAAGTTTGATTCTACAATTAAAAAAAGTCCATACTCCTCTTTTAAATCCACCTGCAGACACTCTAAATACTTGGAGTGTCAACAGCTCTTAGAAGATGTGTGTGTGTGTATATATAACATTTACATTCTGGCTATACCACCCCAAAGTGCTGAATTTCATTATATACACAGCGATCACGTTTGTGACATTATATTACAAGTGGATCTAATGAGCCCATTTGAACCTGCCTATGATGATTGCTACATACTTGCATACCATGAATGATGAATGATAGTTCTCAGCAATATTTGACAACTTCAATGAGCCCTTAAATTCCTGGTATTGACCCATATGGAAACCTTGGACCAATCCAAGCTGCAAGCTGCAACTCTTTAACAATTTTGTTGATTACCTAGTTTCACCGTGAATGAATCTTCTACTGCTATGAGCATTCATTGTAAAATTAAGCACACTCTCTTCTTATGGGACTCAAGGAACTTTGACTTCACTATCCTTTTTATATTATAAGTATTTAGCACATTCTTTGATTTATTATTTACAAGATATATATATATTGAATGTATAAGTCATTGAATGTATAAGTCATAACTTCATTTATATGCTTTGTTTGGGATGTTCATATGTACTTAATATTTATGGATCATTTAAGCCCTGTTCAAATATCACAATGCAATAATGAGCGGTCCCGCTTGCAATTTTAAAAGCGTGATTTACATGTCGTGCATAGGGCAGCCCATTCATTTTAATAGGCTGCCTTATGCGAATTTGTTGCCCAAAAGAATCTACTGCTCATTTTTGAGCAACAAGCTTAGCACGATTTTTGAAAAACTTGTTTTGCTGTGATTGCAGCACAATTTTGTTATGCGACAATCACTGCAGAATTGCACCACATTTGGGATGCCATTAAGCATAATGGCACCCAAACACATGTTGCGCATTTTGCCGCAATTTGGATTCCAAATTGCCTAATGTGAACAGGGCTCCCAGGGAGGTCAAATATTTTAAATGGGTACACCTACAGTATTTGCCTTCAATGTCAAGGGACCCAGTAGATATTAAAAACTGTGCAGTTTTGTAAAATGTTAATTAATTTTTTTGTCATACCAGTGGGCCATTTAGGCAGCAGCAGCCTTACTGACAAGCTCCCAGTCAGATTCTCCACATCCTGTCTTGTTGTTAGGACAAGAAAACCATTGGACACTCACTAGCAGCATTACAGAAGTGAAAACCAATGTTTTGGCATCCTACCAGCAAGGCAGGACATGGGGATTGCTGACTGAGAGTTTTTCAACCAGGCTTCTGGGCGGGCCCAAGTGGCTTACAACTATAACAAAATTA
This sequence comes from Aquarana catesbeiana, assembly GCF_042186555.1. NCBI lineage: Eukaryota > Metazoa > Chordata > Amphibia > Anura > Ranidae > Aquarana > Aquarana catesbeiana. The sequence continues at coordinate 341,786,509 of NC_133329.1, forward strand.
TTAAAGTATTAGTAAAGGCAAAACTTTTTTACTTTCTTTTGGATAGAATGGAGAGGAATTAGAACACCTGTCAGTTTTTAATGCTGTCCGTGACTCCATTAAGAAGATTCACCCTCTTTATTTCTCCTGTTTACCATTATCATTAAAAGTGAAAGCAAAAGAAATCCCAAATTTTGGGCTATCCCCAGAAAAGTAATAGAGGTTAAATCTTTCAATGGGGACACTATTTCTGGCAACCTGGGGGTCCCCAAAGAATTCCCTTATTTTGCAGGAATTTCCTCCCATTTTCTGTTTGGCTCTGGGACAGAAAGTGAACGAAAAATCTCTGCAATGGAACACAGATGGTAAAAAGAAAAATCTGACGGGGTTTAACCCTCCCTTAAGTTTTGCCTATAGTTCTACTTTAAAGTGGTTGTATACCTTTATTTGTAACTTTTACCTACAGGTAAGCCTATAATAAGGCTTACCTGTAGGTAAAAAAAATATCTCCTAAACCTGTAAGGTTTAGGAGATATTCCCCTCGCAATGAGCCGCTGACTGCAGCGGCGCATGCGCACAGGGACTCTCGGCTGACAGCCCGGCAAACTCCGGAGCTTGCCGGGCAGAAGTCTCCTGTGCGCATGAGCGGGAGTGACGACATCGCGGCTCCGGCCACTCACAGCGCCGGAGCCGCGATACCCGGAAGACACGCCGAGGGGAGATGTCAGCTCCCTCGGCGTGGACAGGGTGAGATGCCGGCGCCTCGTTCTAAGGTAAGTATCTCATAATGAGCTAGTATGCGGTGCATACTAGCTCATTATGCCTTTTCCCTTGCAGGTGTAAAAAAAAAAAAAGACAGCGGGTATACAACCGCTTTAATGAACATTTTCCAAAGTAGTACAGTTTTTTAAAACCAACTTGAGCCCCTTGTCTGCATAAAATATCCTCTGGAAAAGTGAATTTTACCTTTAAGATGAAGCAAATGGACCTGATGTGGGGCACACCTTTACATTTCACCAGAGAAGAAGAATATTCCAAAACTGTGAATGTTATATAATCAAGGTGCCAAACTGTTATTTCACATAGTAAACATGCTATAGAAAAAACAGAGTAAGCAAGAAGAAAGAGAAGGGAATAGAAAGGAAAATACCATTAAAAAAAAGGAATAACTTGGTAATATACGAAATGGGTAAAATATGAAGCCATTTATATCTTTGAAAATCTAGATGCAGCCAAAATCAAGCCTGCCGGAAGGCTTTTACCCTGCAGGGCCTGGGGCTAATACCCTTTTTGCCCTTTTATTAATATAGTTTGCCTGTCCACTGCCTCAAACGTAAACAAATGAATGCAAATGAATTCAAATCATTCCACCAAAAAAGGCCACACTAAGTTCTAATTAAACCCACATGCCATATGACAAATAAAAATTATACACCTAAAACGGTGTTGGTTTCTGGCAGAATTTCTTGCTATACTCTGCAAAATTCAACCTCCTTGACTCCAAATTGTCCTTGAATTAACAGATGTTCAATTAACCAGTCAAATAAGCAGTCACATTCCATTTCTTCTTTACATCTTACAAAAATGCTAACTCAGTGTTCAGTAACTTCTCTGTATATTGGCCCACATGCTTCAAACCAAACTTTTTAGCTGCAAAAGAAAACTGAGCTACAAGAAACAAATGCCAGTTATTACTACCAAGAAAAAACCTCAATTATCAGAAACTTTAAAAGACAAGTTCCAAGACATGGGTCCTGTCAGGAGCAAAAGGTAGACTGTGTGGTAGATGGAGGAGAGATGGAAAGGGCAATGCGGAGGTGTCACTGCTTTAGTCTAGAATAGAAGCCAGGAGGGCTTTAGACCATTAGAAATCATCCATAACTGAAATCAGGGACTTATTCTGAGACTTCAGAACAAAAATTTGATGGCCTTACATAAATTGCACGTGGATTACAATGCAGAATGTGTAAATACACCACTTTCTATTCGTTTTGGATATAGCGTGGAAGGGTTAGAGACTCTGTTAAGTTTTTATGGCTGTTTACGTCCTCAGTGACAAGATTTACCCCCAATTTGTCCTGCTTGCCACTGTCCCCAAGACGGAAAGTGAGGGGTAATCCGAAATTTCAGAGTTGTCATTACAGCAAGAGGTGACAGCTGATAAAATGGTAATTTTATTACTTTATGGAGATTTCCCATTTCTTGTTGTGTCCCAAGAACAGTAAGTGTAGGGAAATTTCCCCAGTGGGAGACAGATAGCAAACATATTCCCAGATAGGGGATTTATTTTCCTATTCTATCCAAAGCAAAAAAAAAACAATTCTTTTAATACACTTTAAATAGACTTTGTCAATGTGTTAATTCAAGCCCTGACCTACATTTACTTTACTTACTTTCCCTGTTCTACCCTTAAGCTCCATAATGCCGGATACTTCTAGGTATGGTTGAGGGGGGATTGACTACTTTCCTTGATGCACTGTTTGGGTCTAGCAACCAGATCCAAACACTGCTAAGTAAGGAATAGGAAACATTATCAACCCTGTGTTCTGACAGCACTGACCACGGAACAATTACACAGGGTTAGACCAATAAGGGAACAGTGCTACAGTATAGTATTGGTGAGTAGGGGCTGGGCTTTAAAGAGACATTAGTGGTCGGAGATGAGCAACATACAATGTACCTTTTTCTTTTATAAATGCCTTAACACATGTAGTCATAGATGGGCAGAGTACAATGCTCTCCTGTTGAGATTCTATTTATATCCCTGGAGGCCACTGTAATTGAAACATCTACATGATACAATATATATATTATATATGGCACTGTGCAAAAGTCTTAGGCATGTGTAAAGAAATCCTGTAAAGTAGGAATACTTTATATATATATATATATATATATATATATATATATATATATATATATATATATATATTGTTTATTTGTATTCATTTACAAAATTCAAAGTGAGCCAACAGAAGAAAAATCTAAAATCTAAATTTGGTTTGACTACCCTTTGGCTTTAAACTAGCATCAGTCCATGCACACTTTGTATACTTGTAGAAAGTCAGGGATTTTGTAGGATTAGAGTCAGGTGTATAATTAACCAATTATACCAAGTAGGTGCTAATGATCAGCTTGCTCTTTTGAAGACGCACAAAGAAACGTTCAACATTGAGGACTGTAGACGCAGTGGTTGGCCAAGGACACATCATGCTTACTTCCCTTCAACATTGGAAGATGTCCAGCAGTGCAGGTACACCCATCTACTGCCTGGAGAAGTCTGGCCAAAAGTGGCCATTTTGGAATAATTGCGACCAAAAAGCCATTGCCGACGAGGAACCGGGGTGCAGAAAAATGGCAGCAGATACTCTGGACTGAGGAGTCAAACATTGAAATATCTAGCTGTAGCAGGAGACAGTTTGTTTGGTGAAGGGCTGGAGAACAGTACAACAATGAGTGTCTGCAAGCAACAGTGAAGCATGGTGGGGGTTCCTTGCAAGTTTGGAGCTGCATTTCTGCAAATGAAGTTGGAGATTTGGCCAGGATTCATGGTGTCCTCAATGCTGAGAAAATACAGGCAGATACTTATTCATCATGCCATACCATCAGGGAGGCGTGTGATTGGCCCCAAATTTATTCTGAAGTCATTAAGAACTATCTTCAGCGTAAAGAAGAACAAGGAGTCCTGGAAGTGATGGTTTGGCCCCAAGAGAGCCCTGATCCCAACATCATCAAGTCTGTCTGGGATTACATGAAGACAGAAGGATTTAAGGCAGGATACATCCACAGAAGAACTGTAGTTAGTTCTCCAAGATGTTTAGAACAACCTACCTGCCGAGTTACTTCAAAAACTGTGTGCAAGTGTACCTAGAAAAAGAATTGATGCTATTTTGAAGGGTGGTCACACCAAATATTGGTTTGATTTGGATTTCTCTTCTGTTCATTTACTTTCCATTTTGTTAACTAATAAAAAAGTACTATTAACACGTCTATTTTGAAAAGCATTCTAAATTTACAGCATTTTTCACACCTGCCTAAAACGTTTGCACTGTAGTGTATACTGTAATAGCTGGTACACACTAAAGGCTTTTTTTCTGCCATTGGCTGAGTGTGCTGATTTGAAGTCGGTCAGCTGCTGGTTTTTCAGCATGCCTGTCCTACAGAAGCTGGCCAAACGGCCGACTTATGTCGAACAGACCAGCATGCACATGGCCCGAATGTCGGTCAGTTTGTTTTTAACTGTAAAATGTCTCCTGATATTCACCCTGTGTGTACCTGGCTTAAGACCCCACTTTCGTCAAGAGAGTTGTCAGTATATGCAAATTTTGAAGTTTAGGTAAAATGGCAAATCAATATAAATACAGATTTCATGCAGAACTGACAGTGGATTCTGTGAATTTTAAAGGAATGTATAAACACACCAAAAGGTTTTCCAATGTATTTGACTGAATTTGTTTTGGCAGAAATAAATTTAGAAGGCAGTGAACTGATGTATAATATTGGCTATGTTCTAGGTTTATTTTTGTCTTCTAGTCAATTCCCACATATAAGCAGAAATGACTAAACATATTACACTTCTGTTGTACCAACAATAACGCTGGATTGTAAAGCGTGGCATCCAAGGTGCCGTAATTTATCCAGTGTCAATGTCACAGCTGGCAAGAGGAAATGTGTCATCGCTCCACAATAAGACCAATGGCACGCTCCATTGACTGCCATTTGCTTTTACATTAAGCAATCTGCCTAATTACATCCATTCGCAAGCTTAGAGTTTACAGCAGACAGAATGATATCGCTTTCGACCTCTAGACATATTATAGTAGGAAACAGGGAGATAAAATATAACATTGCTTTGTATCACATTTGTTTTATTTACTTAGCCAAGCATGGTAATGTCATCTTTTCTAGGTATTCCAGAGTACTCTGCTATGAACAGATTGTATAATTACGCCGTACAAAATAATCTCTAATAGACAAAGATTAGCCTAGGCTCACAAACACCTGTCAATGTAAGTGCATGGCACCACTCTAGACAAAAACCTGTGCGAGGTTTACAAGCGACTGGGGCAATGATAGATTGTCAGGAAAGCATAAACTTTTGTAAACTATATGATAAACTATTCCAAAAACACATTTTTTCATCTTTGGGAAATATAATTAGGGAGCCATCTGTTGGGGGGTGGATCTTCCAGCAAACAATTACGTGCATGCACTATTAACTGTGCGACCGTGAAGAGGTGGTAAATCCAGCACGCAGTGAGCGATGCAGTCTACAATACATCTGTCTGCATGTGTCAAACCGAAGCATATACTCAACATGACGCCGAGGGGAAAAATGGTAGATTTGTATACAATGTTAAGGCAGTCCTCTAGCCAAAACCTTTGTTTGGTTTAGTTTGAAGACATCTTTCAGGTCTTTATTGCTGCCTCCCAAAGGGAACAATACTCCAATTATCCAATACTAACAGAATAATATTTGTTTGGTATTAGGTTGTAAAATTTACACTTGTATCCTTGGATCACACAGGCAAACCTGGAGCAGCCTTATGCCCCGTACACACAAGCGGAATTTCCGTCGTAAAAAATCTTGGATGGTTTTTCCGTCGGAATTCCATTCAAGCTTGGCTTGCATACACATGGTCACACAAAAGTTCTCTGAACTTACGACCGTCAAGAACGTGGTGACATACAACACTACGACGAGCCGAGAAAATGAAGTTCAATGCTTCCGAGCATGCGTCAAATTGTTTCTGAGCATGCGTGTTTTTTTGCGCGTCGGAATTGCATACAGACGAACGGAATTTCCGATAGGAACTTTTTTTGTTGGAAAAATAGAGAACCAGCTCTCAATCTTTTGCTGGCGGAAATTCAGACAGAAAAAGTTGGATGGAGAATACACACGATCGGAATATCCGACCAAAAGCTCCCATCACACTTTTTTTGACGGAAATTCAGACCGTGTATATGCAGCATAAGCTGATAGATAGGCACTAATATTTGAACTAAAGCCAAAACTCTGTTTTTTTTTTTCATTTTTCACAGAGTGTGGGAGAGAGTGTGGGAGGGTAATTTTTGCCATCTTTGTCCTTTGGGAAGATTTCCCTTTACTGCCTTCTCATAGCCACAGCAAAAAGTCATAGGAAATCCATCCAAATTAGGGAAATCCCCATTCCCCATATCACCAGAATGAGTGTCCCTACTGCATAGGGGTGCAGAGCCTGTTGCATTAGGGTGTGCACCCCAGAGCAAAAAGAGTATATCAGTGTCAGTAGAGCAGAGATTGGTGTCAGTAGGGTAGTGGACGGTGTCAGTCGTTTTTTACTTTAATTATTTTTTAAATTATTTTTTACAATTTTTTTTACAATATTATTTTTTATTATTTGTTTAATTTAATTTGTTTTTTTTGGAGCTTTGGTGAAATATCGTGGTTCTAAACAGACCCCTGAGGTCTCACTTTTGAGACAGGGGAAGGGACTGAGGACAGATCTTCTCCATCCCTTTCTCTGCAGTCTTAGCTCCATTGGACTGTGAAGAAATGGGAAGTGCTATGTGCTGAGCGGCATAGTTTACTATGCTTCAGTTAAAAATGAACACAAGAGCGATCAGTACAGATCACTTACTCTGTTTATTTAGAAAAGGAAGGGGCAGTGAAATAAAATATTCACCAGCCCCTTTTCCTACTCTCAATCCTGAAACAACCCCCGCAGCAGCTGAGGTGGGAGGAAGGAAGCTGGCAGCACTGCAGGGGGGAGACAGAGGGTGCCAGAAACAGGGGGAATCAGTGCCACACAGAGTGATTAGGGTGTGCCCAGGGACATCCGGCACACCATGTGTGCACACCTATGCCCTACTGGAAGATTTGTCTTCTACTCCTGTTCTGGTGACAACCCAAAATTGGGGAATTTCTTTCATTTTCACTCTTGGTGATCATAGTAATCAAGCCAAATAGAGAATGTGAATCACCCTAATGGGGTCACAGCAAGAAAAACCTGACAGGGTTTCTAATCCTTCTATTGAAAAAAAAAAAAAAAGTTTTGCCTTTTTGTTATCATTTAAAAAAAAATGTATTTGCCAGTGCTCACAGAAACTGCAGCAAAACATGAGCTATTCAGTTTATTAACAACTAACTGACACATAATTCTGTTCCCAGGGACCCCATTAATCCCTCATTTCATGTCACTTTCTTGTCTCTCTCAGCATTGAGAAGGTGGAACAAGGCTGTCATTTATTGACAGGCCACACACATCAGAGACCTCTCTATTCATCCGCTGACAATCACACTTTACTGCTCTCTGCAGTAAAATTATGGAAATGAGGACTAAAGCTGGCCATACACAGATGGAGAAGGATGGGTGCAGGGCCAGATAAAGCCTGTCTGATCTGGGGGTGCAAAGCATCAAAACGCTTTCATGTTATCCTTGTGCATCACAGTGGTTGGGCTGTGCCTCATTATAGAATCCACTGTGCCGATCTGACTGGTCTTATGGGTGTAGGACCAAAATCTTACGGGGGGGGGGGTTGGGTGCACAGCCCACCCCAGCATCCCCATAGATCTGGTGGCAGGAAGAGGGAGCTGGAGCAAGCATCTCCAACTCTCTTGCTCCCTATGCCATGCTTGGGGGTAGACACAGCATCGAAGGCAGAGCAGATCAAATTAACAAAGGGTTTATTTAGGAGCAAAATTTGCTCCTTTTTCTCACTTTACAAGTGTATCACCCTCCTAGGTAGATGCTAGACTAGGGTAATTTGCTCTTTCGCCTAATGGTGGGGCTAGAGGCAAATCTATCTTCCGCAGATCTGCTTAACAGAATGCTGCAATTCATTAGTTAGGGCTGCTCCTGTGTTCTGGTGCTGTTGAGTTTGCTTGGACTCCTCCTGCCTTCTAGAAACTAGTAGAGCTTTCTGGAACATGGGTGGGAGTCTCAGCCAATTACAGGGGAGGAGCCCCTGAGCATGCTGGGATTGGCCTATATATTCAGAGAACATATGATCTCTGGGTCCTTCCTTTCCCAGATGGTGGTGTGCATCAGCCAGGGGTGAGGCAGGCTTGCCACCCCTGGCACTTGCTGCCATGTTTCCTCGGGTGGTGGACCTGAGGGCCCGAAGCTAAAGTAAAGGAGTGACCCTGGTGTTTCAGAAGAGCTGACTGAGGGGGAGACGAGCCTGAGAGGATCTGTTTGCAACTCCAGTGAGTACAGACAAATGATCTAGGAACCTGTTCTTTTAACTACCCCTGTGTGCTAGTACAGTCAGCCAAGGTTAAAACTAAAGGGATCGTTAGCTAGTGATCTGAAGAGCTCGGCCAGCTGTTGCTACTGCATGGAACTTTGGTCAGTTCTACTTCTTTTGGACCGCCGAGCAGTCTGTCATAATTGGCTTGTACCCAGGGGCGGACTGACCATTCGAGCACTCGGGCATTGCCCGAGGGGCCCCATCAGAGTTGCCAGCCTCAATAAAACCAGGGACAGTATGTAAAAATCTGTGTTTTTTAAAAAATCCCAAATTATAGCTGCCCCGCCTCTCCAGTACCTTTTCAGTGTGTGTATGTGTATTCTGTGTGTGTATACTGTGTGTGTATATTGTGTGTCTGTGTGTGTATACTGTATGTGTGTGTGTGTGTGTGTATACTGTGTGGCCCCACAATCTATTGCCTGGGGGCCCCATAATCTCCTATTGCCTGGGGGCCCCATAATCTCCTATTGCCCGGAGGCCCCATGAGTTGTCAGTCCGCCCCTGCTTGTACCTGAAGACCTCTGTCTACCTGTCCTGCTTTACAAGAGACTTTGCTCATGCTATTGATTTCTACATTGTTACATATGAGAAGTCTGCTATCTGTTCCCAGCAAGGGACTTCACCTACTATTCAATTCTAGATCAGCTAGAGTCCTCAAGTTGTGTATAGTTTTATTCCGGAGTATCCTACTAAAATCCCCTGCCCTACCCAAGTTCCTACAAAATAAAACTACAAAAACAACACCCCTAGACTGGTCACTGACTACATCAAGCCTAATTGTATGTGTGCCTAACTGCAGAAAACACCTCGCACCTGGCTGCCAGTGAAGAAGTGGCATACTCGAGCGGCTCCTACGGGGGTAATGCTACACAAGTGTGGCGCAGGCTGTATTTTGACATGCCAGGAATTCACTCCTTCAGATTTCAAAAGTGCTGAAAGATCTTGCTTCAAGTGGTATGTGTTTTCTTTCTTGATTGGACAACATTCTCCAGTGCCACATAATACTATTATGGGCATTTACTAAAGCCAGAAATAACCACTTTATGATCTACATTTCGCCAGTTTTTCTTATGGATAAATCCTTAGGCGTTGCTGAGGTGAATGACAACCATAAGAACACAACCCCACAGCTCATGCTGACAGCCATTTGCAAAGCACCCGAGCTTGAAGGTAAATCCCCTGTGAATGTTTTCTTAATCCTTAGATTTTGAAGTAGCTGTTGTAAATAGTAGATGAAAAAGTAATTTTTTCCACTTATCTGATACCAGCCTATGCTTTTTCCATAACCTTTCTGAAAGATACAGCACATTTCATCTGATCTATGAATATGAAATACAGTTATGTAAGATAACAATCTAGTTTAGATGAACACATTTAGCTAGTTTATAAGCTCACGTATCAAACTGGCTTAAAGGGGACCTATAGTAATACAGCTATGGAAGCTGCTATTTTGGACTTTGAAAAGGTGCAGGCTCCAGGGCGATTACCTGTATTTTATTTATCTACCCAGTGAAAGAGAAGAGTTAAGACTTTTCAGTGGCTTCAGCTTTGTTCCAGGTTGCTGTCTCACAGTCACAAGGCTGTGAAATGAGTTTTAGGATGACAGCTGAGTAGCCTGCACCTTAAAAATTCATCATCAATTCACCGACACACCACCAGCTTAGTCAGACCTACAGTTCTGCAATCGGCAGGCAGCATTTAAAATTAAAAAAAAAAAAACGGCGTGGGGCCCCCCAAAATCCATACCAGACCCTCAGCCAAGCATGCCGACAGGCAGGTCAGGAAAGGGAGGGTACGAGTGAGCGCCCCTCCCTCCTGAGAAAGTCAGCTTTGCGACAAGACCAGCTTTTTTTTGTTTTTTTCGGGTAACCAGGGGTGGCGAGGAAGAAAAAGATGGCGACGCGAGGAGGAAGAAGAAGAAGGCGGCGAGGAGGAAGAAGAAGACGATGACAACGGGAGATGACAGCTCGGAGAGAAAACAGTGGCATAAGAAGACGAGGGCACCGGGAGAGACGACACCGGGAGAGATGACACTGGGAGAGACGGCGGCTCCAAGCTATTTTACTAATAAAGGAATTATCAAAAACTGGCTCTTGTTTTTTTAACTTTTCACAGTTTTTTTGGTGAATGGGTAGGAATATGATGTACCCGATACCCATTCACATAGGGTGGGGGGCTGGGATCTGGGGGCCCCCTTGTTAAAGGGGGCTTTCAGTATCCGATAAGCCCCCCGCCCGCAGACCCTGACAACCACGGGATAGGGTTGCCAGGAAAAGACCCTTATCCTCATCAACATGGGGGAAAGGTGCTTTGGGGTGGGGGGCACAGAGCCCCCCTGCCCCAAAGCACCCATCCCCTCCATGTTGAGGGCATGCGGTCTGGTATAGTTCAGGAGGGGTGGGCGCTCACTCGTCCCCTCCCTTAACTGACCTGTCAGGTGGCATGCTCGGATAAGGGTCTGGTATGGATTTCGGGAGGGACCCCAGGCCATTTTTTTTTTTTACATTTTGGCTCCGAATCCATACTAGAACCGAAAGGCCTGGAATGGACCTGGGGGGAACCCCGCACATTTTTTCCCGCAAATTTTTTTTGCTGGAAAATGTTTTTCTTACATTCAGCTTTCAGCGGGGAACCCCGCTGACAGCTGATGACTCATCGGTTGCTAAGGATGCGGGGGCCGGCTTCCCAGGGTTCTATCGTACAGTGCCCGCCATCGAAAAGTGCCCGTACATGCGCAGTATTGATTGGCAAATCAGCTGGCCTGACGTAACCATGGCGCAAGCGCACATCGTAGGAGGTATCTCTCGATGGGAGATACCATTTCACGGGCACAATTGAAACCTATACAAACAGCAGAGGGAGACTGTAGTTGTCAGATTGTACCTTGCTGTTGCGGACCGCCTTTATAGTGTGCTGATCAGGGCCGCTACTAGGGGTGGGCGGGACGGGCAGCTGCCCTGGGCGGAATGATTTAATATTAGGAAGAGGGCGCTGTCTGCAGGGTGTAACCACGCCCAGCACAGAATGTGCTCCCGAGTGCCATATCTAACAGTAGGCAGAGAGCGGCTTTGTTCCTGTGTGTAGGCTAGATCGTAGCACTACACCCGCCCCCTGCCTGCACAGTGCACTGTACTAGTCCCTGAGCGACAGTAGAGTCAGTGGAGTGGGCGGGGCGCATGAGGTTGGGAAAGCATATGAATGCTTTCCTGCTCCTCTGCTTGCCTGGACAGCGGCTCCTCCCCCTCTCCATTTATTCCTATCACTCCTACCCTCAGAGTGTCCCATGTCTGTGTGACATCATCAGCTCCGCCCCCTAGCCTCCTGTTTTTTTCCTCCCTGCTCTGGACAATGTGGAGGTGACTCCTCCTCTGTGTTGTGACCCCTCCCCTCCTGTGCTCTTTCCCTCGGGTCCCCTCCTCTCCAGTCCTACTGTAAAGTGAGTGGTGTCTCTCTCCTCTGTCTCTGTGCTGCTGAGGCTGCCACTACTCAGCTAACAGGTGATCTTCATTTAGGCAGGATATCACAGTTCTAGCTGTGAAGACAACTCTTCTTTCTGATTCTGTTTTTATTAAGGACCTTTTAAGATTAGGTGCAGACATGTGGCTCCCATGCAGGGCTGTCTTTAACAGCATGGGGATGCATGAGCATTGAGTACATCCCTGTGCCAGCACTCCATTCATTTCTACTGGGACAAGAGGTTACATGCACACAGCCTCTGTATTCTAATATGACATACAGGTTTGGGTCCCAATAGAAATGAATAAAACACTGGCACAGGGATGCACACAATGCACAAGAGAGCCCTGCACAGGACGCACATGTCTGAATGGGCCTAAACAACTCATGTACATAGAGGCTTAGTGATTTCCCCAGCTCCCCAGGCATCAGAAACAGACAGGGATTTTACACAGGAGCTACCAAGTCTGGACATGGATGAAAATTCAGGTGGTTCACCAAGGACTGGATGAGTTTCAATCCATCTATGGCCATTCCTGCTAAAGAGAAGTCGATCTAATATGATCAACATCTCTCAAATCAGCTTGTTGGAAAATTTTTCTTTGATCTACAGCGCTAATCAATGTATTCTGACCACCATCAGAATGCAATGTCTCAGTGGAGAGGATTCCTCCATCCACCTCGCTTGTGTGGATGAGGGGATCGGCTAAGTTTTTTTTCAATCACACACTAACTGATCACAAAAACTGATCCATCTATGGCTTACCATTCACTATACAATCTGATTGTACAATATATTTTGGATCTACCACCAACTATGTAGTGCAAGGGTCTGCCTGATTGGATACTACTAACTGGATAATGAATTGTTTAGGTTTGTCCTCATTTTACAAAGTTTTGGTAAATCGAAGGGAGATGCAGAAATTGTACAATCAGATTGTAAAGTGTATGCTCACCTTTACTGTTCATGTGTATGATTACTTAGAATGACAAATGTTTTCCCTGACACATTGTCTAAAGCTGGGTACACACTATAACATTTTTTTTTGTTCAGCCTGCTGGAAGAAAAACTAATAGATCCCTGCATGCACACAAACAAGGTGGATTCAGAAACTCCCCTCTGCCCTCTGTTCTATTGTACTCTGACAGCAGGACTCCTCCACTGCCAGAATACAATGATCAGAGCTGCAGCCCGCTGATCAAAGGAGGATTTCCAGCAGGACCATTTGACAGAAGCCAAGATCAGCTTCAGCTAGTTCTTGAGCTCCATTTACAGTCTTCAGAAATCAACCTTGGGCAGCCATTACTGGTGTACTCCGCAACCATTACACATGTTATGTGTTACGCAACTATCTCCGCCCCCCGGGTCAGGAGGGGGGGGGTGCATTTTGGCATCTTCGCCCTGGGCACTGAATTACCTTGTCCCACCACTGGTGCTGATGGTTCGGTTTTGTCTGTGTTGCAGGGCGGGTTTGGTGTATTGAACGGACGGTTTTGCCTGTGTGAAAGGACGGGTTGCAACACAGACAAAACCAGCCCTTCAACACAGCCACAACACAGCCTTCAACACAGCCGCCCTACAGCAGCAGCAATGCACAATCTGACAACTACGGTCTCCCTCCGCTGTTTGTATAGGTTTCAATTGTGCCCATGAAATGGTATCTCCTGTCGAGAGATACCTCCTACGATGTGCGCATGCGCCATGGTTACGTCAGGCCAGCTGATCGGCAAATCAGCTGGAGTGCAATTCCATACTGCGCATGCACGGGCACTTTTCGATGCGGGCCGCTATCTGATAGAACACCAGCCCCCTGCTTAGCAACCAGCTATATACAGTGGTAAAATAAGAAATGCAAAACACACCCAAAATGCACCACTTGCATTTCTGGTGCAGCTCCATTGAAGTCTATTAGCCGCAAATTGCGGGAAAAAAAGTTCCCAACCCTTTCCAAAAACGCACCAGCTGCTAAACGCATAACTAGTACCATAGGAAACCATGTTAAATGGACTGTAGTGTGTTTCTGCAAACTTAAAAACGCACTAAAAAAGGTGTGAACGTAGGGTCAGACTGCTGTAGAGAGACCACTGGTTCCACACAGAAAGCAGCAGGTTTTATGTTACAACACTTCCAGAATCCCAGCCAGAACTTCTAGAATCCCTGCCAGTACTTCAAATGGTACCCGCAGAATTCTTGCCAGTACTTCCACTGGTATTGGCCAAATCTCTGACAGTACTTTCGATGGTACTCACAGAATCCCTACCAGTACTTCCAACAGTACTTGCAGATTTCCTGCCACTGCTTTCAGTGGTACTCACAGAATTCCTGCCAGGACTTCTGGAGTCCCCTGAAATGGCGCTGAACGTGTCATCTGACAAAAAGGGTATTTAAGCTCAGGGCTGATCCTGGGCAGGTGCGCGGGGTGCTCTGCACCCAGGCGCCACAGAAGGATGGTGCTGAAGTGTCAGAGTGCTCCCCTCCCTTCACCTCTCCTTGTTCTGTGAAGTAGCGCCACTATGGGAAAGGCAGCCGCGGTGCAGTGAACACGAGCGGCCATGCTGTGACAAGGGGGAGGCAAGCTGCGGTATGTCAGCGTATCTCCCCCGCTCGCCCCCCCCTTCTCCTGTCAGCAGAGCGCGGCTCTCATCTTGTTATCTGCTCAGTTTGGTGCCCGATTTTCTTCCGTCCCCATTGGCCACAGTGGAGGGCCAATCAGAAGATGCTAGCAGTGCATCATGGAACATGAAGTCCTGGAAGATCTGCTAAGAAGTTTGTAAAGGAACTATGGAAGGCTTCCTCTGCGCTGTGCCCAGTGATTGCAGGTATGTGCAGGGGGAGGGGTTGGTGAGTAAGCCTGTTACTTTATCAGTTGCCAGCAGCAGGACAGAATGTCTGTATACACTGCAGGCTGCTCAGAAGAACAGCCCGGGAATGAAGGGGGGAGGGGGAGAGTGAACGTACCTGAGCTCCTCACTGACTTTCACCTGACTTGGCCACTCTTGCTATTAATGTAGAAGGCTGTAAAGGGTGAGCAGTAGGCTGACACATAAGCAAGTCACTCAGCTTGTCCACCTGACACTCCCCCTTAGGCTGCATTCACACCTGAGCGTAGCGTTTTTGAGCGTTTCTTCTGGCGTTTTGTCGCGCGTTTTTTCAGGCATATTTGCGCGTTTCCATGCAGCGTTGTCCGGGGTTTTTGAACTTTGGCATTTTTTTTATTAGCCAATAGGAAAAATGATCATCTGTTTCATCATTTTTTGCTTTGTTGTTAGATTTTGTCATCTGCTTCCTGCTCCAAAAAAGCCCAAATCTGCCCGATTTGCGCGACAAAAAAGGGTCCAGAACTTGTTTGAGCTTCAGGCGTAGGGCTTCAGGTGACTTTCAGTGGAGATGTGAACCATCTCCATAGAGAATAATGGATTTTTTCCCTTCAAGCGTTTTGTAGCTTGAGGCTTCAAGCTACAAAACGCTCAGGTGTGAATGGCCTCTTACAGACAGTGGGGTGTAAGAAGTAAGTCACACAGTATGCTATACCATCTCTGAAGACTTGAGAGAGAGCCAGGAGTAAAAAAAGAGTGTCTATTGGGGTAATTTAAGGGGATAGTCTGTACTGGAAATAGGGAGGGGGCAATATTTGTTGTACAACGGCCAGAGTGTTACCTCTGTGCCATGTGCATGGCACACTCCTGAGCACTGTCTGAAACACACACTTGAACCCTCTACTCCATGCACTCCTCAACCCAGCAAAACAATCAAACCTCAGCCCAACACCCGTACAATACGCATTCCTGAACCCTCTGCTGCCTGTGCCTTCTGTGCTAAACACACTCCTGTGCTTTGTGCTCTGTGCAGTATGTGCTCCTTATCCCTATGCTCTATGTAACATGCAATCCTGTGCCCTGCAGCCCGTGCAATGCATACTCCTAAGCCCTGTGTGTTGCATACTCCTGAACCCTGTACTCTGTGCACTATGGGGGTGAGTACCTGCACCTATTCTCTGAGAAGAAAAAAGTCCTGGGTTATGTTTGAAGTCTCTGACCATCTCTTGTATCATTTATGCATTCTCTCACCATCTCCTGTATAATGTCTGCAGTCTCTGACCATCTCTTGTACTATGTGTGCAGTCTCTGACTATCTCCTGTACTATGTCTGCAGTCTCTGACCATCTCCTGTACTATGTCTGCAGTCTCTGATCATCTCTTGTATCATGTCTGCAACCTCTGACCATCTCTTGTATCATGTCTGCAGTCTCTGACCATCTCCCGTAGTATGTCTGCAGTCTCTGACCATCTCCTGTATCATGTCCGCAGTCTCTGACCATTTCTTGTATCATGTCTGCAGTCTCTGACCATCTCCTGTATCATGTCTGCAGTCTCTGACCATTTCTTGTATCATGTCTGCAGTCTCTGACCATTTCTTGTATCATGTCTGCAGTCTCTGACCATCTCCTGTATCATGTCCGCAGTCTCTGACCATTTCTTGTATCATGTCCGCAGTCTCTGACCATCTCCTGTATCATGTCTGCAGTCTCTGACCATTTCTTGTATCATGTCTGCAGTCTCTGACCATTTCTTGTATCATGTCTGCAGTCTCTGACCATTTCTTGTATCATGTCTGCAGTCTCCGACCATCTCTTGTATCATGTCTGCAGTCTCTGATCATCTCTTGTATCATGTCTGCAGTCTCTGACCATTTCTTGTATCATATTTGCAGTCTCTGACCAGTTCTTGTATCATGTCTGCAGTCTTTGACCATTTCTTGTATCATGTCTGCAGTCTCTGACCGTCTCCTGTACTATGTCTGTGGTATGTCTAGGAGCTCTTTCTACTAGACTTTCTAACAGAAGCCCTCTCTGTGTCCATCACAGAGACCCCCCCCCCTCCAGGTTCCATTAGTGTACTCTCTTCCTGTAATTTGTTTATTGTTAAGAGATCATGGGAGGATCCTAGGGTAACGAAGACTCCTTAGGGGAGCATCAATGTGTTTGAGTTGTTGACATAGAAACATTTGTAATGGGGAGGAGTTAGTAAGATGACCACGTCCATGTGAGGGCGCCAGAAATATTTCTGCACCCAGGCGTCGGTGACCCTAGGATCGGCCCTGTTTAAGCTCCAGCCTTTAAAATGGCTGGTGCTGAAACTCTTAGGGCCAAGTGGGTGGAGGACTTCCCCGAAATGGACACAGAGGATTGGGAAGAGGCATGGAAATGTTCCTTCACACAGTTGGTCTTGGCAAGAGACAGCCTAATCCAGTTTAAGATCATGCATAGAGTGTATTACACACCCTCATGTCTACATAAAATAAACCCGTCTGTCCCAGCTTCGTGCTGGCGGTGTGTTGCTCCAGGGGCGGGTTTTATTCATGTATTTTGGAGCTGTCCTCAAATTAAAAATTTTTGGAGGGATGTAGCTACGGTTATCTCCTCTGTCACCACCATCCAGATCCCACTGATGGTGGAGGTGTGCCTACTGGCTCATAGTCGAGCAGTCAGAACTCTCCTGGGATTATTAGTTTATTATGCACGAAAAGGCCATTGTACTCCGGTGGAAATCTAATGAATGTAAAAGATGCTGCGCTAAAAATGTATATATATGTGATCTATATCAAGAAAACACATAAAATGAGCAAAGAAATAGTCATGAATAACATAAATAATAAAAATATATGTATCAAAAATGTCTTTTAAACAGTGATGATGTGGATCTTGTATGGGCAATATCAATTTGAGGCATTGGAAAATCCAAAAAGAGACGGTCCATACAGAAGGCAAATATCTGCTTCAGTATATTCAAATGATGAAAGATAAAGTGCTCAGAAAGAGAATTGCTGGCAACACCACCACCCTTAGGAATGAGGCTTACCGGAACTCACAGACCTGAAGAGGCTTATACCTCTCAAGTCGTGATTAGCTTATGATTGGTATCCAGAAGGGTGCGGTTGGTCCCTGCTCCAAAACGATCACCAATGCTTCACACGGTGTAACATCAGTGGGGTCTCAAGGGATATGCAACAAGGTCGGAAGGGGAGGGCGGTCATCAGATATCTACGTATTCATGCGTTGAAAACCATATCAGAGAAAACACTGCATAGTGTGATATTGTCAAGAAATATTTATTTAAACAAAGATTAAAACCACTCATATTTGTGTAGTTTTAAACAGGCTTGTAAAGGTGCTAGGAGTAGCCTGATGTTGTTGATATGGTCCAACCGATACGTTTCGTCCTCAAAGACGTCATCTGGGGCATGGACACACACCTCCAACATCATACTTATATCGATAATATGACCCTAAGTTGAATTGTGAATCAACCGGATGTAAACATCACTTCCGGTTGTAAGAGAACACTTCCGGTGTGTAAATCTGTTATACTCTGTCATGTGTATAATATATATCAGCCATTGTATTAATTCATAAGTGAGGTAATAGTCAGGGTGTTTGTATAATTCTATTGTCCATGAAAATACTACTAGTGCTGTGGTTCCAGACGAGGCAACACATCAGTATCAGATAAGATCTCAGGTGAATTTCATCTTTTATTTTTGGCATCACTTCTCGCTTTGCATATGGATACTGTGCCCCCCTTTGGGATGCGCATCTATGGGTTGCTTCAGATCCCTGTAATCAACCATTGTGTTTGCAACATGGGCTTTTGACGTACCTATCCCTGCTAATCTTCACCATCTGCTTTTTGGAGACTATAATTGGCACGTCCCTTGAAGTTGCTCCATCTATTCTATTTGGCCCTCGTCTATACAAACACAGCATTTTATTGAGCCTCCTGCTGTTGCGGTCCCGGACTGCACCTAGGGGATCGTGCTGCTCACAGGCTCCCCCCAGCCACCAGGAAGCCTCTCCTTCAACCTTTCTTGTTTTTAATACCTGCACTTCCGTGGCCATCTGGTCACTTTCCTCTGATCCATTGTCTCCGGCTGTCTGCTATGGACGTATTACTGCACTTAGAATTTAATGCATATCAGAATACCCCTGAAGAAGTTTTTTTTTCTCTGTAACGCGTAGGAAATATTGTATGCATTTCTACTATTATATGTTCATACCATGTTAAAACATTGGATGCATTTCTATTATTACATGTTCATACTGTAGGTGCATATTTTTTCATGACCCTTCTGGAACATTCAAGCCTCACTGTGGCAGGTGTTCTAGCGCAACACATCACATCCGCCCACTCAATGCGTCATTCTGATTGCAGGCCAAGCCTCATTATGAAATGACAGGTATGCTGAATGAGCGGGAATAGGTGCATAGGACGCTGCGCGTCAGGCAAAGCCACAACGTGATTGTCGGCACAGCATCACCTCCGCCGGAAACCACGTTATCACGAGTGCGGGTCAAGCCTCGCTGATGGTGTAATCTTCTAATGCACCATCCCTCAATCTCTGGAAATGGCTGATTAACTCTGTCCTTCCGTTGTATAAGGCCACTTACTTATCCAGAGGATGTGCTAAGAAATTTCATAAAATGTGGGACATATGGGTGGAAGCCCCATCTACAAATGTAGACTCTGTAGATGACTAGTAAATATCCGTACAATGATTCAACCATCCCTAGTTAACGGAACTTTGAATTCTTGTTGCACTAGTTAGAAACCTTACGGGTAACTAAGGTCTGAGAGGGAATCTATCTTCACAGTGAGCTAGATTCTGAGTTTAACCGGTGAAGCAGATATGATTCAAACTGCATAGGTGGTTCGAGCGTACCAAGTTTTTAGGGGCTGTGTTTTAGTTTTATAGGTTTTGTTTTAGCTATGTCAACTGTTTGTTCGTTCGAGCCTGGGTATGCCCAATAGGCTGTATTTTGTAACTAATTGAAAAACTGCAATAAAAAGAATTTTAAAAAAAAACTAAATGGCTGGTGCTGTGTCTTCTCTCCATCTACCACTGTTGCTAGATCTAAAATTTAAATCTTAAATAGGATTGACCTTAACTATTCTGCCTGCCAAGACTACTGACTTTAGCCGAATATTTTTCTGCCTGCTGCATGCCAAGACCCCTGCCTGGAACTGACTACTCTTCTGTCTGCTGCCTGTTATGGCACCTTCCAGGGCCTGAATACTTTTCTGCCTATCATCATGTATTGCAGTCTCCACACCATAGCCATCCCTGTTCATGCTACACCTTGGTGGGGTGATTCTGAGGGCTGTGACCTAGTGACAGCTCCGACAAAGCAAAGCAGGACCACTTTGGTCTCCAGGCCAATATTCACATTCAGGAGCTCTGGTGAAGTACAACTGTCATTTACACCCCTTGCCTTGGGTAAACTTGTGCCACCTGCCATGGGGTTACCTTAACACACACATTAGCTGCATACTATGGGTTTTGGACAGACTGTTTTATGGTTGCTGTAGCTCTTTTATAAAACAAACCAACTGTTTTGGTTTTGCTGTTTTGCTGCACCCTAAAGGTACAGTATGCACATCATTTTATAAGAATTTCAGTTAGGCTTCAGGAGTTCACCATGTCAGGCAATTCCTGAATTTCGACCTGTCCATTTTGGTTCACATATCTCTTTTGTTAAAGTACTCAGAAACCATAAATATATATTTCTAGTGAATTTCTAGCAACAAATTTAAGTAAGCAGCTGAAATATTTACTGTGTATGTTTACTGTTTCACCTTGTGGGCAGGGCTTAAGGCGCCCTAGTGGGTACTCTTCCACAGTTGACTCCTTGTAATCCATGACCATACTTCTTACACTGTTAACATTAAGCACTCTGGACACAATTTCTTTTAGTGAACACCTCTCCCTGCCAGCACTTCCAGTAATAATGTTCGTATGTTACTAATGGACACAGTAACTACACTTCTCCATAACTCCATGCTTCATGGGGACCCCTCTACATCTCTCTCCTGTGATTCCAGGCTAGCTCCCTAGGTTCCCTGTGCTGTGAGGGCGGTCCCAAGATGTGGAGAACCAGTCATTAGTATAGGGGTCAAGCATGACACCCCTTCACTACCAGAGCATCTATCACCTCTGCCATGTCACTCGTTTCCTGGCTGGTGGAGTGCTTTAACATGTGACACAAATACAGTAGTCATTAGCAATGGCAATCTAGCCTTGTCTGGACAGCATTCTGCCCATTAGATATTGTATCTCCTCTAACTTCTCAGGCCCCTAGTTGTAAGCGCTGTTCTTTTTATTAGACTTACATGCACATTTTAAGCACCTTTTTCACACCAGGCAGTTGAAAAGCACAACAAAGTTCAAACAGTTCTCCAAGACATCTTCAGCATGCACTTCTGTTAAGCTCTCTAAAAGCACCATGAGGTAGTCATACCTGAGTCAACTAAGTAATCCATAGCAAGGCAAGAGTCCACATGGGCAGTAAATAAATATAGGCAATAAGTAATTAACAAAAATCCAGCATAAGTCCATGTAGATCAAGAGCCCCTATAACCCCGATAGGGATCTCACAAGGGGACAAACTGGAAGAAAAATTGCTACATCTTGACAGTAGATCTGGAACTCCTTCTAGGGCAGGAATACGGCCCAAGACAGCTATGAATGCAGCCCAACACAAAATTGTAAACTTACTTAAAAATGTTGATTTTTGGGGGGAATTTTATGTAAAAATGCGTTTACACTTAGCAAAAATGTGCGGCCGAAGAAAAATTTGACAGTGTCTCTTTACTGGGCCCTTATAAGTTTTAAGCACATGAAGGGCAAAATTAGAAATAAAATATCTGATGAGCGCTTTAAGAATTCATTGAGAATTGCTACTACATCCATCAGAACAGATATTGATGCGTTAGTTTATCAAACACAGTGTCAAATATCGCACTAGTTTTATGTTGCCCTCTTTTAATTTTATAATAAAAAATATTACAAAAAAATAATTTATTATTATTTTATTATTATTTAGGTACATTATCTATACATATCTCATCATATTCTATCCTTTTACATATACATCACCTATCAGTAATCGTTAACTTGTGATCTGGCTGACTTTTTCATCAGCTATCCTTATTGTTAATGTAGTTTATGTGCAACCCAAGACAATTCCTCTTCTTCCAATGTGGCCCAGGAAGGTCAAAAGTTTGGACACCCCTGCTATATGGCATTACTGAGTCTCTCTTTATATTGAATGACCTGCAGTGGGTGGTAACCTTCTGAAAAAGAGTGAGAAAACCTGACTAGCAATGTTAGCCATTCCTTGTCAGATTTACCAACTCAGCAGGTCAACCTAAGGACCCCAGTTGCAACAACCTACATTGTAACATTTAGTTGTACACATAAACATAGTTGACCAAAATACCTCAGAGCATAAAACCTCATAAGAGAACAATTAAAACACTTGAAAAACTTTGGAAGCACCTGCTTACAATCTGCCAAGTAATTCTGTGGAACTGCATGGCCATTAAGCTGGATACACACTATACAACTTTTGATCAATTTGAAAGTGTATTAGTTTGGACCTCATATTATATGGTTTTGGTAAATCTAAAAGAAAGTTGTACAAGAAAAGTGTATAAAAATTGTACAGTGTGTAGCCAGCTTTAGTCCTGGTTCAGGTTTATCCTAAATCACTTATAGGCTCACTGTACAGTGGTGATAATTCCAATTCATTATTCACTGAACAAACTGGAATTTGGAAAGTAACATAGACAGCTGCAGAACAGAATTAGAAAATGGTGTGTCACTTGCCTAACAGTATAATAGAGGTACATAATTTCAACTGGACAAATAAATTGCTAAATGCTTTTCCAAGTATAACAGTAAACATATACTATATGTATTTTGCTGTGCATTTGGCTGTATGCTTTAAAGGGGTTGTAAATCCTCGTTTTTTGTTTTTTTTAAAATAACAAACAAATCATACTTACCTCTACTGTGCAGTTCGTTTTGCACAGATTGGCCACGATCATCGTCTTCTGGGGTCCCCCAACAGCTCTTGCGGCTCCTCCCTACATCGGTAAACCCCCTAGGAGGAGCGCTCTCCCTGGGGGGTTACCTTGCAGGCACGCTCCCGAGTTCAGCATTTGCGTCCATAGACAGAGATTGCCGGACTCGGCCCGGCACCCGCTTTATTGGATTTGATTGACAGCAGAAGGAGCCAGTGGCTGTGCTGCTATCAATCTATTCAATCAAGAGCCGAGAACCCCCGGCCACAGAGGTACAGCGCGTCTCCAGTGGGGGAACGAACGGGCTCAGGTGAGTAAAACAGGGGGGCTAGTCAGTGAGAGAAGTGTTTTCACCTTAATGCATAGGATACATTAAGGTGAAAAAACACGAGGGTTTACAACCCCTTTAAGTCAGAGAGTAATGCTATAAGTCAGAGAAATTGCTTTTTACAGAAAAGTGGAGTGGAAACTTAAAGAACAAGAAAACGTTATTTCTGCCAAAGAGAACTTTCTACGAAGAATGTTCTGCTCTGAAGCTTTTGGATTATCTGTGACTTTTTGCCTGAATATTGCAATTTACAGGCCACTGGTCTTGGCTGTGTTTGGCAGCTGGAAAGTTTCATTAGGCCTTTTCAGAGTTTGACAAGGCATCATTTTCTGCTGTCATACGCTGAAAGTTCATCTCCAAGCTGACAGCTACAAACAACATCAGCAATACCTCCATCTCTAGCTGTATAAAAAAAAAAAAAAAGCCTGAAACTTTCCACTAGATAGGATTTACTCAAGTCCTATCTCTTGATGGACACCTCAGTATAACAGAGAACTACTGGTGTTATAAAGATAACACTCTGGAAAGGTAACAGGCAATTATTTAGACAGGTTCTGATTCTATGCTGACAAATATTTTTTTAAGGTACTCACAACCAATTTATACAGTTTGCCCTACTTAATTTTTGTGTTAAATTACTTTGTTTTTTAAAGGCTGCATCCACCCAACACTGATACTTCAGTTTTGGGTAGGTGTTGGTTGGTAAACTACTGAAAAATCTCTAAGTACTGCACTACTCACCTGAGATAACAGTGTCTTGCTCTTCTTACTGGGTTTTCCCAGTTTTGGGTACCTTTCTATTATGTACCTTGCTATTGCTTTGCAATGGCTTTAATAATAGGGGGTCATGGGAGTTTATGACTGAAGCCGCTCCTCTTTCTAATGTCATCATACTGCTGGAGCCCTATGATTCCTGTGAAGACCACACCAGTGGAAAGATAATGGGAAGTGTCTACATTATCAAAGGGCAACATGGATAACCAAAGAAGGACCCTCACATTCTTCACTGTAGAAGCAAGAAGACTTAGGCTAGATACACACCTATGCATTTTTAATGCTTTTTGCATTTTGCAGATTTGCACTACAGAATGTGTTCCATAGGAAACAATGTAGTGCAAATCTGCAAAATGCAAAAAGCAATAAAACTGCATAGATGTGAATCCAGCCTTAGAACCTGGCATGCCACATGACCCCATAAGATTCATGTATGTGAATTAGGCTTTTAGAGAAATTAAAGGGATTGTAAAGGTTCCTTTTTTAATAAACATGTTATACCTACCTTCTCTATGCAGTAGTTTTGCACAGTGTGGGCCCAAATCTCCTCTTCTGGAGTCCCTGGTAGATGCTCTGGGATCCTTCTTTCCTCCAAGTGCCCCCATAGCAAATGGTTTGGTATGGAGACACTCGTATGGGCTCGATCCTGAACCAGGCTGTGTGCGTCTATTGTCAGACACAGTGTGGCTCAGCTCAGCCCTGCCCCCTGCTTCTTCTTATTTGATTGACAGCAGCAGGACCCAATGGCATTTGAGTTCCGTGAGGAGAGAGAGCAGCACTGATGCTCTCGGGGACAGCACTGGATCAAGATTGGGCTCAGTTAAATATTTCGGGGGGGGGGGGGGCTAAACATGAGTAGAGCATGCTTTAAGGTAAAAAAAAAAAAAAAAAACTTTAGCCTTTAGAATCACTTTAAAGGGGAAAAAAACACTACAGATTAGTTAAAGATACTAACACTTCAGAGTTAGTCCTAGGTTTATTTATTCTGTAATCCAGGACACATATAAGCTTCTTCAATAAGTCACATCACATGCCTGATGAAGAGGACCTGCGTGGCTCTGAAACGTTGCACTACACTGTTTGTGATGGGAACTTTCTTCAATAAAAAATATTTGGATATAATTGAAGATCCTTGGTGTGCTGGGGAATATCTACATTATTTCTATAAGTCGGTACAAAGACCAACTCAGACATGCAAAGAAAGGTCCCATTGGTGCATGATAATCAGCACCTCCAGGGTCCATTTAAACGGCTCTTAATTTTATCAAGGGCAAGCTCTCACCCCGGCAATGGCAAAATATCCTCCATTTTACTTATAAGTCATATGTACTATGATACAGGAGACAAACTTTAACCACTTGCCGACCGCCGCACAACGATATACGTCGACAGAATGGCATGGGCAGGCATATGGGCGTACCTGTACGTCCCTGCCTCCCAGTGGGCGGGGGGCCCAATCGGCGGTTGGCTTCCTTCCAGGAGCTATCCGTGCTGAGGGGGAGGCCACCTATTCATGGCCACCCCCTCGCGATCGCTCCTGATGAATGGGCTTCTTCCTCTGCCTGTGAACTGTAAACACAGGTCAGAAGAAGTGATGTCATCTCTCCTTGCGCTTCCTTTTTCATTTGGGAGCCGCGGAGAGAGGACGTGAAAAGTGAGTTGCACCAACAGACCACTGACACCAGTACACATAGGTACACAAATCACCCCCCAATCACCTCTCAATCACCCCCTTTTCCCCTAGTCACAAGTGTCACCGATTGCAGTGTTTTTTACTGATCACTGCATTGGTGTCATTTTGTGACTGTAAAAAGTGTTAGGGCAGTTAGTGGTAGGCCCCTCTAGGTCTAGGGTACCCCCCTAACCCCCCCTAATAAAGGTTTAACCCCTTGATCGCCCCCCAGTTAACCCTTTCACCCCCTGTTGCCAGTGTCACTAAGCAATCCCTTTTCTGATCGCCGTATTAGAGTCGCGGGTGAAGCTAGGTAGCCAGTTAGTTATTTAGGTTCACCGTCAGGTACCCCCATATATTACCTAATAAAGGTTTTAACCCCCTGATTGCCCCCTAGTTAACCCTTTCACCCCCTGTCACCAGTGATCACCGTATAAGTGTCACGGGTGATGTTAGGTAGCCAGTTAGTTATTTAGGTTCACCGTCAGCTTCTTATAGCGTTAGGTGCCCCCATATACTACCTAATAAAGGTTTTAACCCCCTGATGGCCCCCTAGTTAACCCTTTCACCCCCTGTCAACAGTGATCACCATACAAGTGTTACGGGTAATGCTGGTTAGTTAGTTTGTTTTTTATGGCGTCAGGGCACCCACCGTTTATTACCCAATAAAGGTTTAACCCCCTGATTGTCCGGTGGGTGATATCAGTTGGGTTTTAGGGTCAGTCAGGGTCTGAGTCGCCCCAGGCAGTGTCAGATTAGTGCCAGTAGTGCTAACATCTACGCACGCAGCATACACCTCCCTTAATAGTATAGTATCTGAGCGGATCAATATCTGATCAGATCTATACTAGCGTCCCCAGCAGTTTAGGGTTGCATTTTGCCCCTCCGCCCAGCCCAGCGCAGCCCACCCAAGTGCACTATCAGTCAATCACTGTCACTTACAAAACACTAAACACATACCTGCAGCGTTTGCAGCATCAGGCCTAATCCCTGCGATCGCTAACAGTTTTTTTGGTAGCGTTTGATACAGTTGCTGACAGCCCAGGAGCTTTTTTCCTGTGAGTCTCACTAGTGCACCAGTAAATTTAAAGCCCAAAATGGCAAATTGAAGGTACACTAATGAAGAGGCCTACACAATTCTGAGCATGACAGATAGTGAAGAGGAAGTCACTCATCTGTCAGATTCAGGCTCAGAATACGATCCTGTAGACGACAGCGGCTCCATGACAGATAGCTCTGATGACGGAGTTGTGGTCCCTGCCATGGTCAGGCATACCCGACCCCGTTCTTTTTCTGCTGTTGAGGTGCAAGAACCACAGGAAGTACTAGTGCTGCTCATCCTTCTGGTGAACTGGCAAGCACCAGCAGCCTAGTACACCCTGGTCATACATCCAGCACTGCAGTATCACGTGGTGACATGGCGAGTCCCATAAGTGCATTTCAAGCTGGCGAGGTGACAAGCACAAGTAGTGTCCCGCTGCCACCAAGAAGACAAAGACAGGCCCATCGTGCCCATAGTGTCCTTCCTGCAGAATTCGCCAATCCTGATTGGGAGCCCACCACTTCTGCAGCACCCGTACTTCCCTCATTCACTGGCCAACCCGGAATTCAGGTGGAAACGGTTGATTTTACGTCCCTTGATTTTTATTTGCTGTTTTTCACGGAAGATCTCTATAGATCTATTGTGGACCAAATTAATTTGTA
The DNA here is from genome assembly GCF_042186555.1 of Aquarana catesbeiana. Lineage (NCBI taxonomy): Eukaryota > Metazoa > Chordata > Amphibia > Anura > Ranidae > Aquarana > Aquarana catesbeiana. Next base: position 341,813,514 of record NC_133329.1, read on the forward strand.
TGCTGGTCAATTCATCGCCGCTAATCCCCAGTTGTCCCTTGCCAGAGATTGGAAACCAATTACGGTTTCTGAATTTAAGACCTTTCTGGACCTACCCCTCGACATGAGCATAATTAAAATGAGTATGTTGTGGCCATATTGGTCCATTGACCCAATTTACCATATGCCCCTGTTCTCTGCCTCCATGGCCAGGATACGAGCAGATCTTGCGGTTCATCCACTTCAACGACAATGAACTCTGTCATCCTCGTGGAGACCCTGGATACGATCGGCTCTATAAAATTTGGCCCCTCGTAAACCACTTCAACCAACGTTTTGCAGCCTTGTTTACTCCCGATCAAGTTGTCTGCATTGATGAGTCCCTGATTAAATTTTCTGTCCGCTTGTCTTTCAAACAGTATCTTCCCAGCAAGCGTGCCAGATATGGGGTCAAGATGTATAAGCTCTGTGACAGGGCCACAGGCTATACATATAGTTTTAAGGTTTACGAGGGAAGAGATAGTCACGTAGAGCCGGAGAACTGCCCAGATTACATAGGGAGCGCTGGCAAGATTGTGTGGGACTTGGTGTCACCCTTATTCGGAAAGGGGTACCATTTGTTGTAGACAATTATTACACGAGCGTGCCACTTTTTAGTCACTTGTTTGATCATCAGATTGGCACATGTGGCACCGTGCGACGTAATCGCTGGGGCTTACCCCAGCGCCTTGTATATTACCGTCTTAAGCTGGGGGAGAGAGCCTGCTTCAAATGTAATAATTTGCTCGCTGTGAAGTGGAGGGATAATAAGAATGTTTTTGTTATGTCCTCCCTTCACGCAGACACGATGGTCCAAATTCCTACGGTGACTGGTGTTGTAGAGAAATCCCTCCATGTCCACGAATATAACCAAAATGTAGGAGGGGTGGACCTCAACGACCAGTTGTTGGCGCCGTACCTAATTGCCCATAAGGCGAGACGCTGGTACAAAAAAATTTCTGTATACTTATTTAAATTGCCTTTGCTAAACGCTCATGTGCTATACAGAGCTTCAGGATGGACTGGATCCTTCCCTAAATTCCAGGAAGAGATCGTCAGAGCCCTTCTGTTTCCAGACGATGCTTCACCTCGCCTTCCCAATCCAAATGCAGTAAGCCGGCTGCATGAGAGGCATTTTCCGTATGTCCTCCCTAGCACCCCTTCCCAACGAGTCCCCCAAAGAAAATGTTGTGTCTGTAGAAAGTGCGGATATAGGCGTGACACCGTTATTATTGTCCCTACTGTCCTGACAATCCTGGTCTTTGCATTGGTGAATGTTTTGAACGTTACCATACACTAGTGGAGTTTTAGCGTAGGGTACAGCATTGCACAGACTAGGACACACTTTCACAGGGTCTCTCAAGATGCCATCGCATTTTGAGAGACCCAAACCTGGAACCGAACCGTTAAAATAAAATTAAAAAAATAAAAATAGTTGTCATTTTATTGTTCTCTCTCTCTCCATTCTCTCTCTGTTGTTCTGCTCTTTTTTACTGTATTCTATTCTGCAATGTTTTATTGTGTTTTATTGTTAACCATTTTTTTGTTTTCAGGTACGCCATTCAGCTGCAGCGCGAATCTATTTATCCTGACAGCAACAGCATTTGCTCCCACAATACATAAAGCCGTGACTCCAGCGCTGTAGGAGGTGATTTCACCACCACAGTTAAAAAAAAAGAGCATATATGCCGAAGCATGGGGGCAGCAGGGGTGGAGGAGCGATTTGCTTCTAACTTTTGGGGTGGATGCCCCCATGCTTTGGCATATATGTATTTTAGGCACAGGTTGCGTTAAAAAATATTTTATTTCTTACTATTTTTTTTTGTATTTGCTTTGCAGGTATGGTATGTCTTACTGTTATACTGTAATGTTACTTTTTTTTTTGTTAATCATCATTTGCTTAGCAGGTACGCCATTCAGCTGCAGCACGGATTTATTTATCTTGACAGCAACAGCGTTTGCTCCCACGATACATAAAGCCGTGACTCCAGCGCTGTAGGAGGTGATTTCACCACCACAGTTAAAAACAAAATGGTGCATGTATGCCCATCATTTGAAGTGGGTGGATGAAGGTAGGTATTCTAATGGTGGGCATACCCACCGATCAATCTCTTTTTTTCGTTCAGCCCACAGGCTGCATGAAAAAAAAAGATTACAATATATGCCCAACAAGGACCAGCAACATGCTGGTATGTTGCTGGACTTTGAGTGGTTATACCAGAATGATGCCTGCGGGTTTAGGTATCATCTTGGTATCATTCTTTTCAGCCAGCAGTCGGCTTTCATGTAAAAGCAATCCTAATTAGCCTCTAGACTGCTTTTACAAGCAGTGGGAGGGAATGTCTCGCCCCTTCAACCATCTTCCATGGTTTTATCTGGCTCTCCTGTCCCAACAGGGAACCTGAGAATGCAGCCGGTGGTTCCACCAGCTGACCATAGAGCTGATCAGAAACCAGAATGGCTCTAATCATCTCTATGGCCTAAGAAACTGGAAGCTATGAGTATTTCATGACTTAGATTTCGCCGGATATAAACAGCACCATTGGGAAATTGGGAAAGCATTTTATCACACTGATCTTGGTGTGGTCAGATGCTTTGAGGGCAGAGGAGAGATCCAGGGTCTATTAGACCCCATTTTTTTCTAAAATGAGTACCTGTCACTACCTATTGCTATCATAGGGGATATTTACATTCACTTAGATAGCAATAAAAATGATTTTAAAAAATGAAAGGAACAGTTTAAAAATAAAATTAAAAAAAGCAAAATAAATAATTAAAAAAAAAAAGCACCCCTCCCCTCCCCCTGCTCTCACGCGAAGGCGAACGCAAGCATCGGTCTGGCATCATATGTAAACAGCAATTGCACCATGCATGTGAGGTATCACCGCGAAGGTCAGATCGAGGGCAGTAATTTTAGCAGTAGACCTCCTCTATAAATCTAAAGTAGTAACCTGTAAAGGCTTTTAAAAATGTATGTAGTTTGTCACCGCTGCACGTTTGTGCGCAATTTTAAAGCATGCCGTGTGTGGTATCCATGTACTCAGCCTAAGATCATCTTTTTTATTTCATCAAACATTTGGGCAATATAGAGTGTTTTAGTGCATTAAAATTTAAAAAAGTGTGTTTTTTCCAAAAAAAAATGCGTTTGAAAAATCTCTGCACAAATACTGTGTTTGGGTGTTCAAAGTAATTTTCTTGCAAAAAAAAAATATTTTTTCATGTAAACAAAAAGTGTCAGAAAGGGCTTTGTCTTCAAGTGGTTAGAAGAGTGGGTGATGTGTGACATAAGCTTCTAAATGTTGCGCATAAAATGCCAGGACACTTCAAATGACCCCATTTTGGAAAGTAGACACCCCAAGCTATTTGCTGAGAGGCATGTCGAGTCCATGGAATATTTTATATTTTGACACAAGTTGCGGGAAAAAGACAATTTTTTTTTTTTTTTTGCACAAAGTTGTCACTAAATTATATATTGCTCAAACATGCCATGGGCATATGTGAAATTACACCCCAAAATACATTCTGTTGCTTCTCTTGAGTACCACATGTGTGAGACTTTTTGGGCGCCTAGCCACGTGCGGGACCCCGAAAACCAAGGACCGCCTTCTAGGGGTATAAATTTTTAATTTTACTCCTCACTGCCTATCACAGTTTCGGAGGCCATGGAATGCCCAGATGGCACAACCCTCCCCCCCCCCCCAAATGACCCCATTTTGGAAATAGGACACCCGGAGGTATGGTGAGTATTTTGCAGTTCTCGTTTTTTTGTCACAAAGTTTTGAAAATTGAAAAAAAAGAAAGAAAAAACATTTTTCTTTTCTTTCTTCATTTTCAAAAACAAATGAGAGCTGCAAAATACTCACCATGCCTCTCAGCAAATAGCTTGGGGTGTCTACGCCCTTAGAAATCCTGAAGGAGGTGCTTGGTTTTCGGGGGCCCCGTACGCGGCTAGGCTCGTACATGTGTACCACACATGTGGTATCCCCGTACTCAGGAGAAGCAGCAGAATGTATTTTGGGGCGTAATTCCACATATGCCCATGGCATGTGTGAGCAATATATCATTTAGTGACAACTTTGTGCAAAAAAAAAAAAAAGTTTGTAATTTTCCCGCAATTTGTGGCAAAATATAAAATATTCCCTGGACTCAACATGTCTCTCAGCAAATAGCTTGGGGTGTCTACTTTTCAAAATTGGGTAATGTGGGGGGGGGTTTGTGCCATCTTGGCATTTTATGGCCTTCAAAACTGTGATAGGTAGTGAGGAGTGAAATCAAAAATTTACACCCTTAGAAATCCTGAAGGCAGTGCTTGGTTTTCGGGGCCCCATACGCGGCTAGGCTCCAAAAAAGTCCCACACATGTGGTATCCCCGTACTCAGGAGAAGCAGCAGAATTTATTTTGGGGTGCAATTCCACATATGCCCATAGCATATGTGAGTAATCTATCATTTAGTGACAACTTTGTGCAAAAAAAAAAACTTGTGGCAAAATATAAACTATTCCATGGACTCCACATGCCTCTCAGCAAATAGCTTGGGGTGTCTACTTTCCAAAATGGGGTCATTTGGGGGAGGGGGGGTTGTACTGCCCTGCCATTTTAGCACCTCAAGAAATGAGATGTTAAACTAAACTAAAAGCTGTATAAATTCCAGAAAATGTACCCTAGTTTGTAGACGCTATAACTTTTGCGCAAACCAATAAATATACGCTAATTGACATTTTTTTTACCAAAGACATGTGGCTGAATACATTTTGGCTTAAATGTATGACCAAAAGTGAGTTTATTGGATTTTTCTTATAACAAAAAGTAGAAAATATAATTTTTTTCAAAATTTTCGGTTCCACCTAATATAGCCAAGCAACAGTCGGTTGCGGCTATTCCCCGACTCTTCCGGCAGGCATTGCAACCTGAGAGACGTGCATTCATCACCCCCCCTCCCCCGTCCCAGCCCACCTTCCCACTCCCTTCTCCCCTCATCCTTTCCATCTCCCCCACATCTCTGGGGAAACCTTAGCTATCTCTGCTACTCCCCTCTTTCCTCCCTCCTTCTTGCCCTCTATACCCATCTTGTAATTTCCCTATAGATACTTTTCTTACTATAGTTACAACACCCTTGGAAAAAATGAGACGGGGAACACAAGGACATCCACTACATCATGCTACCATCTGAGGGAATAGCCATCACATGATCTAAAGGTTGAGGCTTACAGCTCTATTTTCTCAGACCCTGTAAGGGGTTAAATTTACATGTTAAGTACTTCGACACAATATGTCTGTTGGGCTGTGGTGCCATGCCTCATCATATGCTATTTTTCCTCCCCCATGTACTTGAAGATGTTATGTTTCGTGTTTCATGTCTCTTGAAATAAATAAAAGATTTGAAAAAAAAGGGCTCTTGATTTATTAAATATTGTAAAACTGTACCGGAGAAGAACCAGAGAGCACCGGAGAAGAACCAGAGAGCGCAGAGAGGACACCGGAGAGAGGGAGAAGAGGCCTGAGAGACCCCCGAAGTTGGCAGAAGACCCCCGAAGTCTGAAGAAGACCCCCAAAGTCGGAAGAAGACCCCCGGAGCTGCCTAATAAATGACTTTTAAAACCTGTGTAGTGTGTTTTTTTTATTGACACTTTTTTCCCTAGGTGAATGGGTAGGGGTACCAGGTACCCCATACTCATTCACATAGGGTGGGGGGGCTGGGATCTGGGGGCCCCCTTGTTAAAGGGGGCTCCCGGATTCCGATAAGCCCCCTGCCCGCAGACCCCGACAATCAACGGCCAGGGTTGTCGGGAAAAGACCCTTGGCCTCATCAACATGGGGACAAGGTGCTTTGGGGTGGGGGGGCCCGCAGGGCGCCCCCCCTTGCCCCAAAGCACCAAGCCCCCCATGTTGAGGGCATGCGGCCTGGTACGGTTCAGGAAGGGGGTGCTTGCTCGTCCCCACCCCCTTTCCTGACCGACCAGGCTGCGTGCTTGGATAAGGGTCTGGTATGGTTTTTTTTATTGACACTTTTTTCCCTAGGTGAATGGGTAGGGGTACCATGTACCCCATACTCATTCACATAGGGTGGGGGGGCTGGGATCTGGGGGGCCCCCTTGTTAAAGGGGGCTCCCGGATTCCGATAAGCCCCCCGCCCGCAGACCCCGACGATCAACGGCCAGGGTTGTCGGGAAAAGACCCTTGGCCTCATCAACATGGGGACAAGGTGCTTTGGGGCCCCCCCTTGCCCCAAAGCACCAACCCCCCCATGTTGAGGGCATGCGGCCTGGTACGGTTCAGGAGGGGGGGTGCTTGCTCGTCCCCACCCCCTTTCCTGACCGACCAGGCTGCGTGCTTGGATAAGGGTCTGGTATGGATTTGGGGAGGACCCCCACGCGTTTTTTTCGGCGTAGGGGGTACCCCTTGGAATCCATACCAGATCGAAGGGCTTGGTATGCTCTTGGAGGGGAACCCATGCTGGTTTTTTATTTAAAATTTGATGTGGAGTTCCTCCACAAGATTCATACCAAACACAGTGCCTGGTATTGGCGGGGATCCAAGTCGGATCCCCGTGCTTGTCGCTCATTGGGAAAGGAAAAAACATTTTTCCTTTCCCGATGAGCGAGCCAGCTCGGCGCTGCTATCCGCAGCTGACACAGTGCACTGCCATTACCTGCGGTTATGTGCGGATAGCTGCGCTAAATTGATCCTGGACGCAGTCAATTCTATTTTTTCTATCCGCACAAAACTGCAGTTAATCAAAACGCAGCTAAATGCAGTGTGTGAATGGGGCCATAGGAAAGCATTGTGTGCATTTAGCTGCGGTAAAAAACGCAGCTAAATGCACAATTCTATCTGCCCATGTGAAAGGGGCCTTAACAGATAAAGTACATCTTCAAATTGTTGAGCGCTCCTAAATGATAATATAATGTGATAATCATAAACCACCAGCTTTGAATACATCAATCAGTATCTGTAAATGTGTAACATATTCAGCTAACATATTGTAATTTAAAATACTGTATAGTAACGAGTCACATTTCAGTTTAATTTAGTCAAATCAATTCGGGAATGATTTCTGATTTCTGTAGACTACTTTCTACTCTCCATTGCATTGCCATTCTTGGCACTGGCTTACTGAATAAGTCCAAGAGAGGGTGTTTGAGGTCATTCTTTATTTAAATAAGACATGGCTCAAACAGGAGTATTTTTGGACAAGGAGGCTTCTTCTTCGCATACCAATAATTTGTGCAGGCCATGGCCATGTATAATTATTGCCTTTTACCAATCTCATGAATGGTTGCCACTCTGAATTGTCTTCGCAAGCCTGTACTCATCCTGACCGATATTGACAGATCTGTCACTGCTAGACATCCAAACATTTAAAAGGGTTTCCGAGCCCAAAGCAGAACATACCTTTTACATTTTAAATGGTTCAATGAGTGATTTCTACCAATCTATACATTATTTTGTCAGTTTCTCAATAAATCCTTATGCAAGTTTACAAATAAACTCACTTGTCTTGTCACTGCCTGCATGAGGCAGGCACAAAACAACAAGAATTGACTTTTGTCTTTAAATAATAGACTTTAAATAATAGTCTAGCAATATATGTGCAATGCAACATGTTCTTATGACAGGTCTATCAACGCCGGCTTCAACAAAAGAAGATGTCTTTCTGCATCCGATTGTGCATTGCTTATGTGATTATGAACGTGTGGCTTAAAATAAGATGGGAAATGAAACAGAAATAGCAGTTATTAGAGTATAACAGACAAAAAATGGTTTTGATTTGAACTTTATGTTGGATATTTTTAAGCCGCACTGGAGCTTTCAATAAATGTTGAAAAGGGAAAACCAATTACAGTTTCCTAGGTGATAAACCAGAGATGAAAATGACACATAATTGCATCTGTTCTATAGTTTCCAAGGCTACAGAGTACCTAAAACGATTGTGATTTGCGGTGTCCCTACTTGCCACAGACCTCCTTTCTTTTCTTTTTTTTTATCAAATAGGTCTGCATGCAAAATATGAGCAAATGTCTTAATGGCACTCCTGCAATCATTTGCTGTAATAAATGTTTATGTTGTAAGTGATTTTGCTGAATTAATTAAGACAACAATGCCTTTTAACTCCAGCTATGCCTTATTAGTAACAAAGTTACATTCTTCCAGGGATCAAGAGAAAAAACTGTCTTGGCTATTGTAGCTATAAATGAATCATCGTGTGTGGGCAACAAAAAAAATGAGCCAGTTGAGTCATCTAATATGGCTGCTTCTCTCTGAACTGTTTTTGGTACTTCCAAATGTTTGATTGTCACCATTGTATGTTACAATAACCTGTATCTGTAGCCAACCATTAGAAGAAGCTGGGTAGTTATCCACATTAAAGTGGAACTTCACTCTCTTAATCAACATTAACTATTTTAATCCTTATGCTGCAAGCCTTAGTAAATAGACAGGAAAGTATATTATATTTAAATGTTTTCAGGTACTTCCTAGTTTCTGGCCTAAGCCAAAATGATGTCATACATCCCGGGAGTCCCCATGGGCATTTTTTCTTTCATCTGGAGGAGGGGAGGAGAGGCTTTGTCATCTAAGCACACCCTCCTGTCTGCATGTCTGAGCTAAGGGCACATGGATTCCAGGAAGTAAATGCTACATTAATCATCTGCCATTACTCAATATGGCCATGGCTAGAAATGCTTGGGCATGTTTTTCAAAGTGATTTCTTAACAAAATAAAGCATTGGGACATGGATGGATGGATGAGTTTGCTCTTAATACCAAAAATTTTTGGTTCTGGGTATTCAGATACAGTTAAAGGAGAAGTACAGCCAAAGCTCATTTGGCTGTACTTCTTCCTGTGGAAGCAGCAACCACAGCCACCTAGACACTGTTCAGAGGGGTGTACTGTTTTCCTTCACCGTAAATCTCCTGAAGGGCCTAAGGTTTAAGTCAAGTGAGGAAGGGGGGACATGTCATTATTCTTTCATCTTTAAGGCCTTTACTGGCTAGCCACACAGTGCAATACTTTGATGCATGCAATGAAGCATTCTCCTGCATAAACATCATGGTCTTCTTGAAAGGTGCAGACTTTTTCCTATACCACTGCTTAAAGAAAGTGTCTTCTAAAAACTGGCAGTAGGTTTGGGAGTTGATTTTGAGTCCATCTTTAACTAGCTCATCTTTAATAATTCCAGCCCATACCAGTACCCCACCTGGTGTCTTAGTAAAAGTGGAGCGCTGTATCTGTTACTGTCAAGAGTCACTCTCATCTCATCAGTCCATAAAACCTTTAAAAAACCTGTCTTGAGATATTTCTTGGCCCAGTCTTGACGTTTCAACTTATGTGTCTTGTTCAGTGGTGGTTGGGTTTCAGCCCTCCTTAACTTAGCCATGTCTCCGAGCACTGAACACCTTGTACTTCTGGGCACTTCAGTTAGGTTGCAGTTCTGGAATATGACAGCACTGGAAGATAATGGGTTCCTGGTAGCTTCATGTTTGATTGTTCTCAAATCTTTGGCAGTTAATTTGTCTTTTTTTCTCAAACACGTTTCTTGCAACCCTGTTGACTATTTGCTAGAAAATGTTTGATGATTCTGTGATCACACCCCAAAATCTTAGCAATTTCAAGAGTGCTGCATCCCCCTGAAAGACTTTTTAGAATTTTTGACTTTGCAGAGTCAGTTAAATCTCTTTTTTGGCACATTTCGCCTGAGGAAAATAAGCTGCCTAATAATTACGCACACCTTGATATGTGTGTTGATCTACTTAGGCCACATCCTCCTTCATTACACAAATACACATTACCTGCTATACTTAAATCTAACAAACATTCAAGTTTATGCAGCTTGAAGTTGGACAATAAGCATAAAAATGATTATTTGATCACTACTCACTTGTCTAATAATTGTGCACACAGTGTATACAAAATTTGCCTTTATTTGGCCCAATATACATTACTAATATTGTTGTAAATTTATATCATGGTTCTGTGATATTTCTCTCTCTAGCCTTTTGTTATCCACTTACTTACTGGGCACATATAGCCCCTTCCTGCCCAGGCCAATTTTCAGCTTTCAGCGCTGTCCATCTTTGAATGACAACTGCGCGGTCATGCTATACTGAACCCAAATAACATTTTTATAATTTTTTTCACACATATAGAGCTTTCTTTTGGTGGTATTTAAAATCACCATTATTTTTTTATTCTTTGATAAACAAAAAAAGGCCGAAAATTTTGAAAAAAAAGTTTTCATAGTTTGTTATAAAATTTAGCAAACAGGTAATTTTTCTCCTTCATTATGTGCGCTGATGAGGCTGTGCTGATGGGCACTGATAGCCTGTACTGATAGGTGGCACTGATGGGCACAGATAGGTGGCACTGATGGGCACTGATAGGTGGCACTGATGAGCACTGATCAGGATGCACTAATAGGTGGCACTGATGGGCACTGATAGGTGGCACTGAAGGGCACTGAGAGGCGGCACTGATAGGCAGCACTGATAAGTGGCACTGGTGGGCACTGATAGGCGGTACTGGTGGGCACTGGTTAGCAGTACTGATAGACACTGGTAGGTGGCACTGGTTAGCAGCACTGGCGGTAACTGTGTGGGACCGATGTCCCTTTTACAGAAGTCGGTAATCGGCTTGTTTTTTTCTCCTCACGCTGTCAGTTTTAGAGGAAAAAAAAGCAGATTATGGGATTCTGTTTACATCATGTGATCAGCTGTCATTGGATGACAGTGGATCACATGGTAAAGGGCCAGGATCGACCTTTTACTCTAATCTGTGATCAGTCGAGTCCCAAGTACTTGGTGATCACAGAGCACATGGGCAGCGGGGGCACGGAAGGACATCCATGTACGCCCTCCCGGCAATTTAAACATGCGCTATAGCCATCTTTTGGCTATAGCACGGGCATCAAGTGGTTAAACAATTGGTGAGATAGTATGTCTTTAATTGATATTGTGAGATTAAATCATCAGTAAATAAAATGTACAAAGGGTTGTATAGGGCTAATGATTTCTGCAATTAACCAAGGCAATGACAGAAAATAATCCATTCTAGGGAGTGACCCAAAACCGTGATCTCCAACAGCAAGTTTCATCTCTGATCCCAAAGGTTTTCTTAAATATAGTATTTGATTTTACAATCATTTGAAGCTATTGTCAAAAGTAGATGATGTCTAAAGATAACAAGAGATGCTAAGATGTGTGTTTTTTTTCAATGAAGACCTAAGTTTTGTACAGCACTGCTACCCTGCAACAACCCTGTCTTGTAGGGCAGGGGACATCATCTTTCTCTGCTGTAGTTTCACTTTTTATATACTGGTCCTTCCCTACTCCCACCCTGTCAATGGACAGTAAAAGGTAAAGTGAAATACACTCATGCACAGAAGCATAGCTGATTGACTTTTTGCGCTGCTTTATTCCCCTTTTTGATTTCTGTTGCATTTTTAATGTTTGTTTTTATCAATTTACAAAATGCAAAGTGAGTGAACAGAAGAAAAATCTAAATCAAGTCAATATTTGGCCTGACTACCCTTTGGCTTCAAACCAGCATCAATTCTTACACTTGCATACTTTGTACACTTGAAAAAAGTCAGGGGTTTTGTAGGACTGGAGTCAGTTGTATGATTAACCAATTATACCAAACAGGGGCTAATGATCATCAATTTCTTATGCAGGTTGAAACACAGTCATTAACTGAAACAGAAACGGCTGTGTAGGAGGCATAAAACTGAGAAACAGCCAAACTCTGCTACTAAGGTGGGGTTGTGGAAGACAGTTTTCATGTCACAGGTCATACACCATGGCAATACTGAGCACAGCAACAAGACACAAGATAGATATACTGCATCAGCAAGGTCTCTTCCAGGCAAGGATTTCAAAGCAGACTGGGGCTTCAAGATGTGCTGTTCAAGAAGCGCAAAGAAACGGGCAACGTTGGGGACAGCAGACACAGTGGTCGGCCATGAAAACCTCATGCAGCAGATGAAAGACACAACATGTTTCCTTCCCTTCAACATCAGAAAATGTCCAGCAGGGCCATCGGCACAGAACAGGCGGAAACCAGTGGGGCCAAGGTACACCCATCTACTGTCTGGAGAAGTCTGGCCAGAAGTGGGCTTCATGAAAGAATGGAAGAATTGCAGCCGAAAAGCCATACCTCCAATGTGGAGACAAGGCTTAGTGACTTGACTATGCACAAAATCATAGGAACCAGGGTGCATAAAAATAGCAGCAGGTGCCCTGGACTGAAATTTGAAATATTTGGCTGTAGCAGGAGGCAGTTTGTTTGTGAAGAGCTGGAGAACAGTACAATAATGAGTGTCTGCAGGCAACAGTAAAGCATGGTGGAAGTTCCTTGCAAGTTTGGGGCTGAATGTCTGCAAATGGAGTTGGAGATTTGGTCAGGATCAATGGTGTCCTCAATGATAAGGAATACAGGCAGCTACTTATCCATCATGCCATATTATCAGGGAGAAGTGTGATTGGCCCCAAATTTATTCTGCAGCAGGAAAACCACCCCAAACATACAGCCAATGTCATTAAAAACTAGGAGTCCTGGAAGTGAAGGTTTGGCCCCCACAGAGCTCTGATCTTAACATCATCGAATCTGTCTGAGATTACATGAAGAGACAGATGGATTTGAGGCAGTCTACAGAATATCTGTGGTTAGTTCTCCTAGATGTTTGAATGTGAACGGGACCCATAGGTAATACAGTTAAATGGATTGTAGTGCATTTCTGCGGATCTGGAAACACACACACAAAAAAAGCATAGGTGTTAACCTAGCCTAAAACTGAATCGGAAAATAGGGTCACTCTGCTGATCATGTGGAGGAGCAAACATCTGTGGATCACAAGACTGACTGAACAGAATAACAAATCCTAAAGTGGCACTAAACCTAAATTATCAAAAACTGTGAGCAGCCAGCTCTTTATTGGGGACATGCTATGTCTCTTTTGCAATACTTGACATTTACCTGCCTGTTCTCAGTCTTCTATGGAATGTAAGCAGCTCAGCTTGCATTCCTATTATACTGCAGCTGTGCAGAAATGACTGACTCTCTTGTGCAGGATGACATCATCCTCCACCAGCCAATAAAAAGGCTGAAAACCTAGCACTCAGGAGTAGATTTTGGAGAAGTAGGCAGCAGCTAGGGAGGGATGTAACCACTGCGTGGCTGGAAGGTGGAGGTGAGGTGTTTCAGAAGTTTCCTTTTGTTTTAAAGTGTATTTCCACTTTTGCAGCCAAACTGGCATAGCACATACTTTATATCTGTTACATGTCCCCATTCACATAGCATAACTTAAAAAAAAAAAATTGGAGCTTATCTTTTTTAGATGCTCTATTCTGGACTCTCCAACAAGAAAAATCCTAGGTGCCACTCTTTGTTTATGAGAGGGCTGGACAGCTTTTTTGGCATAATTATGCCTGTATGTACTGTTTAGGCAGATTTTTATTATCAGTTGTAACTTGATTTGAACACTGTCTGTCCTGACAAGGGGCTAAAGGTTTAGAGGCTGGGCTTTTTGAATTGTATGAGGACATACTTTGTATAGGCTCACTCTAATGCCCTGTACACACGATCGGACATTGATCGGACATTCCGACAACAAAATCCATCAGATTTTTTCCGACGGATGTTGGCTCAAACTTGTCTTGCATACACACGGTCACACAAAGTTGTCGGAAAATCCGATCGTTCTGAACGCGGTGACGTAAAACATGTACGTCGGGACTATAAACGGGGCAGTAGCCAATAGCTTTCGTTTCTTAATTTATTCTGAGCATGTGTGGCACTTTGTGCGTCGGATTTGTGTACACACGATCGGAATTTAAATGATCGGATTTTGTTGTCGGAAAATTTTATATCCTGCTCTCAAACTTTGTGTGTCGGAAATTCCGACGGAAAAAGTCTGATGGAGCCAACACACGAACGGAATTTCCGACAACATAATCCGATCGCACTTTTTCCGTCGGACCTTGTGTACAGGGCATAACATTGTTTAAAAATGTTGGTATACTGTGTGAATAGGAACACATAACAAAAATTTTTTTTTTTTTTTACTGCAAAAGTGGAAATACGCTTTAAGGCAGGTAAAATAGCTCACATTCATGCACTTCAACTGAGTGCCTAACTGTTTGCCTGGAGTTTCGCTTTAACCCAATGTTTGCTGTCTTTAGAAAAAAAATATGTAAATACGAATAATACAACTACATCATTTCATACAGACAAAATAGCAAACAGTTTCCTTTTAATGACATTCAATTTCCTGCATTTCCCATGAGGAAGCAGGTATTTCTGTACTCCTCGCTGGAAATAGCACAAGAATATTCCCACTGAGACTGCTATAATAATTCTAGCTAAGTGGTGAGCCTGAGGGTATGCGCAGATTTCTCTTCAACCACTCAGCCTTCTACAGAGAATCACAAAACAAGCCTTGAATCTACCAGAGAGCCCCTGATCCAGACTGACACAACGGCTTCATTCACTTTTCCAAATAAACATACGCAAGGGTTAAATAGTAAGCCTATTAAATGTTAATGGGAGAGGGGTAATGACATCTGATTATATCACACCCATATTTCACATCAGCTTGTAGCTTGGATTTTTGCCATCTGCCACCATTAATCGTCAATTCAAAATATTATTGTGGCGTTAGGTGACAAGATGATATCTGTATGATGTAATATGTCTCAGTTGCTGGGGCTAGTTGAAGAATCACAGAGGAAAATTGACTTTCAAAGTGATACTTCAGGTACCAGCCGCTAGTGTGTTTCTTCATGCCTTCAGATGTAACCGTGAATGACCCCTTCCACAACATCACTGCTCAGACCCACCTCTCTCACCATCTCAGATCTTCCAGTTAATATGAGGACACACATGTGTTTAAAAGTAGTAAAAAATAAGTGCAGTGCTAATCCAATGAATATAAATATATTGGGACCCTATCTAATGAATAGGTCTAGTGGTTAATATCCCAAGAGGTTTCCTGTGTTAATGTTAAAACTAAAACTAAACCTGATTGCAAATAAAATATTCAGTGCAAAAAGGTGCAGAAACATTGCAAGTACCGTAATATTTAAAGAATATATGTATCAATATTGAATATTGGAAACACACAAATGTTATTCAGTGATTATGACATTCATTTAGAAAAATATATAAAATCTTTATAAACAAATTAACTCACTTAAATTGTGATATGGTTATAATACCTATAACCTAAGATTATAATTGTGATATGGTTATAATACCTATAACCTAAGATTATAGCTAATGTCCCATATCCACAATAAATGAATGCCAAGAAAATGTGCAATCCTTAAAAAAAAAGTTGTAAAGAAGTCCAGACTGATGTGATGAAGCAAATTGTCAGGATAGTGATTCGAGGATGATTTATTAATCCAAAAGCCACAACTGGGTGTCACAATTGTGAAGGGTTCCACCACCACCAAGAAATAAGGAGGCTCACCGGAACATGTGGACCCAGTTGGCATATGCCTAATGGGTCTAAACAGACAGGAGTGTATAAACACCTGGTAAGCAGGAATTTCCACACCACTCTCTGCAACACTCTCCTTAAGCGATTTGAGGGGACAATAAACTTCCACCATCAATTCCACAGCCTAATAAGGGGCGACTATGCAGGGCCATCAACTTCAGATTCAGGCATGAAAAGGATTCAAATCAGAAATAGATAGTTTGTATTGCCAAGTGGTGTCTGTAGAAGAAGTAGGTGATGGGCCAAGAGCCACAGGTCCCCAACAAGTGCTGGCAGTGGAAGGATTCCCACCTTTCTGCACAGAAAACTGTAGTAAAAGCAGTCAGAATATACATTTGCTTCTATGGATCCCAACTTTGTCAATCCTAAGAAGGCCTGGTGTGTTGGAAAGAAATTTTGGACTGACACATTTTCCTGTGCACTGCACCCAAACAACTGCTGTAGTGATCCAATCAGCTCTTTAAATCTCAGTTCTTTATAGTTCCAGTGTACCAACCACCTGAACATTTGAAGCCCTGATGAAAAGGTCACTTCCTGTTTTCCTGCGATGTTTCACAGCAAGTCAGAAACAAAGAATGGAAATAATGTACAAACATTTTCATACGATAAAAGCTTTTTTTTTTGTTGTTTATTGTTTCTGATCATGTCTTTCGTATCTGATTTTTCTCATACAAAAACAGTACACATTAAACAAAAATCGTTAGTTCTGTGCTTGTATGAGAAAAATTGTAGTTTGTCCCTTGGGAAATTTCTTGTTTGGAAAGTCTGAATCAGATGTCGAAAGGTGTGTGCACACCATAAGAAAATCAAACAATCCTCGTACAGTGCCTCGTACAGAATTTTTCTTCCGATTTTCCCATTGTGTGTACCCAAATTTACTTGGACTTGGGTGGTAAAAGCTTCTGTGCAGTAGTTACATTCAAAGGGGTTGATTTACTAAAATTGGAGAGTGCAAAATGTGGTGCAACTGTGCATGGTGGCCAATCATCTTCTAACTTCAGCTTGTTCAATTAAGCTTTGACAAAAAAAAACAGAAAGCTGATTGGTTTCTATGCAGAGCTGCACCAGATTTTGCACTCTATAGATTTAGTAAATCAACCTCAAAGTGTCTTCCACTACTGTACTGTCAAATTTTGCCAATTTTCTAATTATGCCAAAGCTATGTCCTATTTCTAGTCCAGTTATAGCCCTCACATCTGTGATTTTCCGATTTCCTTTTGAGTGACCCTCTACGTTGATACAATGACCACATACTGATGACTACTAGATGCCACATCAAGCATGACAGCTATGTGTGCAGGTCCCTCTACCATCCTATTTTGTGGTACTAGACTCTAGAGCTTAGCAGGATTCACTTCTTGAGCCGATTGTAGCCGTATTAGTGCACTTACACTTGAGTATTGCTTGGTCCTTGAAGTAGGGGGTACACATCAAAAACAAAATTTGAATGGTAACAACAACAAAAAAAGTATCTTGGACAGTACTCAGCAGTGTTTTTTACAGCTTGAGCCATAACTTATTTATTCCCACAATTGTAAGTCGTAAGGGTAATTAGAGTCAGGAGCCCCTGTAGGCATGTCTTGCTTCTGGATTCCCCAAAATATAAGGCCCTCACTTTGGTTTAGCCCGCCATGGCTGAAATATATTTTTTGGGTGGTAATATGTTTTTCCTTTATTTATTGTTAATTTATGTTGCAGTATGTCATATTTGAAAGACTAAAATTCCTAAATAAGTTAAATCACCAGATGAAACAGGTTCAAAGTATCAATTCCCTGTTTACCAAGTTTGTTGTGCTACCTTTCCTTCATCATTTAGAAGATTCTTCCAGAGATTTTAAAATATACCTTAGACAGATGACTTGTTAACAGAATCATTTCATGGTTCAGGGTCCTCACAGGATGATTTATGTCTGTCTTGAGGCAATGAAGGCCGTTATTCATAAGAGGTCTGCACAGAACTTAATAATTTATTTTGATGAGGGGAATAAGGCCATTATAGTGAAATAAAACATTAATATTCAGCTTGGGTTTGTCATATACCTGCTAATTACATGTTTTAGCAGTTTAATTAACTGCTATCATTCTGAAGCAATGTATATTTGATGGCAACTATATGCCTTTTGAAAGTGAACCACTTTGTATACTTTGATTTATTGTTTAACTGGAATCTGTCCTATAATACTTAATTCAGGGGACCATAAAGGTCCACCAGATAAAAAGATCCACTCAACCATGAGATGCAACTTGCCTTTTACATGCAACTTTTTCAATAAAAATCTTACTATATCTATGAATTAAAAAAAAGAAAAACAATTTTATATATATATATATATATATATATATATATATATATATATATATATATATATATATATATATATATATGGTTGTGGCCCTATGACACAGAGAGATGTGAATCACATAAACACGCAACAAGACTTACAACATAAATAGACCTGAAGTGTGCCTTGATGGTCTGGTCGGTATGCCAAGAAAAGAGGGCAAAAGACTCAGATAAGGAAATAGCTCTTTATTGATTTCTTGTGGTTATTGAGCCAGCTTGGTGAAGGCTTGTGCCATTTCTTCCTGAGGATTTGGGATGTGGGTGGCAAAGCAAGTGGACTTCCATCGGCCTATATTCTTGATCACATGGTCTGGTACTCCATGTTGGGAGGCAGATGAGGCTGCTCCAATCCGGAAGGAATATCTTGAGAACTGACTTGGGCTGAAGCCCAAGTTGCTTAAGAGGATCCTGACTAGTTATGAGCCGAACACCCCCCCGGTTCGGTTCACACCAGAACTTTAGAACCCCATTGAAGTCTATGGGACTCGAACGTTCAAAATCAAAAGTGTTAATTTTAAAGGCTAATTTGCATGGTATTGTCCTAAAAAGGGTTTGGGGACCCAGGTCCTGCCCCAGGGGACATGTATCAATGCAAAAAAAAGTTTTAAAAACGGCCGTTTTTTCAGGAGCAGTGATTTTAATGATGCTTAAAGTGAAAAAAAAGTGAAATCTTCCTTTAACCACTTCAATACAGGGCACTTATACACCTTCCTGCCCAGCCCAATTTTCAGCTTTCAGTGCTGTCGCAGTTTGAATGACAATTGCGCGGTCATACAACACTGTACCCAAACTAAATTTTTATCATTTTGTTCCCACAAATAGAGCTTTCTTTTGGTGGTATTTGATCACCTCTGCGGTTTTTATTTTTTGCGAAACAAATAAAAAAAGACCGAAAATTTTGAAAAAAATAAAAGTTTTGCTTTTGTTTCTGTTAAAAAAATTTGAAAATAAGTAAGTTTTCTCTTTCACTGATGGGCACTGATAAGGCGGCACTGACAGGCACTGATAAGGCGGCACCGATGAGGTGGCACCAATGAGCGGGCACTGACGTTGGGCACTGATATGCTGCACTGATGGGCACTGGTAGGCGGCACTGATGGGTGGCACTGATATGCAGCACTGATGGGCATTGATAGGCGGCACTCATGGGTGGCACTGATAGGCGACACTGATGGGCACTGAAAGGCTGCAAAGATGGGTTCTTATGGGTGGCACTGATGGGCACTGATAGGCGGCACTGCTGGGCACTGATGGGCACTGATACGTGGCACTGATATGAGGCACTGATAGGCATCCCTGGTGGCACTGGCAGTGGTAGGCATTGTGAGTGGGCACTGATTGGCAGCTGCCTGGGCATTGATTGGCAGCTGCCTGGGAACAGATTAGTATTTCCCTGGGGGTCTAGGGGGCATACCTGGTGGTCCAGTGTGGATATCTTCCCTGGTGGTCCTGGGCGGCTTCCCTGGTGGTCCTGGGTGGCTTCCCTGGTGGTCCTGGGTGGGATCCAAGGGGGGCTGTGCTGATAAACAATCAGCACAGACCCCCCCCTATCAGGAGAGCAGCCGATCGGCTCTCCTCTACTCGCGTCTGTCAGACACGAGTGAGAAAAAGCCGATCACCGGCTCTTCCTATTTACACCGCGATCAGCCGTGATTGGACATGGCTGATCACGTGGTAAAGAGTCTCCGTCAGAGACTCTTTACCTAGATCGGTGTTGCGGGGTGTCAGACTGACATCCCGCAACAACGATCGCTGCGATGCGCGCCCCCAGGGGCGTGCAGCGGCTCAATATCCTGAGGACATCATATGACGCCCAGTCAGGATATTGAAACCACTTTGCCGCCGTCATTCTGCTATATGGCGGGCGGCAAGTGGTTAAATATCGTACCTGGGGGGTGTCTATAGTATGCCTGTAAAGTGGCGCGTGTTTCCCGTGCTTAGAACAGTCCCTGCACAAAATGACATTTTTAAAGGAATAACATTCATTTAAAACTGCTTTTGGCTTTAATGTAATGTCGGGTCCCAGCAATATGGATGAAAATCAGTGAGACAAACGGCATGGGTACCCCCCAGTCTATTGCCAGGCCCTTTGAGTCTTGTATGAATATTAAGGGGAACCCCAAATTAAAAAAAGGAAAGTCGTGGGGCCCCCAGGCCCTATATACTCTGAACAGCAGTATACAGGCGGTGCAAAAAGACAGGGACTGTAGGTTTGTTGTTAAGTAGAATCTGTTTGTAATTTTGAACTGGTACATTTTTAAAGTGTAGCTCCAGCCAAAAAATCTATTTTAAGCTTTTTGGAAAACCTAGGGAAGGGTTATCACCCCTGTGACATTTGTTTTGCTGTCTGTGCACCTCTTCAGAAGATTTTACCTCACTTTCTGTCCCAATGACAAATGTTTTTCGACAATTTGGGGGTTTTACTGAAACAAGGATTGGTGATAAAGCATAAGTGGAGAGGAGACGCGTTTTTCTCATATTAACTTACAGGAGAGAATTTCCCTTCCTATGGGTAGATTTCATCTCACTTCCTGTTGTCTCCTTCCGTTTGCAAGTAGGAGTTGTTTGTAAGTTGGATGTTTGAAAGTAGGGGCCTGCCCTATATACTCTGCAGAAATTGGGGCCTTAGGTGTTGGTGTTGCCACAACACTATAAGCCCTCACAGTTACTCTTGGTGGGCGCAGGAACAGGCCCTGCTGTGAAATATTAGATCAAGAATTGTAATTACATGCCCCTGTTGAACAGGGTCAGAAAAATTGGGCCTTTGGTGATGGTGGTGGTGTTGCCACAACACTGTAAGTCCTCACAGTTACTCTTGGTGGGCGCTGGAATGGGCCCTGCTGTGAAATATTAGATCAAGAATTGTAATTACATGCACGTGTTGAACAGGGGCAGAAAAATTGGGCCTTTGGTGGTGGTGGTGGTGGTGCTGGTGCCACAACACTGCAAGTCCTCACAGTTACTCTTGGTGGGTGCAGAAATGGGCCCTGCTGTGAAATATTAGATCAAGAATTGTAATTACATGACCCTGTTGAACAGGGGCAGAAAAATTGGGCCTTAGGCACTGGTGCCACAACACTGCAACCCTTCACAGATACTCTAGTTGGAGCGCAGGAATGAGCCCTTCTGCAAAATATTGTATCAAAAATTGTAATTACACGCCCCTGTTAAACAGGGGCAGAAAAATTGGGCCTTAGGCACTGGTGCTGGTGCCACAACACTGCAACCCCTCACAGATACTCTAGTTGGAGTGCAGGAACGAGCCCTGCTGCAAAGTATTGCATCAAAAATTGTAATTACACGCCCCTGTTAAACAGGGGCTGAAAAATTGGGCCTTAGGCACTGGTGCTGGTGCCACAACACTGCAACCCCTCACATATACTCTAGATGGAACGCAGGAACAAGCCCTGCTGCAAAGTATTGCATCAAAAAATGTAATTACACGCCCCTGTTAAACAGGGGCTGAAAAACTGGGCCTTAGCCACTGGTGGCGGCGCCCAGAACCAAAAATATTCTTACAAGCTATCAGCATGATCATTGAGGAGGAAGAGGATAGTCACTCAGCATAACAGGATAGTCACTCAGCATCAGCATAGGCAGTCTTGAAGGGATCTGACATTTCAAAAAAAATTATTCGGTTACATCAGCATCAGGTGCTAGGTAGCTGGTGGTGATCCAAGACTGATTCATTTTTATGAAGGTCAGTCGATCGACCGAGTCGGTGGACAGGCACACCCTGTGATCGGTTACAAAGCCTCCAGCAGCACTGAATGTGCGTTCCGAAAGAATGCTGGATGCAGGACAGGCCAGTAGCTCAATTGCATACTGTGCAAGCTCTGGCCAGTGATCCATCCTCAAGACCCAGTAACCCAGAGGATTTTCGGTGGGAAAGGTGTCCAAGTCAGATCTTGCCCCTAGGTATCCCTGCACCATGTAAAACAGACACTGGCGATGGTTGCTGGAACCGATCATACCTTGGGGCTGCGGACTAAAAAATTGTCTGAACGCATCGGTCAGACGGCCACCGCTCCTTCTTTGACTAACCGAAGCCTCAGCAACATATTGTCCATGAACAGGAGTTTGTAAACTCCCAGTCTCTGGGAACGCATTGCACAGACCTTTCTGCAAGGCCTCCCGAAGATGTTTCATCCTCTGCTCCCTCTGCGACGGCAAGATAAGGTCCACAACCTTACCCTTGTAAAGTGGATCAAGGAGGGTTGCCAGCCAGTATTGATCCCTCTCCTTGATACCACGAATACGAGGATCCTTCGGCAGGCTTTGCAGGATCAGGGAGGCCATGCAGCGTAGGTTTGCTGAAGCATTCGGTCCAGAGTCCTCTGGGTCACTAAGGATGACATGATCCGCAGCCACCTCCTCCCAGCCACGTACAAGTCCATGGGTTTCTTGGGACTGTAAATGTTCTCTTAAAGACTGCTGCTGATGCTGAGTGCCAGGCTCCACCTCCATGCTGACACAATCCTCCTCCTCCTCCTCTTCCTGTGTGACCGGTGGGCACGCAGGAACACTGTCTGGATAAAGGGGGCCTTGAGAGCTAAGGAAGTCCTCCTCTTCCTGCCTCTGTTCTGCCTCAAGTGCCCTGTCCATTATTCCACACAGCGTGTGCTTCAACAGGTGGACAAGGGGGACAGTGTCACTGATGCATGCACTGTCACTGCTCACTATCCTCGTGGCCTCCTCAAATGGTGTCAGGATAATGCATGCATCCTTGATCATGGCCCACTGGCATAGGGAAAAAAAAAACAAGCTCCCCTGACCCTGTCCTGGTGCCACAGTCACACAGGTACTCATTGATGGCCTTCTGCTGCGTGTGCAGCTGCTGCAGCATGGCCAACGTTGAGTTCCACCTGGTGGGCATGTCACAGATTAGGCAATTCTTGGGCAGGTTAAATTCCTTTTGGAGGTCTGCCAGCCGAGCACTGGCATTATATGACTGGCGGAAATGCACACAGACTTTCCTGGCCTGCCTCAGGACATCCTGTAAGCCCGGGTACCTGCCCAAGAACTGCTGCACCACCAAGTTAAGGACATGAGCCAAACAGGGCACATGGGTCAGTTGTCCCTGTCGGAGGGCGGAGAGGAGGTTGGTGCCATTGTCGCAAACCACCATTCCTGCCTTAAGCTGGCGTGGCGTCAACCACCTCTGAGCCTGCCCCTGCAGAGCTGACAGAATATGTGCCCCAGTGTGGCTCCTGTCCCCCAAGCACACCAGCTCAAGCACCGCATGGCATCTTTTGGCCTGCGTACTTGCATAGCCCCCTTGTTTACCTACGGAGCACCACTGATTCTGAGGACAAAGCACAGGAAGAGGCAATGGAGGAAGAAGAAGAGGAGGGGATAGAGGAGAGAGGTGTGTCAGAATCACCAGTAGTAGCATTTTTGAAGCGTGGTGGCGGAACAACCTCCAACACTACTGCACCTTGTCCTGCATCCTTCCCAGCTGCCAGCAGAGTCACCCAATGCGCCATGAAAGATAGGTAACGTCCCTGTCCATGCCTGCTGGACAATGAGTCAGTGGTAATATGCACCTTACCGCTGACCGCCCGGTCCAGCGAGGCCAAGACATTGCCTTTCACATGCCGGTAGAGAGCCAGAATCACCTTCCGTGAGAAAAAGTGGCATTTGGGAACCTGCCACTGAGGAACTGCACATTCCACAAACTCACAGAAGGGGGCAGAGTCTACCAACTGAAAAGGCAGCAGTTGAAGTGCTAGCAATTTAGCCCAGCTAGCATTCAACCACTGGGCATGTGGATGGCTGGGAGCAAACTTCTTTTGGCAGTGCAGCAGCCGGGGCAGGGAAATTTGCCTGGTACAATCTGACGTCAATGTACCGATAGCAGATTGCCTGCAAGTACTTGGCTGTGACTATGAAAAAGCGCTAATGTGCGAAACGTGTCGTCAAGGCAACCTTATGACAGAGGTCCTACTCAGAACCATGCTACGGTGACTATCCATCTATCCACTCTCGGGAGTTTCACATCGCCCACAGCAGTGCTTTCCATTCACATTGCCGGCTCTATCATTTCCCTCCTGGCTGGTTGTTTATATTTTACCATTGGATTCCCTGAGTTACACCGTCCTTCATTGAGCCTTTTTTACTTAGAGGGGACACAGAGCGTTGAGTCATCAGCTCAGCGTCACCAGCTGACTCTCCGGCGGCTTCCCTGTGTATCATTCCACTCCTTGGCTTTATTTGTGTTACCACTGGATTCCCTATGTGACACCGTCCTTTACTGAGGCTTTTTACCTAGAGGGGACACAGACCGGTGAGTCAGCAGCTCAGCATCATCAGCTGACTTTCCAGCAGCTTCCCTGTGTGAAGCCGCGCCCTCTCCCTCCAGCTGGGCTGACGTCATCGCCCCTCGGCACGGAGCCTCAGCGAGACTTCTCTCCTCACGGTGGAGCTTTTGCTTGTCCTCATGTCACATCTACGAAGCCATCCTCTGGAACCGGTGAGCCATCTCCTCTGGATCCCACAGCCCGTGGGGAGTGTGTGAGTCTCCAGTGTCTGCTCGGTTGGGCTTCTACCTTCCCTCCATCCCCCTTCATTTTGATTTCAGCCTGGGGCTAGGTTAGTTGGATGGATCTCCTGTTTTAGGCTTCCTGTTGCTGATTGGACTTTCTGTCTGTTCTATGTTCCCAATCCAAGTGCAATGTAGTGCTGTGTTATTATGGGACTGTTTTTACAATTTGTTTTTAATATCTGCTTTTATAATTCATTTCTATTAAATCTCTCATTTTTCATCTTGGACTTATGCAATTTGTCTTTGTGGCATCCAGAGCGCTGGTCATTCTTTTTTTTTTGTTTAAGTACTTGGCTGTGACACACCTAATTCTACACCTTCATTCCTCTCAGTGCAGGTTTCAGAGAAGACTGAAGGTATAGCGGGGTTGGAGATCCCAGCTGATGAGGAGCAAGGAGAGGTCCTCTTTGTTCTTTGGTGTGGGTCTTTTAGGTATGCTTGCCAACGAACTGCATGGCAGGTCAACATATGTCTGGTCAAGCATGTGGTGCCCAAGTGGGTGATGTTTTGGCCATGCGAGATACGCTTGAGACATATGTTGTAAATAGCAGTGGTGGGATCTGATGCATTCGTCTCAAAAAATGCCCACACCAAAGAATTTTTGGAATAACGCACAGAGACAGCAGCGCCCTGCACATGCAGAGCTCTGCGGTGTGATGCAGTCGGTGTGCTGCCCTTAAGCTGGCCCCTGGTGGGCATCCTGCCTGGTTGGTGATGTGCCTCCTCCTCCTCCTCTCTCCCATCAGGCACCCACGTGGAGTCAGTGACCTCATCATCCCCTCCCTCCTCATCACTGGAGCAAACCTGGCAGTATGCTGCAGCTGGGGAAACATGACTGCCAGATTGCTGTCCTTCTTGGTCACCCCCTCTGTCTGGGCTCACATTACTGCCTTCCTCTAGCTGAGTACCATCATCTGAGCCTTCAAAACGCTGGGCATCCTCCTGGAGCATGTACCCAACACTGTGGTCAAACAGTTCGGGGGACACCTCAGGAGGACATGGTGGGGCTAGGGAAGGAGTGACTGATGCCATTGAGCTTAGGGAAGAGGCCGCGTTGACAGCTGCTTTGCCAGACAAAGTACCCTGAGCCTGGGTGAGAGAGGATGAGGAGGATGAAGATGGCTTGGTCATCCACTCTACCAAGTCTTCCGCATGTTGCGGCTCAACATGGCCAGCTGCCGAAAAACAGGAAAAAGCGTGTCCCACGGCCACATACTGATGGGGATGCACTGTGACCAGCACTGTTGCTTCTAGACACAGAGTCTGCTTGCCCTCTTTTATTGGCTTGTGACTGTCTGCCTCTCCTTGTTGGCCTTCCAGACATACTAATGGTCTGCAGTGAGATGTAGCTGCACAAAACTGGACTGTATATATATACTGATTATACTGCAGCTAGCAGAATGCCTGCCTGTGGTATTATTTGGATCAGAAGAAGCACACCAGCACTTGTCTTCAGGTAGCTATAGGTGCAACTGTGGAGGGGTACACAGTACACTACCTGTAAATACTTCAAGCTGCCTGCCTGTGGTATTAATAGGATCAGAAGAACAACACCAGCACTTGTGTTCAGGTAGCTATAGGTGCAACTGTGCAGGGGTACACAGTACACTAACTGTAAATACTTCAAGCTGCCTGCCTGTGGTATTAATAGGATCAGAAGAAGAACAACAGCACTTGCCTTCAGGTAGCTATAGGTGCAACTGTGCAGGGTACACAGTACACTAACTGTAAATACTTCAACCTGCCTGCCTGTGGTATTAATAGGATCAGAAGAACACCAGCACTTGTCTTCAGGTAAGCTATAGGTGCAACTGTGCAGGGTACACAGTACACTAACTGTAAATACTTCAACCTGCCTGCCTATGGCATTAATAGGATCAGAAGAAGAACAACAGCACTTATCTTCTGGTAGCTATAGGTGCAACTGTGCAGGGTACACAGTACACTAACTGTAAATACTGTAAAAACACCTGCCTGCCAGTATATTAGAAAGAGAATAACAGGAACGGATCTAGCTAAACTGAATACAGTGTATATATATATATATATATATATATATATATATATATATATATATATATATATACACACACACACACACAACACCTGGGATGCATATATATATACACAATACACTGTAAGTGCAGCTAACTGACTCGCCTGCCTACTCTAACTTAAATCAAATTACACTGTCTTTCTCTCTGTCTAATTCTCTCCGCTGCCGCAACACACTACACAAGGCCGCCACACAGGCGGCCTTATATAGTGTGGGGCGTGTACTAAACCCCCTGAGCCATAAGTGGCCAAAGCCACCCTGGCTTTGGCCAATTACAGCTCTATGTGCAGACGGCGCTGTGATTGGCCAAGCATGCGGGTCATAGTGCATGCTTGGCCAATCATCAGCCAGCAATGCACTGCGATGCCGCAGTGAATTATGGGCTGTGACGCGCCACTTGAATTTGGCGCGAACGGCCCATAATGTTCGCAATTCGGCGAACGGACAAACACACAATGTTCGAGTCGAACATGGGTTTGACTTGAACTCGAAGCTCATCCCTAATCCTGACATGCTTGACAATCTGGCTGCCACTGAGGGGGCTGGTTTAAAAGGGTAGCAATGGGCTATCTTCAGATTGGCTGGGTAGCCGGGACAGTAGTCGGTCGAGGACCGTCATTGGGCACCAGGCGTTGTTAGTCTGAAATAGCTTGATGTCAACCCCTGTGCCGGTTTGTTGCGTTTTGCTGACTGTGAGATGACGGGTGTAATGGATCGGAAAGCGAGTCAGGTGGCGTCAGAGCAGTGTCTAACTGCCGGAGCCGCTGACGGTAAATTCGCTAGGTCGTAGGAAACAGTAGGAGGCCAGGTAGATGGCCGCTCGGATGACTAAGCTGGACAAAAGCTCCAAAGGGGGAATGAGTAAGGATTTCAGATGTCCCTGAAGATGGCACTCGTGATAGGTAGGCATTTGCCACTGGCTACAGGTTGGTGCTTCTGTATGCCTTGTAGGAGTGACTTGACTGCGTGGGCTGAGAATACTGACGGTTTACTGGGGTCCTGTAATGATAGAAAATGCTGGATGCTGGCTAGGTATCACCTGATGGTGTTGTGAGCAAGGGCTAGCTGGGTATGGCAATATGATATGAAGCTAGGACATGTCTAACGTTGCCTATTGCTGCTCCAGGGCAAAAGGCCAAAAACTTGTGGTAAGTGTTGCAAGCAGTGCGATAGGCCTTCAGTGTGTTGCATGCCAAGGATTGATTGATGAGCTGGGTTGCGTTGGCGAGGTGCGATTTTAATCCATCGTCAGAAACGACCAGGGTGGCATCGGATTTTTCCACAGAAAAAGTAGTGACGGAGTGACAGCTGCACGAGCCTGCGCAGGAAGGACATGATGGGGAGTGACTTGGATCTACCTTTGTTAATGATGTCGACCGTGGCCTGATTGTCCGTTTTGTCCAAGTGTCGCCCCAGACCTGGGCAGCTGCGACAATGGGCTATAGCTTGAAGAGAGATGAGGACTGGGTAAAACCAGGGATTGAGAGAATTTCTGGGGGCCAAGATGTGGCGAACTAGTGGCGGCCAAATATGGCTGCAAAGCTGGTGGAGGCTGCGGCATCGGTGACCACCTGTGGTGACTCATCTGACACTGCCGGAATGAACACTGAAATGGCATTCCAGCTGGTGAGGAGCTCGTCCCATATAGCCAAGTCTGCTACTGCTGCTTGATCTAGTTTGAGAATTCGGTCTGGGACTTTTACTGGTGTGAGAAAGACTAAAAGACGTGATATGAAGGACCGTCCTTGAGGAATAATCCTCATCGTAAAGTTCATCATCCCTAGTAAGGACTGCAACTGCCTCCTGGTGCACCTTTGCGACTGGGTGAAGTCAAAGATAGTTGCCTTGATATGAGCTAGTTTGTCAAGACGCAGGCTGGCTTGAATAGCTTGCGTGTCGAGAGTGACACCTAAAAAATGTAATAGAATGCGCCAGTCTTTCTACTTTGTGCTTGGCTATGGGCACGTTGAGGTTATTGAAAACTATTCTTAACTTTTCTGGATCTGCCGGGGGTGTGCCTGGTTGCTCGATAAGCAGAAAGTTGTCAAGGTAGTGAATGTAAGTGAAGGGTTAGTGTGTGGGTGTGGCGCTGTCCTAATTCATAGAATACTTGGTAGATCGTGTGTAGCCAAATCCCATATGTAAAGTCGCATATAAAGTATAGACCAAAATTGCAAATAAAAAATTCAAAAAAATTCGAAAATAAAACCAAACACCACTTAGCATATACCTGGGGGGGACGTCTCGGTGGTCATTTGGTCGAAAGACCCCAGGCTCACCTGCAAACTAATAGTCACCAAATTTATTTTGGCTTTTGGGATGTTCAGGGATGTTGTCTGTTCAGCCGCCCCCAATAGGAAGGAAGAGCTGGACCTATATCTTTTTGCTCAGGCCCTCACATGGATTCTGTCTCACCAGGCCCGCTGTCACTCGGTCATCCACTACCTTAATTCATAGAATACTTGGTAGATCGTGTGTAGCCAAATCCCATATGTAAAGTCGCATATAAAGTATAGACCAAAATTGCAAATAAAAAATTCAACGAAAATAAAACCAAACATAAAACAGCAAAGTGACCCCCTTTGGAGTGTATAGGTGTAACGTTGTCCTAGTGGAGAAAAAAGTGGAGAAAATGGAAAAAAATGGAAACAATGGAAGAAATCGCATAAAGGACTGCTGCCTCCACAGATGTGCAGGTAGGATTCGTTACCATGTTGTCGTGTCACTTCGTAGCCACTCGCAGTGTCACTCATACCATGTCTTCAGATCCCACAGTGGAACTTACAAATCATTCGTTTAGCGCTGGTAGATTTCTAATCTACCGCTTATAAGTAAATTTAGTGGGTCATTTGTTCTGTACATAGTTCAGAATTAATCTATGGCTAAATAAGCCTCTGTTCCAGCATTGGCTGTGTTGCGTGCAGTTCCACACTGTGTATATATATATATTTACACACACATGCTGTATATACAGTCATTGCTAAAAATGTAGGCACCCTTGCATTTCTGTCAGATAATAAATGCACCACTTCACTCAGAAAATTGTTGCAATTACAAATGTTTAGGCATTCTCATGTTTATTTATTTTGTTTGTATTGGTATGACACAAAAAAGTGGAGAAACATAAAAGCGAAAGCTGACACATTTCATAGAAAACTCCAAAAATTGACCGGACAAAATTATTGGTACCCTCAGTTTAATATTTGGCAGCACATCCCTTGGAAAAAAATAACTGAAATCGATCGCTTCCTGTAACCATCAATGAGTTTCTTACACCTCTCTACTGGAATTGTGGACCACTCTTCTTTTGCCAACTGCTTCAGGTCTCTCAAACTGAAAGGGTTCCTTTTCCCAACTGCTGTTTTGAGATCTCTATACAGGTGCTCTATGGGATTTAGATCTGGACTCATTCCTGGCCAATTCAGTAAATGCCACCGCTTTGTCTTAAACCATTTCTGAGTGCTTTTTGGCATGTGATTTGGGTCATTGTCCTGCTGTAAGACCCATGACCTCTGACGGAGACCCAACTTTCTGACACTGGGCCCTACATTGCACCCCAGAATTCTTTGGTAGTCTTCAGATTTCATAATGCCATGCACATTGTCAAGATATCCAGTGCCTGAAGCAGCAAAGCAGCTCCAAAACATCAGTGAACCTCTACCATATTTGACTGTAGGGACTGTATTCTTTTCTTGAAAGGCCTCATTTCTTTTTCTGAAAACAGTAGAATGGTGGGCTTTACCAAAAAGCTGTAACTTTGTTTTGTCTGTCCACAGCACATTCTCGCAAAAGGATTTTGGCTTCCTCAGGTAAGTTTTGGCAAACTTTTTGATCAAATTTTTTCTTTTGTCAACATCCAGGGAGATTAGCTACAGTGCCATGGGCTATACATTTCTTGACAGTGTTGCGCACAGTGGACACAGGAGCATTAAGATCTCTGGGGATGGACTTGTAACCTTGAAATTGTCCATGCTGTTCCACAATTTTTGTTTTCAAATCCTCAGACAATTCTTTTCTGCTCTCTCTCTCTTCTCCATGCTCCGTGTGGCACACAGGGACACACAACAGAAAGGTTAAGTCAATTTTTCTCCATTTTAACTGGTTGCCGGTGTGATTTCTTTATTGTCAGCACTTTTTAATTGATACCGGTGAGTTTAATTACAAATTACAGGATCATCACAAACTTGGAACGCAATTATTTCTTACAATTTTGTCTAATACATATTTGGAATTTTGCATGGAATGTGTGAAGTTTGGCTTTTTTGTTTCTCCACTTCTTTGTGTCATACCAATAAAAACAAAAGAAATAAACATGAGAATGCCTAAACATTTGTAATTGCAACAATTTGCAGGGCAAAGCGGTGCATTATCTAACAGAAATGCAGGGGTATCAATATTTTTGGCCATGACTGTACAAAATAAAAGGATGATATAGTGCTATACTGCATTTTTCTTTAAGCTCATATTCAAGTTACTATTGCAGTGCTTTTGCAGTATTTTTTTTTTACCTTTCACAATTAATATTTTTGTTATGGTAAATATAGAATATGTAGACTAACCACCAGAGGCAACGCTCAGTTTACTTTGTGTCTTAACCAGGGCCTATCCTAGGGTCACAGGTACCTGAGTGCAGAAATATTTCTGGCGCCCCCACATGGGCGTGGTCATCTTACTAACTCCTCCCCTTTACATACGTTTCTATGGCAATGACTCAAACACAGAAATCCTAAAGAGTCTTTGTTACCCTGGGATCCTCCCATGATCTCTTAACAATAAACAAAATACAAGAAGAGAGTACTCTAATGGGACCTGGAGGGGGCTTTCTCTAATGGACACAGAGAGGGCTTCTGTTAGAGAGTCTGTTAGAAAGAGCACCAGACATACTGCAGACAGACTACAGGAGATGGTCAGAGACTGCAGACATGATACAAGAAATGGTCAAAGACTGCAGACATGATACAAGAGATGGTCCAGAGACTGCAGACATGATAAAAGTGATGGTAAGAGACTGCAGACATGATACAAGAGATTGTCAGAGACTGCACACATGACACAAGAGATTGTCAGAGATTGCAGACATGATACAAGAGATTGTCAGAGACTGCAGACATGATACAGGAG
This sequence comes from Aquarana catesbeiana, assembly GCF_042186555.1. Lineage (NCBI taxonomy): Eukaryota > Metazoa > Chordata > Amphibia > Anura > Ranidae > Aquarana > Aquarana catesbeiana. Next base: position 341,845,094 of record NC_133329.1, read on the forward strand.
ATTGTCAGAAACTGTAGACATGACACAAGATATGGTCAGAGACTGCAGACATGATACAAGATATGGTCAGAGACTGCAGACATGACACAAGAGATGGTCAGAGACTGCAGACATGATACAAGAGATGGTCAGAGACTGCAGACATGACACAAGAGATGGTCAGAGACTGCAGACATGATACAAGAGATGGTCAGAGACTGCAGACATGATACAAGAGATGGTCAGAGACTGCAGACATGATACAAGAGATAGTCAGAGATTGCAGACATGATACAAGAAATGGTCAGAAACTGCAGACATGATACAAGAGATGGTCAGAGATTCCAGACATGATACAAGAACTGGTCAGAGACTGCAGACATGATACAAGAGATGGTCAAGAGACTGCAGACATAGTACAGGAGACGGTCAGAGACTGCAGACATGATACAAGAGATGGTCAGAGACTGCAGACATACTACAAGAGATGGTCAGAGACTGCAGACATACTACAAGAGATGGTCAGAGACTGCAGACATACTACAAGAGATGGTCAGAGACTGCAGATATACTACAAGAGATGGTCAGAAACTGTAGACATGATACAAGAGATGGTCAGAGATTGCAGACATGATACAAGAGATGGTCAGAGATTGCAGACATGATACAAGAGACCGTCCAGAGACTGCAGACATGATACAAGAGAGGGTCAGAGACTGCGGACATGATACAAGAGATGGTCAGAGATTGCAGAAATGATACAAGAGATCAATGCATCAAATGCAGCCTACCAGTGCCCACAAATTGCAGCTTCATCAGTGCCCACCAAATGCAGCCTACCAGTGCTCACCAAATGCAGCTTATCAGTGCCCACCAAATGCAGCTTATCAGTGCCCACCAAATGCAGCCTACCAGTGTCCACCAAATGCAGCCTACCAGTGCCCACCAAATGCAGCCTACGAGTGCCCACCAAATGCAGACTACCAGTGCCCATCAAATACAGCCTACTGGTGCCCACGAAATCCAGCCTTACAGCTTACCAGTCCCCAACAAATGCAGCCTGTCAGTGCTCACCAATTGCAGCCTGCCAGTGCCCACCAATTGCTGCCTGCCAGAGCCCACCAAATGCAGCCTGCCAGTGCCCACCAATTGCAGCTTACCAGTGCCTCTGGATCACACAGAGTGTCGATGATCTCCTGCTGTCACGGAGCTTGGATTTGAATCTCCCAGGCAGCCTCTGTAACAAAGTCCCGCCTCCTAGACCAACTTGCGGCTTCTATGATACACGTCACACTGATTCAATTTCACTGCATTGGATCAGTGTTCCGTCTATTACAGGAGCCAGGCTAGGAGGCGGGACTTTGTTACAGTGCTGCCCAGGGGTGGAATCATGGGGCCTCTGAGCAATAGGAGATTATGGGCCCCCAAGGTTTAAAGATGGCTGCCGTCATACCCTCAATACTCCTCTCCTGTACAGTGGGCGATTCGGATTGGCTGCTCCGCCCCCTCTACAGCCCAACATTCCGAAGAGTGCGGAGGGACATGAGCAGAGAGCTGTGACCGACAGTCTACAGCTCTCTGCTCGGGGAGCTCTGAAAACCGAGCGATCGACAGTGTTCGATCGCTCAGTTTCTCAGTGCAGAGGTGCCAGGGGACAGATGCTGCATCCACCTAGGTAAGTATAAAAGTGCAAAAAAAAAAAGTAATCCTTCACTTCTCTTTTAAGTTCATATTATCTTGACAGAGTGATTGGGGGTTATTTATATAGATAGGGCTGTGTGTTAGTTTGGGAAATATCCGTCAGCTCTGGGGGGTTGCTGCTGACTTAGATTAACCTCCCCCCCCCCCCCCCCCACACACACACACACACACACACACACACACACACACACACACACACACACACACACACACACACAAAGGCTTTCCAGTTCTCCTTGTCACCTAGGAGTAGGACCCTTCACTGCAATACAAATCCTGCTAGCAGAAACTTTGCAGCTTTTCTCCCCAGACTTCCCCCAGAACAGCTCAGCTCACCTTCCTGCAGTGTGCTCTGCCTCCCGATTCTCCCAGCATATGGCACTGCTGATGGGAGGGGGCAGGGGGATGTGAAGCAAAGATCACACAGTGAGTGCAGGTCACCATGGGGGAAGGGGGAGACAGACACCAGGATCGGAGTTTCTAACTACAGTACATACACCGCTGGGCAGTATATCTAATTAGAAGCAATGGCTGCTGCTGTCCCCACTGACCCCTGGCGCCGCTGGAAAATTCTGGGCATTTCAGACACACACAAGGAGAGGAGGAGGGAGGGAAGCACTCTGTCACTTTGGCGCCCTCACTTCTGCAGCGCCTGGGTGCACTACACCCTGAACATCCGCCCAGGGTCGGCCCTGGTCTTAACAACTGTTGAAATATCGGCCACATAGGAAAACCACTGTTTTCCATAAGTCATTTGGCACATACTGTGGTTTTACATTGTGAGAAGGAACCGTAAAGTACAATTATTATGAAGCACTGCAAAGCAAGAAACAATGCATAAATAAATCCCGATGTACACCTAGATTGCCAAATTATACATAGACACAAGTTGTTTATTGCTTGCCACGACCATTGCAATTTTCAAACAAACATCTACAAACTCTTTTAACCAGTAAAAATGTCCAAATGACCCAACGTTCCACCATCAAATCGACCTAAAGTGTTGTTAGTTTTCTTCTTCTATACAGTTGTTTATGAGACTAAAAATATATAATTAAAAAAAAAAAAAACATATATATGAATTTTTTGAAAATCAACTTTGCAAAGAGTAACCATGTGCAAGGAATATAAAAAAAGAATTGTTTTTATGCTTGCGCATGATTGGATGATGGAAGTTAGCAGAGCTTTACCTTATTCACTAAGCTAAGGGGAAATGTCCTTGCAACATAAATTTTTCCTTGCAACATGAGCAACCTATTTTCCTTTAGTAAATCATCCTTTGCCTAAGTAAACCTCACATTTGTTAGTACATAGTTACACAGTTTATCAACTAAAGCAGCTGCAATTTGTACCACTCATCACAATGTGCAAACCTGAGGACCCCTTGATTCATAAGAAAAGGGAACCGTATTGCTGAAGTCATGGCAGAGTAGTGGGTGGCATAATTAAATTCCTCCTTTTTTTTCCGCCCACGTCACCCATTCACAGCGCTCTGCCTTTGCGGTTGGAGGCTTGTAGTTTTCAATGAACGACCATGACATTGTGAGTGTTGTAGTAGTTCATTCTTCCTGTCAGCATGTATCGGCTTCCTCACATGAGGTACGACAAGCCTTTACACTGATAGGTCTGCATGAGACCTGCATGGCATCAGCAATCTGCTGATCGTTGGTTTAAAGCTTTATAGGCTCCTGCAACAAAAAATAATAAATGCATGTTTTTTACTTGCAAAAAAATGTGCATTTATTATTTTTTCTGAAAAGGTGAACTTATCCTTTAAGTATACAGTATAATGTAGTTGAAAAGGCTATAAAGTGACCGTTTAATCCTGTTTAATCCCGTTTCCAAAAATTGCCCAAACTGAAAAATCTTCCAGAAAAAAAATACCTTTAATAAATTAAATATATGTGTACACAGAAGCACAGGAGAACTTGATGTATATAAGTGGGGTTTATTAAAACTGAAGTATACAGTATCTGGAGGAGCTGTGTATAGTAACCACTCAGCTTCTATCTTCAGCTAGTTCAGTTAAGCTTTAAAAAAGAAAGGTATAAGCTGATTGGTTGCCATGCACAATTGCTAAGATTCTGGCTGTTCCAGTCTTAGTAAATTCCTCTCTATGGCAGCCCATACATTATGCATTTTTTTTGTTCAACCAGTGGGTTAAACGAAAAAAAATTGCCCAATTCTTCTATCCACACACTTGACGTGGATGGGGGAATCCTTCCCACTGAGTAATTGTATTCTGATAGCGGGGAGACGTCTCCTCCATCAGAATACACTTATCAGTGCTGCTGGCTATAGCCGATGGCAATGATCGATCAGGAAAAACCCGACTAGCTGGTTGTACAGAAGTTCATGCCCATACATGGATCCAAATTGCTGAACCAACCCAAATTCAATTAATGTATGGCTGACTTTAGAGTCATTTGTATTCTCTCAAGACACACAATGTATGGCCCGATTTCTTCTCTTGACATCACTTAGCAAGTTACTTCCAGTGGCAACAAAGATTAAGGGGAGCATTGTGTAAGCCAGTCAACCATAGTCTGCAATTTTCTTACTGCAGATCCATGACCAAAAACAATGTGATATTAGCATAGTTTTTGTTAACGGAATCAATTCTAATATGAGGTACATGTAGCTATTGATTATACATGTGCTGTTTTTCTGAAGTCATTCACATGGACTAGCAATTTAAGGTAGCAATAGCTGACATGGGCTGAAATCTCAAACAGAATTTTGAAATCCTGCAGCTGTTCAACAAAATTAAATTATGAGATCTATCAACTGCTATACTTACTTATAGGTGCACTGGTCAGATCAGGTAACGTACATAAATCTGCAGGCAAGAGTGTAATTAAATGTATAGCTGTCCGTGTGGTATAAATAGAGGTTCTATAAAGGTGCATTATAGGCTTCCAATCTCTGATCATTGACCACATATAATCAAGTGTAAATAAAGGTGCATTATAGACCTCCCACTGATGGAGGCCCCATTATCACTCTTAAGCCCAGTACACAGAGACCTAATGTAGGGTGGCATTCGGCACGTGTGTACGGCAGCCGGTCCAACAGAAGAGTCGTGACCGAAAAAGGTCTGCCAACCAGCTCCTGATCAGCACTCTCAGCCAACAGCTGAAAGCATTGACCGGAATGTTCTGGCGAGTTGTCACATGAAAAAGTATAATAAAATATTTACAAAAAATGTGAGGGGTGTACTCACTTTTGTGAGATACTGTATGTTGCTGTCATACTTGGGGTATCCTATTAACACAGGTTCTGCAGGCATTTCTTGCATTTGATAACGGGTGTAAATTAACATTTAACAAAAGTGTAATTTGTCATGACATAGGGAGATAACTGCTGCCCTTTTCAGCTTTTGAAAAGACTACCATTGAAACAATGTTCTAAGATAAAATGGTAACTTTATGGTAAATGTACACAGTCTTATCTTGAAAAAATTAGCCAATGCAAATCAAAGCCAAATGGTCATCCCAAGTGTGAAGCATGATGAAGAGCACATAATCAAATGGGACTGATTTGCTATCTTAAGGCCTGCATCATTTGCAATCATTGTGGGACCAATGAAGTCCAATTTGTATCAGAAAAATCTATAGTAGAATGTTGATCTAAAATTTAAAAGAATGTAAGTCATGCATGTGACAACCGTCTACAATACAGGAGAAAAAAAAACTGTGACATAACTTATTTTGTATCAGTCAAGCCTGACCTCAACCCAACCCAATGGAAATGTTGTGGTGTGATCAAACACAAGCTATTCAAGCAAGGTGTCCTAAACAAATATAATACATGACCTGAATCTGTTTTGAAAACATGAATGGGACATTATACCACCTACCCACCGCACAGGTCCCATCAGAAGCTAGATAAAGAGCATGGCTTGCGGTTATTTCCAGCATAGGAGGTTTTCACTAGCTCAAAAGAATATACATACATTTTCATCAATCCCCTTGGTTGTCTAACAATTTGTTCAATAAAGATACAGCGATGTAAAATGCCTTGTGGGTTGTTTGAATACTGTCTTTGTTATTATGACTTCAGGAGCAATTCATGCAGAAATCCAGAAAATACCCAAGGAGCCCAGTAACAATCAATTTGAGCTGATTAGGAAAGTAGAAAAAAAGAATTCTGCAATTGTGTATTCATTTATTTCATCTTCCTGTTAATGTTTTATCCTATGATGATCGCTTTCTAAACACCAGCCTCCATTCATCTGATAAGACGTAAGGTTTCTGGCTTTGATATGCAGTACCTCCCTCTCTGCTGCTTTAATTGCTATGACCTGTTCTACAGCAGCACAAACAGGCAGCGAGAAGCAATGCCGCTTTTGACTGATTCATTATTTCATGCTGGTGGCTTACTGGAGCCGAGGCCGGGTAGAAGTAGATAACATTATGACGCACAGGCTAATCTGCATATAAATTGAGCTAATCAGAAATGCAAATTGCAATCACAGAAGATGTAAACGGCGACCATAATTGTATGAATGTTACAAGAGCTTAGTTCAAACATTTTCATTGTTCCTTTTCTAACCAGTAAAATGATATACATCAGTAACTGAGATAATATCTAGATTCTATTAAACACTAAACCTAGGACTACCTGCACTGCATTAATTTATAATTTGGTATTCTTAATGTATCAATTTTAATTAATATTATGATACATAACAAGTGCATGGATAAATCTAAAATGACACTTTCCTGCATCCCACAACCCTCTGGCAGATAACAGTAGGATTTCTGCCTTGAAGGGCTTCATGAAGGGCTTGGTAACTTGAGGCCTGGTCACAAAGATAAAGGGGTTCCAAAAGCAACTAATGTATTTTAAGATGAACCTGTGGCTAAGCTATGGACATTCAAGTTTTTTCAATTTCTTAACAGGTAGTAAATAAGTTTTAAAACACACCCTCTCAGACCTCTGTAGCTGCAGACACAGTGGAACAATTCAGCTTCCAAGTTTACAGCAGAAGCACAAGTCCTTTAAACAAACATTGCATTGCTAGATTGCCATCTATGGTAAAGTGACAGTGTTCATGCATTGGGTCCCCCCATCACTGGTGCTTTTTTTTCTCAGAGAGTAGGTGCAGGAGCTCCCCCTCTTCTAAGTCACTTCGTGCCTCCGCCCCCTGCCCACCTCTGAGCACTGACCCTTGGTTCTGCCCCTACCCACCTCTGAGCACCGACCCTTGGTCCCCCCCCCTACCCACCTCTGAGCACCAACCCTTGCTTCCACCCCCTACCCACCTCTGAGTACCAACCCTTGGTTCCACCCCCTACCCACCTCTGAGCACCGACCCCTGGTTTCACCCCCTACCCACCTCTGAGCACCGACCCTTGTTTTCACCCCCTACCCAGCTCCCAGTACAGCCCCTTTCAGAGAATATAGAGCCAAGTATCATTTTGTAGTGCTAAGTAATTTGTATGGAATTTGGTAATGATAACAAGAAAAACAATAAAATATATTCCCTGCAGCCAGCAACAATAGACCCTCCCCCCCAGCAACAATAGACCCCTAGCAGCAACTACAGATCTCCCAGCAGCCAGCAACAGTAGACCCCTCCCTAAACAGTAGATCCATTCCAGCAACAACTGATCCCCCCCCGTAACAAACGATTCTCCACCAGCAACAATGGATTGCCATGCAAAAAAATAGATCCCCTCCAGCAACAATAGATCCCCCTAGCAGCCAGCATCATTAGACCCTCCATCACACCCCAGCACCTCTCGCCATTGCATACATTCAGTGCTGGAGGTGCCCCCCACGTTTCAACTGAAAAAAAGCCCTGCCCATCACCCTTATACTCATCTTGCCAGTGCTGCAATACAGCCGGCGCCAATACCTGGCACCTGTGGGTATGGAGGAGCATGTGACCTCCTCCCTAGCGAGAGTGTTTGGGTCTAGCAGCCAATCACTAGATCCAAGCACTGTCATATAACTGAGGAAGTAATATCTCAACTCTCTCATGTCACTGACACCAGCGTTTTTTGGCCGTGAATGAGGAGTGAAAAAGTGGTGAGGGAGTTTAGGGAAGATGGGTATAAAGGATCAGGGAGGGGCCAGAGACACTATCACTTTTCCCCACATGGGCAAGATAACAGTGTCTCTTATGCCGTGTACACACGGGCGGACTTTTTGGCATCAAAGGTCCGACAGACTTTTGAACGAAGGGACTTGCCTACACACGATCACACCAAAGTCCGACGGATTCGTACGTGATGGCGTACACCGGACTAAAATAAGGAAGTTGCTAGCCAGTAGCCAATAGCTGCCCTAGCGTCGGTTTTTGTCCGACGGACTAGCATACAGACGAGCGGACTTTTCGACCGGACACGAGTCCGTCGGAAAGATTTGAAACATGTTCCAAATCTAAAGTCTGTCTGATTTTCGACCGAAAAAGTCCGCTGCAGGTCCGATGAAGCCCACACACGGTCAGATTGTCCGACGGATTTGTCCCTAAAAGTCCGCCCGTGTGTACATGGTATAAGTCTTTCTCTCAACAGCTTACTTTATTCCTATTAATTAGTAGGGATTTGTTTTTTGTTTTTAGGGGGAGGGGGGTTTATTTAGCGTTGTTAAATTTCTTTCATTGGTGTTCATTGTTTATTGTATTTGTCTTTTTTTGTGTATTTGATTGGTATATCATGGATTGTCTTTTTTGAATTTTTTTTTTTTAATTTCTGTAAAACATAATGCTAATTAATGGGGCTAATGAGGGGCCATTTTTGGCACAATAACAGGTCCAGGATAGACTTGTTCTCTATTTTGATTTTCCACTCAAAGTCTGTTTTCTACATGTTATTCAAGGAAGCATTCAAAGCCATAATCTGCAATACACGATACAGATCTTCTTTATTTTCCTTGTCTTGATTTCAGTATAGATTTCCCTGCTTGTTATGGGAAGTGCTGATGCAACATACACTACATTGTCAAAAGTATTGGGACGCCTGCCTTTACATACACATGAACTTTAATGGCATCCCAGTCTTAGTCTGTAGGGTTTAATATTGAGTTGGCCCACCCTTTCTAGCTATAACAGCTTCAACTCTTCTGGAAAGGCTGTCCACAAGGTTTAGGAGTGTGTCTATGGGAATGTTTGACCATTCTTCTAGAAGCACATTTGTGAGGTCAGGCACTGATGTTGGATGAGAAGGCCTGGCTTGCAGTCTCCGCTCTAATTCATACCAAAGGTGTTCTATCGGGTTGAGGTTAGGACCCCAAACTTTCTCATCCATGTCTTTATGGACCTTTCTTTGTGCACTGGTGCGCAGTCATGTTGGAACAGGAAGGAGCCCTCCCCAAACTGTTCCTACAAAGCTGGGAGGATGAAATTGTCCAAAATGTCTTGGTATGCTGATGCCTTAAGAGTTCCATTCACTGGAACTAATGGGCCAAGCCAAACCCCTAAAATACAACCCCCGCACCATAATCCCCCTCCACCAAATAATTTGGACCAGTGCACAAAGCAAGGTCTATAAAGACATGGATGAGCGAGTTTAGGGTGGAGAAACTTGACTGGCCTGCACAGAGTCCTGACCTCAACCCGATAGAACACTTTTGGGATGAATTAGCTATGACTAAGCACCAACATACGGTGTGAAACGCGTTAGCTATCCAGCTCTGCCTCTGTACCATATGGACTGAATTTGGATTTTAAAACTTTTCTCAATAAAGGTGTTGTATCAGTGTGCGGCAATCCAGGACTCCTCTTTACTGGGATGAATTAGAGCGGAGACTGCGAGCCAGGCCTTCTTGTCCAACATCAGTGCCTGACCTCACAAATGCGCTTCTGGAAGAATGATCAAACATTCCCACAGACACTCCTAAACCTTGTGGATGGCCTTCCCAGAAGATCTGAAGCTGTTATAGCTGCAAATGGTGAGCCAACTCATTATTAAACCCTACGGACTAAGACTGGGATGCCATTAAAGTTCATGTGCATGTTAAGGCAGGCATCCCAATCAGTAGTGTATTTAGGTTTTGAGCTGCCCTAGGCCTGACTAAACTCGTGCACCCACTAATTTAAATATGACCCGCCCCTTCCTGTCAAGGCCACACCCCTTTCTGTTCAAGACCCACCCTGAAATTTTGGCATGGGGACACTAGTTCTGAGGGCCCGGGGGGCAATGGATTCCCTTAATTTGCATAGATTTCCTCTCACTTCCTGTTTGGCTATGGGGCAGGAAGTGAAGGGAAATCTCTGCAATGGGACAAGGATGGTAAAAAATAAACTGACAGGGGTTATAACCCTCCCTTACTCTATCCAAAATGGGAAAAAAGTGCCTATAATTCGACTTTAAGCACAAATTTCTGATAATTTTATGGAGAGGACTAAGAAGATAACCATGCCAATGGTGCAGCAGAAAACATATAACACAGTGAGGAAGGTTTGTGGTCCAGGATGATAGGACAGTCAAAAGTAGAAGCGGCGCCCCCACAGTTGCGGAATGCCAGCCGCCCGCATACCGGAAGCAGTGCAGCCGCTTTAGGGGGGCACTAGATTAATTTGCCTCTCAGCCCAGTCCGCCCCATAAGACTGGCGCTACACTAACAGTGTAGCCAAGTCAGCAGGGACTTTTTCCATGCTGCCCCCCTGCAAAGTGCTGCCCTAGGCCTGGGCCTTGTCGGCCTAGGGCAGGATACAGCGTTGATCCCAATACTTTTGGTAATATAGTGTGTATATATAACTTGAATTCTGGGATATGCACTTGGAATTTCTCCTTTGTTCATTCTTGCTTATTCAATAAAATGGTAATGCACCAAAAAATTACTAACTGTCCTCTGTTAACTCTTTCCTGTGAAAATCAGAAGTGCAGGGAAGCAGCACTTAGAGAGCAGGAGCCAGCAGCATTGAAAGCTGCACATGCTAGGGGAATAATTTTAACAATTAGTTCACTAGGAAAGTTGATTGGGCTTATCTATCTTATCTAATCATGAAGAGCAATGATGAACTGTAACCCATACCAGCCAATAAGGCTGCAGAAGCTGAATACATCTACAAGAATGTTTTATATGCTCTAGGTTACTGCATCATTGCTCTTTACATGCAGACAGGTTCGATCAAGCTTAGTATCCGCTAAAGTAACAAAAAACACACAATGTACCATAGCTAATGAAAACTAAGCAGAAAACATCCTTTATTTCCCTGACCTGTTTAAGTTAAGTCTGCCCGCTGACTGGCCTAATGAAGTAGTGGCGTCAGTGTCACAGTCATGCAGCGAACTAAAGCAGACAGTCATTAGTGAAGAGGAAAATAGGGCTGGTAAGAAATGTGGGCTTTACCTTCTTTGTATGGAATAATATCATTGATAATCATCTGTAATATATCCTCACTGATGCGTATGCTGAGTATGTTGTACTACTGAATTGTTCAATAAACTTTTCTGTTAAAAAGAAAAGAAATGTGGGCTGCAAACACTGTGGCCACTAAAAGAGATGTGTTGTCATAAAGGGAAGAATAATACTGGCTGTTGTTGTAACGGAATATAGGTCCTTTTTTATGGAAGGTCCTATCCAGGTGTTGTTAGGGAGCACTATATACTCATCCTTCATGTTTTTTCGAAATAAGGCCCCTTGGGGATGAATCAAAGGGGAGGGAAGACGTGAGCAAAAAAAAAAAAAAAAAATGAACCTGTTTTTCTTTGGACGCTGACTATCTGCACCACCAAGCAGTGGAGACAGTCTGGGGTACTCCTTCATTGGGTGATCAAGGAGCTACTACCTAGTGGAGAAGAGGGTGCAGCATGGAAGGATCCTACTTCTCAATGAAGGAACAGAATTTAATACTGAGGACCAACTGTGGGTATTAAAGCTCTCCTCCCGGTAGGGTTCTGCAGAAGAAATTTGTTGTATACCCTGTTGAGGAAATGTGTTATGTTGCATTGTTGAGGAAACTTGTCGGTTGCGTTGCTGCAAAGTTAGACCTCTGTATGATGAATATGTTTTGAAAATTCTTTAAGTAAAGGGAATCTGGTTTACTATCTTCTAGTATGAGAATTCTCCTAATGGAGGATCCTGTGCAAGAAAGAGTGTATGGGTTCCTGCTTAGTGGACTAGGTGTGGTGTTGAAGACTAGCCTGGCTCTGACAAGCTGGAGAGGCTCTTTAGGTACCAGAGGGCAAGGGTTTCTGTGCCCACTTATCAGTCCTTTTTTAGTGGGATATTTTATTCCTGGTTGGGAACCCGAGGAGCTCCAGCTGGACTAGTCAGGAGGCTGCTGCTGGTAGTGGGGTGTAAAGGGTAACTCCATTTTTATTGGGAAAAAACTATTCCCGCTTGGTGATCAATGTACGATGCAAAGATTTTAACAAACATTGTTGCAGATTCCAACTTGTTTGTTCCACTTTGTGTCTTTGTGTACTGGTTTTCAAATTCACTTTAATCAGATGGTGCACTTTCAGGGTTCTGGTGAGAAAAGTTGCATGGTCTGCATCCCTTTAGAATTAAATAACTCTAATGCTCCGTACACGCGGTCAGATTTTCAGACGGAAAATGTTCAATGGGAGCTTTTTGTCGGAAATTCCGACCGTGTGTAGGCTCCATCGGACATTTCCCATCGGAATTTCCGTCGCACAAAATTTGAGATCTGGATCTCAAATTTTCCGACAACAAAATCCATTCTCTTAAATTCCGATCGTGTGTACACAATTCCGACGCACAAAGTTCCATGCATGCTCGGAATCAAGCAGAAGAGCTGCACTGGCTATTGAACTTCATTTTTCTAGGCTCGTCGTACGTGTTGTACGTCACCGCGTTCTTGACGTTCGGAATTTCCGACCAACTTTGTGTGACCGTGTGTATGCAAGACAAGTTTGAGCCAACATCCATCAGAAAAATTTTTTTTGTTTTAGGAAAATCCTATCGTGTGTACAGGGCATTAGGGAGTGTTTCACCAAAAATCACATTTTTATTGCAGAAGATGCTTAAAATCTGAATTGTATCTAAGTGCAAAGCTCTTCACACAAGCAGGAAATTACATTTCTAGGGACTATCTGTAGACCAACTGTGTACAGAACACCTCCAAGCTGCCATGTTGCATTGCATTTTACAGAAAATTACAGCAGCTGCAGATTGAAAAGGAAAGGTACCGTATTTATCGGCGTATAACACGCACTTTTTCCCCCTTAAAATCAGGGGAAAATCGTGCGTGCGTGTTATACGCCGATACACCGCCGATTATGAGCCTTTTGGCGGCTCTCGGCGGGTTTCGGATGTTCTCGGCGGCTTTCCGCCATTCTCGGCCGCTTTCGGCCATTCTCGGCGGCTTTTGGCCGCTTTCGGCCATTCTCGGCGGCTTTCGGCCGCTTTCGGCAATTCTCGGCGGCTTTCGGTCGCACTCGGCTTTCGGTGGCTCACGCGGGACTGCCGAGAACGGCCGAGAGCTGCCGAGAATGGCCAAAAGCGGCTGAAAGCCGCCGAGAATGGCCGAAAGCTGCCAAGAGAGCCGCCGAGAGCCGCCGAGAACGGTGGCGCCATTTTTAAATGCCAGATGTCTGAAAACGACACAGGGCAAGGCTGCAGACTACTGATGGACACTGACAAGGCTGCAATGGGGGACAAGGCTGTAATGGGGGACAAGGCTGCAATGGGGGACAAGGCTGCAATGGGGGACAAGGCTGCAATGGGGGACAAGGCTGCAATGGGGGACAAGGCTGCAATGGGGGACAAGGCTGCAATCAGGGACAATGCTGTAATGGGGGACAAGGCTGCAATGGGGGACAAGGCTGCAATGGGGGACAAGGCTGCAATGGGGGACAAGGCTGCAATGGGGGACAAGGCTGCAATGGGGGACAAGGCTGCAATGGGGGACAAGGCTGCAATCAGGGACAAGGCTGCAATGGGGGACAAGGCTGCAATGGGGGACAAGGCTGCAATGGGGGACAAGGCTGCAATGGGGGACAAGGCTGCAATGAGGGACAAGGCTGCAATGAGGGACAATGCTACAGATGGACACTGACAAGGCTGCAATGAGGGACAATGCTACAGATGGACACTGACAAGGCTGCAAATGGACACTGATGAGGCTGCATTGATGGGCATTTAAATGTAAGTTTTTTTTCCTTAAACTTCCCTCCTAAAAGTTTTTTTCCTGAAAATTCCCTCCTAAACTTGGGGTGCGTGTTATACGGCGGCGCGTGTTATACGCCGATAAATACAGTAATTTTTAAAAACATTAAATTACAATATGGCTTGTGTAGCAAATGTATATGCTATATTTTTTTTCTCCTTCAGGGACCAGAAGAAGAAGAGCCCTGAGAATATGTCTCCAACAGCCCTGAACTGAGTTATTATGAAATGTACAGAATTGCTTAGTGTTTTCTGCTCTACTGATGGTTGCCACTGTGCCAGTCTATGTGCTGACAATCCAGAAGCTAAGCTAAAGGGAGGAGGGTGAAGGCAGGCTGGGCTCCAGTCATTGTTCCTTTTTTTATGTATTGCCACCATTGGCCATTTGTTGCCCATGTATTGTCATGACTGCCAGTTTATTTCCAATTGTAACAATTGCTTTTTTTCCTACTTTCCTACTGACCTTGCACATGGAGGTACCTCCTTTGTGTATGCGCTCCCCAATACCAGGGACCAGGTGGGGCCACAGTCATGTAAAGATCAACATTAAGGCGGAACCTCAGGTTAGAAGTGAGCTGTACACCTTGTGCAGCTGTGAAGCACACACATGTCCCTTCTGTGAAGCACTCTGTCCCATATCGCTGCACACTTTGTCTCCCAGAATGTAGCATTTAGAGGGGGGACACTTTTGAGCTTGCCTTCTGCTCCACCAGTCTAGCTCTGCTCTGCCACCTCACTCCCAGTGCAGTGGCGGCCCATCCATAAGGGGCGCCATCCCCCTAATCCATGCGCCCGGCCCCTAATCTACTTGCAGGGCGCCGGATGCACGGATTCCAATGGGGTTTTTGTTTTTAGAAGCAAGTGATTAGAGCCTGAGACTTTAATTGGCTTCAAAAAAGGATGGGCTTGGGGCACAGAGCTAATCATGGACCTTATGCGTGCACTTAATTGATTCCCTCTGCTCTCCCATACCATTTGGCTAGGTTTTTGGGGTCTCTGATTGCTTTTGGGGTACCGACCACAAGGGAGGGAGTCAGAGGGAGTCAGAGCACTCACTACCGGAGGCCCTGTCCCTCATACCTGGTACCACACTTCGCTGTCTAGCTGTTATCATATTCTCACCAGTTCATGGTTACTCGTAGGAACCACATTCCCTCCGCCAACTCTTTTGCTGAGTTAACCCTTATAGATGGCCTTCCGTTCTTCCCTCTTCACGCCTGTATGTGCCTTACAGGCCCAGTTCTTCCGATACACCCCGTACCTCCATGCGCCCCTTTGAATAGCTTCAGACCAGGCAATAAACAGTTGATCAGACTTTACTGGACAACTCAGTATTAAAGTCCAACAGTGCAAAACAGTTTGTTCTTGACTAACTAGACCCAGGCTGCCCGGTGCATGCCTTCCCAGAGGCGAGAGTCCTAGAGAGGCAGAGTCTTACTAAGAAAGGTTTCCTGAGTGTAGACTAGGTGTTGCGGGCAGCTACATCTTCAAACTGGCCATCCCCCTTTTTATATACAGCACATGGTAGAGCCCAGAAAATGGCTGAGAAAGTGCACAGAAAGATTTAGCCCCTTCTTACCCAGGTAGCCTGGATAACTGACAAACGAACCTGCCTACACACATTTTGTCACAATTGCGCTGTAGTTCCCCAACAAAGCCTCAGGCTCAAGAGGTTAAAAAAAGAACAGAACAAAAAAGACATTCATGGAGGTCATTCATTTTTCCCCTTATGACTTTGTAAAGATGCCCGTGACTAGAGTTCTGCTTTAACTGTTAAGACAACCAGCAATGTGAACATTTTCAGTAACTCATAACAACCAATCAGAAATCATATTTCATTAATTTGCCTAAATTAAACAGAAACTTGGTTGCTATGGTCTAATGCACTTTGCACCATTGCTTTTTGCACTAATAAATATGCGTGATATTCATTGATTAAACAAACAGTGATGAAAACAGCAGTATAACCTATAAAATGTAATCACAAGAAAGCTTTCATCAGTCTGAAACATTATGTTGCTAATTACTGATTGTTTGCTGTGGGTTGAATATGCTGGGCCTTATTTACATAATTAAATTACCTATAACTGTCTGTATTGCAACACATTCAATTTATAGTTTATGACTCAACTCACTGTTTTCCCATACAGGTTTGAATCTGATTAAAACAGTCCTTGCACCCCAAAATGTCCTGGTCCTTAGCATATTACAGCTATGAGCATCACTACATTATTGCTTTCTGAATAAAAATATCAATCAAATTCTGGTAACCATTTAATTCTTTAGCTTCAAAATACACAGTACGTCTTTGTTGCAGAACCGTACAGAAATAATAGTAACCTATGTTCCATGTTCCTCATCCAACTGCTGTCTGCCATTGTACACCAAAGATAAACTACAGAAAGGGATTATGGGAAGCAGCATTCAAATACGCCATGAACATGTCAATTCATTACTTCCTATCTGTTTTGTCATTGGCTTTTTCAGCTATTTTAATACAAAGTGAATTTTCAAATTTATTTCTAAGCTTGACTGACTACCCAATGAATCAAGAGAGCCATCTTGTGGCATACCTGGGAATCTTGAACAGAGCTTTGACTGGATGCATGGAAGACAAAGGCGGGTCTCCATCAGCCAATTCAATGGCTGTTATCCCCAGGGACCAGACATCACAGCGCACATCATACGAGTAATCATACTGCTGTTCACAGGCTATGACCTATTGAAGAGATGAAAGGACGGAGTTACAGGCATTTTGTAACATGAAGTGTACATATCACAGCTATACATGTGGGAATACTGCTTGTTTTAATCTACAATGAACCCATTGCTACCTATTAGATTGTATATATAGTACATAAATATACTTACACATTTAGTAACTGACAGATTTATGGGAATCACTTATATATTATGTGTGTATATATATATATATATATATATATATATATATATATATATATATATATATATATATATATATATATAAAAACTGTATATTATATACACATTATTTAATACAGGTATTTACAGTATATAGCACCAACAATTCAAGCAGTGCTTTATTTATTATTACTCTTATCATTAATTGTATTTATTTATTATTATTACTTACTCTTATTATTATCATTTACTCACAGTCTAAGGTCCCTATCCCACATGTATGCATACACACACAAATACTAGAGCCATATTATTTATTCATATCAGTACCTGCCCTCAAGGAGCTTACAATCTAAGGTATCTATCTCACATGCATATATACATGTACACCATACCTCCCAACATTTTGAGATGGGAATGAGGGACACCTACTAGCAAATGTATGTAGGCATAGGACACACCCCCTGCCACACACCCTTAAAGGAGAATTACCCCCAAAAAAAGGTTCATTAAATCCACAAGTGCTTTTTTTTACCACTACTATTCCTTAATATTGGCTTTTAAAATGTACAAATGCAGCAATTTAGAAATTGTATGAAAGGTTTAGCACTGGGAAACACTTTTTGAAAAATAAAAAGTGTATTTTATATACAACTATATAGATCAGACCAAAATAAGGGACAGATGTGGAGGAATGAGGGACAGAGGGACATTGCTCCAAATCAGGGACAGTCCCTCGAAATCAGGGATAGTTGGGAGGTACGATGCACAATTTAACCTACCAGTATGTCTTTTGGCTGTGGAAGGAAACCAGAGAATCGAGAAAATCCACACAAGCACAGGAAGAACATGCAAACTCTATGCAGATGGTGTCCTGACCAGGATAAGAACTGGGAAGCCCAATGCTGCAAGACAAAAGTGCTAACCACAACTCCATCCACAGTATCCCCACTCCTTCAGTTCACTGTAAACTATCTCTATATGCGGATGATCTATTGTTATATGTCATACAACCTCACATTAGTATTCCCTCTTTCCTCCAAGAACTCAGATGATTTTGCTCCTACAGTAATTTTAAATTGAACATTGCCAAAACCGAAGCACTTAACATCTCCTTACCAGCTCACGTCTTAAAGCAGGGGTTCACCCACACCGCCAAAAAAAAAAAATATTAAAAGCCAGCAGCTACAAATACTGCAGCTGCTGACTTTTAATACATTGCCACTTACCTGTCCCGGGGTCCAGCGATGTCGGCAGGGGACGCCGAGAACCCGCTCGGTTCTCGGCAGCTGCCGCCTCCATCCTAGGTGAGGGAATCAGGAAGTGAAGCGTTGCGGCTTCACTTCCCGGTTCCCTACTGCGCATGCGCGAGTCGCGCTGCGCGTCCCTAGTGGTCCCCGCTCTCTGCTGGGAGCTGTGTGTTCCCAGCAGACAGCGCGGTCGGGACAGGAAGAAGCATAGACTCCCATGGGAGTCTATGCCGGAAGTAGGTGCAAATACCTGTCTTTGACAGGTATCTGCACCCCCCTCCCCCCTGAAAGGTGCCAAATGTGACACCGGAGGGGGGGGAGGGTTCCAAAAAGCGGACGTTCCATTTTTGTGTGGAACTCCGCTTTAACCTATGGGCGACATAGTGGTAGTGGTAGCACTCTCGCCTAGCAGTAAGAAGGGTCACTGGTTCGAATCCCAACCACGACACTCCCTGTGCCTGCGTGGGTTTACTCTGGTTTCCTCCCACACTCCAAAGACATGCTGGTAGGTTAATTGGATCCTGTCTAAATTGTCCCTAGTATGTATGAATGTGAGTTAGGGACCTTAGATTGTAAGCTCCTTGAGGGTAGGGACTGATGTGAATGTACAATGTATATGTAAAGGGCTGCGTAAATTGACGGCGCTATATAAGTACCTGAAATAAATAAAATAAATAAATAAACCACGATTCAAAACAATTTCCCCTTTCCTTGGCAACTCAAATCGATAAAATATCTAGGGACGGTGATACCACGTGACATGCATGACCTGTATTCCCTGAACTTTAGCCCCTTGATGATCAAAATAAGACGAACCTTAGAATCCTGGCACCATCTTAAGATACCATGGTTTGGACGTATCAATATCCTTACGATGGACATCCTCCCCAAACTATTGTACCTGTTCCAGGCACTTCCTGTCACCCTACCAACGGCATTTTTCCACACACTACACTCCTTAGCAATTAAGTTCTTATGGTAACATCATCCCTCCAGACTGAAACATAAAGCATTATGTTCCCACAAACTTAATGGAGGTATTGGTCTACCGGATTTTGAGGTTTACCACGCTTCGACTGTACTCTCTAGAGTGCTTAAATTGCTTCCTCGTCCATGGATCAAACCCTCTACGGTGCTTGAACGCCAGATTTCTCAACTTATTGATGATTTCCCTTCTAACCTTAACGACACTGTCTCTCTGGTATCGTGGGTGGGAACACTACGCATTATCCACAGATCCAAGCTGTTAACCCCCTTATTTGACAATCCAACACTCCCTGACAGTAGCAGACTCACGGTGTACGGCACATATGATAGGGCGTCATGGCCCACTGCCTGTTTGTTTGAACATACCACGACAGGTTCCTTCAGACCACAACCCAGAGGTCACCCTCACCCACCCACCTGACTGGCTGACTAATATATGCTTAGCGAAGTATTGTAATACCTTAAATCTATCTAGATATATTCATAGACCTCTTACAGCTTTCAAAGGAATGTGTAGTCTCTCTCAGATCCCTTGTTACACATTGTCCTTGATTTATAAAGAGATCCTCTCCCACACACATAATATCTTGCCCACATACACACACATTTGGGCCAGAGACTTGGAGACAGAGACCCCCCTGGGTGATTGGCACACCTCATTCACGTTTACTCATAAATCAACGGTCTCCAGCTATGCCCAGGAGAAAAATTACAAATTACAATCCTGTTGGTACAAGGACCCAGTTTCCATCCACAGAATTTTCCCGAACACCCCTGATACATGTTGGCGCAGTCATAGAGCGAGAGGAACGTATCTTTTCACATATGGTGGGAATGCAGTCGTATTCACCCCTTCTGGAGGAGGATTTTTCAGATTTATAATGAAATGTGAGATGAATCTCTCGCCTCTTCCCCTAAAATTGCCCTCTTGTCTATCCTGCCGGGCTCAGACAAATCTCAAAAAGCAAACCTCCTTAGATTTTTCCTTTTGGCTGCACGTCGGCTCATTACTAAGCTCTAGAAAACTGAGGTTATTCCTCCTCTACATAGATGGATTGACATTCTCAACGACACAATGCTCATGGAGGAGATGCAGGAAAGAGAAAAAGATGCATGGGAAAAACACACAAAACTTTGGTATATATGGTTTCACTATTCCTCCTCTGACAAACCCCTGAGGAGGTCTTCTACTTAACTTGGTAGCCTCCCCTCATAGCTCTAAGGTCCCCACCGCGACCTGCACTCACAGATAACGCCGTGGCTCAGATACCTGACATGGATTCACTTTGATTGCTATGTACCTTGCATAAATGTAATACTGATTACTGTATCTACCTTCCTTTTCCTTTCTCTCTTTTTCTACTTTCCCAATTTCCTTCCTGCTTTTTTTACAACGCCCCTTGGCATTTACTACGTTTATACGTCGCTTCCATTTATGATGTTCATGTTATCTATTTGTGTTACGCAGACATTTGTTTATCACTTTATCCCCCCCCCCTTATTTTACTTTAAAATATATATATATATATATATATCAAAAATAACTGAATAAAAATATATTCAACCTAAAAGTGCTAACCACAAAGTCACTGTGCTGCCATGCTCACATAAACACTCATAACTCTAATGCCGCGTACACACGAGCGGACATTACGGCGGACTTTGCCCGGCGGACTGGATTTCGTCAGACAATTCGATGTGTGTGGGCTCCAGCGGACTTTGTTTTCTCAAAAGTTGGACGGACTTAGATTTGAAACTTGTTTTATCCGTTGAAATCGAGTCCGGTCGAAAAGTCCGCCGTCTGTATGCTAGTTCGACGGACAAAAAGCCATGCTAGGGCAGCTATTGGCTACTGGCTATGAACTTCCTTGTTTTAGTCCGGTCGTACGTCATCACGTACGAATTCGACGGACTTTGGTGGATTGTGTGTAGGCAAGTCCGTTCATTCAGAAAGTCCGTCGGAAAGTACATCGAAAAGTCCGCCGGGCAAAGTCCGCCGTAATGTCCGCTCGTGTGTACGCGGCATTAGGCTCCTTTCAAACCTAGGCAATATGAATCGCAGGTGAAACTGTTGTGCTTCTGCCCGCGATTCCAGAATCACAGAAAAACGCAGGGCGCCCCAAATGCGGTGCGATTTTGCTACAATTGTGGAGCGTTCCTGGCTCTGTACCAAGATTTGGTACATGAGCTTCTCTGGGGCATTTTTGGAGCTGAGGGAGGTCCATGCAAATGAATCGTGCCGCTCCAAAAACGCTCCACTAAAAAACACAAAAAAGATTTTAAATTCAGGTGTGAATGGAGCCTTAATGAAAAATGAATTGTTCATTCATTGTTTATTCAATAAATGGATTTTTTTAATGCCCGCTGCAAAAGAAGATAAATAATATTTACCTCTTCACTGTGCAAGGACTCTGATCTTTACTTTCTTGAAGAACTATGGGCCTGTAAGGAAAAGTTGCATGACAATATGGACAGTCTTTTACCTGACCACATTACTCTATCAGGATTCTCTTTTTCTGGCTGGTCTGAGCTCACCTAGTGGATTTTCCACAGAACTGTACTGTGGGAATCTTTACACTCCATTCCTACACATCAAGGAAGATTAAGCACATGATAAAACTCTGCCACAGTCCACCCAAATGGAGATATACCTGAAGTAGGCACAAACAATAGTGAAATGAGCCTCACTCATGAGCCACTTGTGGTTTTGTGGGGTTTTAAAGTGTTAATGTGAAATTGACTTTGTGTGGTTGAGCCATCTTATTTGTAATTCATCTTATAAAAAATATAAAGCTAGTGCAAACCACGTAAGAGCATTACCCAAACAGCAACATCACTAGAGTCTTACAGACTGCAGGTGGCTTTGCCGTTCCTTAGCCCTTCCAATGGGCATGGGGCCTAGATGCCAGCGTAGCAACCACTAGTGTGCAACTGCTGTAGGTAAATTTATTTGTATGGCTCATGGTAACTGTGTGAGTCTGTAATTACATTGTAATACTGCAGGTCAGGCCCCCCTGGATCTAGAAGCTTGTAGACACTTCTGGAAGTTAGCGGGCAGAGGCCAGGGGGTCCTGATCTGCATACTTAGGGGAGTCTGACCAATCACCAGGCAAAATGTCCTGGCAGGGTGGATGGATCATCCCTTAAATATGGGAGAGCCTAGCCAGCAGGGGAGTGGGGTGGAACACGGAGTGCCGAGGAGGAGGCTGTTGATGGCCAAGGGCTTTGTCCCCAGGTTGGGCTCGGGCTGGCTGGGAAGAATCCTTTCAGTGTCCAGTTTAAGAAAGAACCTTGCCTACGAGTAGCAGGGACCAAGGGGGACAGAGTGAGTACATCAGCAAACCCAGGGGTTCACAAGGGGAGAGACTGCCATACATAGCAAGCTTTCAAAGGACAGTGCTGTGCATAACCCTTTTTATCCCTTGTCCTGAGAGATCTTTGGAGCAGCCAGGAGGGCTGTTACACAAGCAGCCAGGAGGGTTGGTAGTATATGCAGGCGGTGCAACTGGGAGGTATGTAGGGTATTTAGAATAGGGGCCCTGTTTATTTTTATATGTTCCTCCTTAATAATTATTAGTATGGTTATAAATACTAAATATGTTTACCTTAATGCATTCCTTGATGCATTCCTTGCATTAAGGTAAAAAATGTTTAGGCATCAGTATCTCACCTCACCCCCCCCCCTTTTTACTTACCTGAGCCCTCATTCGATCCAGCGCTATGCACATCTGCAGCTCTTCTTGTTCTCAATCAAAGCCAGTGAGGAGGAGTCGCGCTGCCTGTGTCTATAGACACAAGCTCGCACGAGTGCCCATAGAAAGCGGGCCAGGAGCACTGGCGGGGGACCCGAGAAGAGGAGGTTCGGGGCGCCTCTGTGGATTTCATCCTGTTTGTTATTTAAAAAAGAAAAAGGCATTTACAATCACATTAACTTAAAAACCTAGACTGTTCTAAAATGAATAGAAAAAAAAAACAGGAAATTCTCAATGAACAAAAAAGAGATATTGTGTGTCAAAATAAGCAACCAGCAAAGGGCAAAAGGGGGCAATTGCCCGTGTTCTCTGCCACAAAGGGCCCCACCTCTATATAAAAATGCATGCAAGCAATATATTTGGTCACTACACAGAATGCAGACTGGAACCCACCAGCAATTCTCATTCACTGTGCTGCTCACTCATTGAATCTTGTTGGAAAGGCTCTTGCTTAGTTGATGCTGTCAGTTATTTTGACTTCATACAGAGGTCCTTTTCTGCTTCAACATAGAGGTGGGCAAATCTAATGAAGTCCTTGGAAGGAAATAACAGAGCACTAACTATGAAGTCCCTGTTAGATACTCACTAGTCTGCAAGAGCTACTCATAAAAGCACTCATAGATGGACACAACTGAATTCAAAATGCCCTCAGACATATTGAAAGGGATTTTGCACAAATGCCGGAAGCAAGATATGAACCTCGAACATTGACAGACAAAATTGGTTGTCCTGAAACTGCTCTGATGGCGAAGATCTGGCACTTTAAAGTGTTGCCAAAGATAACACTTTTTATTTAGTTTTGGATAGAGTGGAGAGGCATTAGAACACTTCTTAGTTTTTATTGCTGTTTGTGTCCCCATTGGGGAAATTCACTCTCTCTCTTTGTCCTGTTTACCATTATTGTTGAAAGTGAAAGTAAAAGAAAATCCCCAATTTTGGGTTGTCCCCAGAAAAGTAATAGAGGGGAGATCTTCCAATAGGAAACTAGTTATGGTGACCTGGAGGTCCCCAATGAATTCCCTTAGTTTTCAGGAATTTCCTCTTACTTTCTCCTTTGGTTATAGTAGTGGCGTCGCTAGGGGGGTGCGGTCCACACCCGGGTGACACCCTCTAGAGTGGTCACACCCTCCCGACTTTCCCGAGGTTGAGGAAAGACCTATAATTTTTTTTTTCAGCTGACACGGCCAGAACACCTCCAGAGCCGCAGCCTGGCCTGTGTCCTTCTTCCTCCCTCTACTTCCCTGCTGAGCCTGCCACATGTCACTATCTCTGCCCGGGCAGTGCCGCTGCACACTGTCCTCTCCAGCTGTTGCCCAGGACAGGTCACGAGTGTATTGTGAGCCGCCGCCCTGCGCTGGCCCTGAGCTGGTGCTGTAATGAGCGGGAGGGTAGAGGCTTGCGATGAGGGGGTGTCCGCTGTTGGCCTGAGCCCGAGGTGAGGTGTGACAGCCTTAGGTGGGGGGGGGGGTTGCCATGGTGTCGCCACGCCACCCACTTACACCTGAGAGCTGTGGAAGGAGTGTACATGTCTGGCACCCTGAGCTGGTCTGATGAGGGGGGTGCTGGACACAGCTATATTATATATATATATATATATATATATATATATATATATATATATATATATATATATATATATATAAAATACTGTCTTGAGGCGTATGTACTGGGGAGGGGGGTGACTTTAGTGGGGACTCTAACATAAGGGATGCTCTGGGAACCCTGTTTAAGGGGGGACACTGAGTATTCTGATGCACGGTGAGGACTCTGATGTAGGGGGGAACACTGTGGCCTCTGGTGTAAAGGGGAACTGTGATATAGGGGGTGCTCTGAGAACCCTGATTTACCTTAGTCTACTCACTCAGAGGCAGGAGAGAGAAGGGGGAGACTTCAGTCACAGACAGGGATGGATGGTGAGCTCACTCACCCCTTGGCAGTAGCACCTCTCATCCAGATGTATCTGAGACTGCTGGACTTCAAATTTCTGGCCCACACTTCCCTTTTCTGAGGCACAGTGCTGGGGATTGGAGTGTGGGCAGACACAGAGGGGTAGGGGCGTGAGGAAGAAGAGCAGATCGAGCCTTCTCTCCTCTCCCATCTGTATGTGGGGGGAATTGTTAGTGTTGGCTTTGGGCAGTGTGAAAGAGAGTGTAACAGACACTCTCAGCTTAGACAACTGCAGCCAGCAACCCTGCTGGGAGGCCATAGTCCAGTCTGAATAATGTGTCCGGGTTTCAGGCAGTTTGAAACCCGAACACATGATTACAAACCCAAACTGTCGGGGTGAATCCCAGACAGGTGGCAACCCTAGAAGGGTCAGTACTTAGGGGTCTGTATTGGGCAATGTCTGTATTGAGCAGTCTGTACTGGTTTGGAAAATTAAAAAAAATAAAAACCTGATTTTTGACTCAATGCGGACAAGGATAGAAAAAATTGTTAAAGAATAAATGGATAAAAAAAAATATATATATATTCCCTCCCCCCTTTTCCCCCATCAGACCAGCTCAGGGTGGGCAGCTCAGTCAGCTACTATGCCTGTATGTAATATTATAATATAAATATAGCTGTGTCCAGCAGCAGCAGACACAGCTATATTATATAAAGGTATAGTATCTCACTGAGCCACCCACCCTGAGTTGGGGGGGGTGCTGTGTCCACCACCTAGGTATAGTAGCTGAGGTGAGCCGCCACCCTAAGCTGATCTGATAGGGGGGGGTGTCCGCAGCACGGGTGTGGACAGACAGTGACCCACACTCACATCAGATCCATTCAGCAAGCAGAAGGTCACAGCAGCATCCTTGGCTGCAGCCATCAGATACCTTCTACCACGGTCCAGCAAGCAACACACCTTATTGTCGGCACGGCATCTTGCCATCTTCCCTGCGGTCATCAGATCCAGTCCAGAAAGCAGCACACTGAGTCAGCAGGTCAGTTCCAAAATCCAAATCAAATCATCAATGCCCATGATGCCATTATATGCTGTCCCCAGGGACAAATCCAATCCAGAGATCACCACACAGTGGGATACTGAAAACTATGGGCAGAGCTGCGATGATGTCACTCCCGCGCATGCATGTTGGAGCCCTTGGTTACGGCACGGTGCTCTGAAGGTCTGGCACAGTATGCCAAACCTTCAGAGTGCATGCGCCAGTGATGTCGCCAGATGGAGGGGGTGACACCATGTTTTACCGCACCAGGTGACACCAACCCTAGTGACACCACTGGGTTATGGAACAAGAAGTGAATGGAAATCTCCACAATAGGACACAGATGGGGGGGGGGGGGGGGGGGATCTGACAGGGATTATAACCCTCCTTTGCTCTATCAAAAAGGAAAAAAAAAAAGTTTTGCCCATTGTTCTACTTTCTGTCTTGAACTGTTCAAAAGCAAAAAAACTAAGCTATTTAAAGCGGAGGTTTGCTGAAAAAAATATATTAAAAGCCAGCAGCTACAAATACTGCAGCTGCTGACTTTTAATATATGGACACTTACCTGTCCAGGGAGCCCGCGGTGTCGGCAGCCGTCCTTCGGCTCTCGGCTGCTGTCGCCGCCATCCTCAGTGAGGGAATAAGGAAGTGAAGCCATGCGGCTTCACTTCCTGGTTCCCTACTGCGCATGCGCGACCTGCGCTGCACGTCCTCACAGGTCCCTGCTGTATTCTGTGTCTCACAGAATACAGCGGGGGAGGACGGGGTAGGCGGCGGAAGTGGCGTAGGTCACCGCAATCACCGCGGTGATCTATGCCAAGAAGTGGGAGCAAATACCTGCATTAGACAGGTATCTGCACCCTCCTCCCCCCTGAAAGGTGCCAAATGTGACACCGAAGGGGGGGAGGATTCCAAAAAGTGGAAGTTCCATTTTTGGGTGGAACTCCACTTTAAGGAGATGAGAATGACCTGAAGAAATTGAAGGATATAATTTATTCTATAGAAAGGTCTCTAAAATCACTTCAGGATAAGTATGGAGACTTAGAGATGGATGCCAGAAATCTCTGTAACTACACAGACTTCAAAGCAACTACAGATAGGCCACAAGAAACAAACACTATGATCTGAATCCAACAACAGTATCAGAGGAAGTTATCCTTTCCTTAAGAGATTAATTCAGATTTGGAACCTTTAATGTTATTTTAGTTCACTTGTCTGTTGTCATACATGAAGGGTAACATACCAATCAGTGTATGACAGATTCATGGAAAGTCATAGGTAACATGCGGTCTACCTGATTCACACTTCCCAACTTTGTGAGAAGGGAAAGAGAGACACATTACAGCACAAAGTATAATGGCAAAAGACACAGCCCTACCATACCTCCAGTAACACAGATGAGGATTAATGTGCAAAAAAATGATTGGATTAAACCAAATTTTTTTATAACTATGTAGCACCCTGGAGTTTAGTCAGCGAGCTCCTCACAAATTTACTGTACTTGTCAAGAGTAGTTATCTTGGTCAATTGATAGGGATCTATTGATTTCTCCCTAAGCTTTGCCTTGTTGCACTTTTCTCTTCTACCACTAGGTGGCCGGGTACTTGGTGGTACTAGATACTAGAAGGGGAACCCAAGGTCAGGTTATGGGTATGTGGGTGTACAAGCCAATGGGCAGGGGTTTTCTTGAATCCCTTGGCCTGCTGGTAGAGCCTATATATTCGGGTGAGGTCAGGTGATCTGTGTTCTGTGCCACCTAGATGGCTGTCCGGGTGGACGTGTGTCGTACAACTCGGGCTGATAGGCAGGAGATTGGGCCTATCCCAGGGGCATCTGGCTGCTAGGCTATGTGAGGGGCTATCTAGAAGTTAGAGAGCAGCGCAGGGTTGGGATTGCAGCTTGCAGTCCAACCAGAAGTAACGGTTCTGCCGGCTGGAGAACCTGTCAATGGTCGGAGGTAGAAGGGAAGCTGTCACCACGAAGGGACTAATCGCCTTTACCAGGGACCACAGTGAGTAACTGAAGCAAGTATCGGAACTATATTTTCACCGAAGGGCATTGTGGAAGATCTGGAAACTTCAGGCAGCGATCTAGTTATGGACCCAACCAGCGGAGGAGACGTTTGCAGAGCAGCCTTGTGTGTCAAGCCAGGGACCGAGCCGGTTAGCAGGGGTGAAGCTTGAAGAGTATCTGGAGTGCCAAGCTAGGGACCCAGCAGAAAAGCGGGGTGACGCTTGAGGGGATACCACCGCAAACCTTGGAGGAGCTCAAGGGATTCAGAGTCAGTGAATCAGTAGGTCTAGTGAGAGACAAGGAGCTCAGTATTGAAGAACTACAAGGAGCAGTTGTAGTGGAGCTGAAAGAACTGATATGTTTGCGTTAGGAACTGTTAAAGGACTGTTACCATAAGAGACCGCAATCCTGCACGTGCAGAATTAGCGCCTTGCTGGGGCCTTTCTCTGCACGGCTGTTCTCCTATCAAAGTCTCGGAGTCTGCCAACTGAGTTTGCAACTATCTAAGGGTGCCCTGGCCCTAACCCTCTTTCCCCCAAAATATATAAAAAGGACTGTCAAAAGAAATAAAACCTCTTTTACATCCAAGAAGTGTCTGGTGCCCAATGACTTTCACCATCTGTGCACCCACTATGCCTCGCAACCCACCAAATATTGATGGATGTCAGCTATCTTTGGCCTTGGTGGTTCTCATTAGACCAAAAGAGGTCAAAGACTTTGCTACTACATTTGCTTTTTTTGTACACACGGTCGGACATTCCGACAACGAAATCCATGGATTTTTTCCGACGGATGTTGGCTCAAACTTGTCTTGCATACACACAGTCACACAAATCTTGTTGGAAATTCCGAACATCAAGAATGCGGTGAGGTACAACACGTACGACGAGCCGAGTAAAAGGAAGTTCAATAGCAAGTGCGGCTCTTCTGCTTGATTCCGAGCATGCGTGGAACTTTGTGCATCGGAATTGTGTACACACGATCAGAATTTACGACAACAGATTTTGTTGTCGGAAAATTTGAGATCTAGATCTCAAATTTTGTGTGACGGAAATTCTGATGGAAAATGTCCGATGGAGCCTACACACGGTTGAAATTTCCGACAACAAGCTCCCATCGAACATTTTCCATCGGAAAATTCGACCGTGTGTACGGGGCATTAGTTTATTCATCCTCTGATTGTGGGTATAATGCTTTGCTGGCTCCTGTGAAAAATATTAACAAATGCACATTTTTCCCCTTGCAAAAATATGGGCAATTATTTTATTTTTTTCAAAGTGAACTTAGCCTTTAAGATCTTGGTGGATATAAATGACACTCCAAAGGATGGAATAAAATTCACCTAGGTAGTGCGCATGCGTGCGGGCACGGGAGCGGACATGATCTGACCTGCTCCGCATGCCGCCGGCCTTTCCAAGCCGTTTTAAGCCGGAGGGAAGCCGCAAAGCTTGCAGCTTCTTCAGGGATCACAGTATGAACCGAAGAGGAGGGGGGACAACCAAAAAGAAACCCCCGACATCCAGCTACTCGTTCCGCTTGGGGAACACTGCAGCAAAGACCCCCCCTTCCAAGATGGCATTGGGCCGGAGGACAGAGACAGATGCAGCAAGGCAGGTGAGCGGGACCCAGCGTAATCAGGCATCCCCTGCACAAGGAATCTCTCTTCATAACACAGCGGCTGCTGGTATAGACAGAGAGCGAGATCCCTTCTCCTCTCAGTCACAAGAGGACATAACACGGTCACAGAAGGGTAAGTCCCCACGGTTCTCTCTCTCCCCCTCCCATACTTATCAGGGGGAGGGGATGGATGGTGCTGATTCCCCAGCTTCCTCCATGGAGAGGAATATGGCTGAAATAGCTGAACTTGCCCTAAGCCAAAATAGCACAGGGAGTGATCATCCTCCTCCACCTCCAGCACCATATTCAGGGGATTCTGTCCTCCTTGCTCGTTTCTCAGCATTACTACAGCAAGAGTTGTCTAAAGCTTGTCAATCAATTACAGCTGAAATGAAACATGACTTTAATGATATAGGGGAAAGACTGGACACTATTGAATCTAAAATGGATGGCACAGTGCGGAGGGTTAATCAGAACTCAAGCATGATATCCTCATTACAGGATCAATTAGATCAAGCCAACCCCAAATAGAAGATCAGGAAAATAGATCCTGGCGCTATAATTTCCGAATTCGCGGCCTACCTGAAGCAGTGACTGACCTAGAAGAGGCAGTACATGCTCTTATGCAGTATTTGATCCCGGACATCACGCCACAACACATGGAAATAGATAGAGTGCATCAGGCTTTGACGGCCCCAAGACAGGATAGCCCCCCAAGGGACGTTATAGTCAATCCGCATTTCTACAGAATTAAGGAACAAATAATGTCCACAGCTCGTGGTAGGGGCGAAATTAACCTCATGGGCCACCCAATACAGATTTTCACGGACATTTCGCAATTGACTATCCAAAAAAGACGGGCTCTAAAGCCATTATTGGCACAGCTTACTAAAAGCCAAATCAAGTACCATTGGTCATTTCCTTTTCGTCTGTCGTTTACCTTCAAGGGAAAGACATATTCTTTTGCCAATTTTTCGGATGGAGAAGATATCCTCATGGGCCTTGGCTTGATATCCAGGGAATCATCATCCCCCAAAGCACAACAAGAATTGGATCACCCAGTCTCGCCCCTATAGGAACAATGCCAGCTATACTCTTCTAGAAGACGACGTCCAGTTGCTGGACCGGACGGATGACGGAGAGGAACCCTCCTTTGAGTAGTATCCATTATACAGTGACAGTTGACATCACTGTAAGCCTGTACAAGGCTCCCCTTCAGCGGTTTGGAACTTACAATGTTGGCTGTAGTTAAGCCAGTTTAATTTGTCTTTAAGACACCAATGTGTCTACCTTTTTTCTGGAGGGATGTGATCCCCTCTCCTTATTGGGAGATTAGAGTTACTCAAACAATATTTGTTGTTTTAATATGAAGGTCCTATAGTTATAGTAGAAACTGACCCCCCTAGTCTAGCCTAGTCTAGCCTAGTCGGACTTAAGAAAACATAAAGTGTTAGTTCACTAGACTTGCTAGGCTCCCCTCCCTAATAGTACAATGTTTTACATGGAAAGTGCCGGGGCAGAAACACATGCCACTTCTCGGCGAGCTTGTCGTCATCAGCAAGATGGTGACAACCTCGCTCAACCCGATGGAGACTACGGTCTCCTGGACCTATACGAATATGTTTTTATTTTTATGTCAGTTTTCTATGTACCTTATTTCTGGGGGGACAGATGGACACTGGTCCAGTTCATCTTACCCCAACACTGATTTCTCATTCCTTCTTTCTTTTTTCGTTCCCATATCCTGGAGTGCACCACTACATCTGAAAATTGAAGAGATCCGTCAAAACATCCTCTTCTCGATGGAGATGACGAACATCTACAACAGGCAAGTACAGTCTGCCGAGCCATAATGCTAAGATCTTTAGTATCTCACTCCCATACTCATATCCTAACGCATAATATTCATGGCTTAAATTCCCTCACAAAACAAGCCAAGGCATTTCAAAATTACCATAAATTAGATATAGATTTCCTACTTCTTCAGGAAACGCATTTTTCGCGTACCTCAGCTCCCAGATACTTAAATGTTAGATATCCCACATTTTATTTATCGAACGGCCCATACAAGAAAAGAGGGGTAGCGATTTGCATTGCGAAAAGGGTACCGTTTACTCCCACCACAGTTATCAGGGACAAGGAGGGGGGGTACGTCATGGTAGCGGGGAAAGTGAATGAAAATGCTATCACACTCATATCATATTATGCCCCCAATATGGGCTAGGTAGCATTTTTTGAAACTATGCTAAAAACTCTAATGCCACATGTACAAGGTCAAGTTATAATGGGTGGTGATAGCAATGTCTCCCTGGATCAAGCCTTGGATAGGACCAATGTGCACAAACCTATTGTGAAACATATCCCCAAACAGGGTATTAAATTAGCCCGGACGTTACACTCCTATGACCTCATAGATATTTGGAGGGACTTTCATCCTACGACCAGGGATTATACCCACTACTCCCAGGTCCACAAAACATACTCTCGCATAGACCATTTACTCACACAATCTTCACTCCTGCCCTCAATTGAGTTGGCTAAAATAGTGCCTAGCTCATGGTCAGACCACTCACCAGTGCAAATGACACTAACTGATCTATGGATGAGACCAAAACCCTCAACGTGGCGGCTTAATGCTTCATTACTCAATGACCCCATCATATATACTGAAATAGAGAAAGCCCTCGACAGTACTTTACTGATAATCATGCTAGCGACATGTCCCCTAGCATTAATTGGGCAGCGCATAAAGCCACCATTCGCGGCAAACTGATCCAAGTAGCATCTAGAAATAAACGCGATAACGCACAGAAGATACAGCAACAGGAAGACGAGTTACATAAAATAGTTCAGGAACAAAAATCTAACCCTCATCTAGATCTGCGTCATAAAATAGATACAGCACAAACAGCATTGAACCTTAGTCTCACAACCAAAGCTGAGAAATATCTCAGCTGGTCTAGACATTGTTTCTATACCAGAGGAGATAAACCTACTACCCTTTTAGCTAGAAAGCTAACCCCGCGACCATTTAACCCTGCTATGCCGAGATTACAGATGCGGGATGGGAAATTTACCCAAAATCCCCAAGTGATACTCCAAGAATTTTTGAGGTTCTTTACTAATTTATACAACAAACCAAACTCATTCCCCAAAGCCCGGGCAGACGAATTTTTTCACGATATTCCTTTACCACAAGTAGCACAAGAACACATAGAATTAATGGAAGCAGATTTCACAGAGGGGGAGATTTTGGCTGCCATTAAATGTTTGAATCCCACAAAAGCACCTAGCCCAGATGGTTTCACAGGCCACTACTATAAAAAATTTGCAGCCATATTGACTCCACATCTGTGTTCCTTTTTCAATGCGATACGGAAAGGAAGCCCACTAGCTACACATGAAAATGAGGCCCTTATACAAGTAATTCCTAAACCGGGAAAGGATCATGGGGACCCTGCTAACTATCGCCCTATATCGCTCATCAATGTGGACCTCAAACTGATGACTAAAGTGTTAGCGACCAGAATGAACTCCTTTCTAGCTAATTATATCCATCCAGACCAAGTGGGATTTGTTCCCAATCGGCAGGCCCCTGACCAAACCCGACGGGTGATAGACATTATAGCAGCGCTTAACTCAAACTGGGATGACCAAGGCACACGGAAGGGAATGCTACTATCACTAGATCTTTGTAAGGCGTTCGACTCGGTCACGTGGGAATACATCTATTACATATTGAGGAGATATGGATTTGGGTCTCATTTTCTGACTATATTACAGATATTATACAACGCACCTACGGCTAGACTCCAGATAAAAGGCTATAAATCACACACAATAGATATACATAGGGGAACGAGGCAAGGGTGCCCTCTGTCTCCTATTTTATTTATTTTGGCAATAGAGCCCCTAGCAATTAAGATAAGACATCACCAAGATATAAAAGGCATCTATTGTGGAGACGGTGAACAGAAATGTTCCCTGTTCGCAGATTATATTTTGATGTTCCTCTCCTCCCCGGTTACGTCTCTTCCCAATCTTTACCAGGTCCTACGACGCTTCACAGTTTTTTCTGGTCTCACGATTAATCACTCCAAATCTGAAGCCCTAAATTTAACCTTAGAACAGCAGACAGTAAAACTGCTTCAAAAGTCATTCCAATTCAAATGGCAGAAAGATAGGCTCCCATATCTAGGAATCTTTCTAACTCCCACTATACAGACCCTGTACCAAGCCAACTATCCCCCTCTATATGGGAAACTGACAGCAGATTTATTGAGATGGGCTAATAGCCCTCCGTCGTGGTTCGGCAGACTGTACTCCATAAAAATGAACTTCTTACAGAGATTGTTGTACTTGTTCAGAACTCTTCCGATAGCCATTAATAGATCCAACCTTAAGGTTTTTCAGAAAAAGATAATGAAGTTTATTTGGGGGGATACAAGACCTAGGGTGAATAAGCAAACTCTCTATACCCCCAAAACTAAAGGAGGTCTGGGGGTCCCAGACTTGGTCAAATATTTTGAGGCAGCTCAGTTGGCCCAATTAATTCGCTCCCACTATGGGCTACCTAAACCATCCTGGATGAAAATGGAATCATCCCCCTATCCCACAAAACCAATTAGCCATTTGATGTGGCTTCATATGAAAGACAGGCCAACCATATTGTGCCCTACACTATCTTTTTCATTGAGTTTATGGGACAGATTACAAAGGCCTTTTACGTTTCGCTCCACTCATGCTCCCTTAGCCCCGTTAACGGGCAACCCAGACTTCACCCCGGGTCTCAATCCTCACGGATTATCATGGTGGACTAACAAGGGATTGATACGTATAGCTGACCTATGTGATCATAAAGGTATATTATCGAAACAATCTCTCATAGAAAAGCATCAGTTACCTAATACAGAATTTTATCATTACCTCCAGATAGTCCACTTCCTGAAAACCCTACAGCGCAAGACCGATATCACAACTTCCACCCCAATGGAATATCTATGCAGGTCTTTTGATAAACATAAAAGTCATATATCAAAAATGTATAGTATCCTGACCTCCAAGACGGAAAAATTATTTTATATGCAAAAGTGGGAACAGGATATGGAGGTAACGATGGACATGGATATATAGTTTAATGTGGCGCAATCAGCCTCAAAAGGTTATGTTAATACCTCCCTGATAGAGGCGAATTACAATGTTCTATTACGGTGGTATATGGTTCCGGCGAGAATTGCAGCATATATCTCTGACGCCTCCCCACTATGTTTCAGGGGATGCGGCAAGGAAGGTACCATATATCATACTTGGTGGACCTGTCCTAAGGGCAGACAATTTTGGATACGCATTTATAACTTTATGTACACTCTGACTCAAGTCAATCTAACCAAATCTCCACAACAGGCACTACTGGGGGGTCAAGTGGAAGGCGTGCCTGGACACACAAGGAAACTTATATCTTTTGTATTTACAGCATCTAGGATTGTGGTTGCTAGATCTTGGAGAAAGCCTCTGATCCCCTTCGAATTGGTAAGAGCGAAGCTGACGTGGATCATGATTAATGAACGCCTTTCGGCGACGCTTTTGGATAAACAGCGGGCTTTCGACAGGATTTGGGAACCGTGGTTGTCCTATCTGTCTACGGGCTTTGACAGTTAATGGATCTTAATGGAGATCCCTAGGGGTGCACTCAACCCCAATCCTTTCCCCACCCTCTCTTTTCTCCCTCATTCCCCTTTCTTCCCTCACCCTTTCCTCTCTCCTTTTGCTTTTGCAGGTTTTCCTGTTTTACGTCGTTACCCTAGCACTATATGCGAAGGATCAAGATTTGGTATTTGATTTATTAGTTATAAGGCGGAGAGAGATGGGGCGGGGGCCTTCCCGTTCCACAGTGTAGATCCAAAAAGGGGTGGATGGTTGGGTCCCTGGCATCACACCTTCTCTCCAAGCAACACATGAGAGGTATGGAAATAGTTCTAGGGGCAACGAAAATATAAAGAAAGACATTTATATTCCAAATTTATGACACCCTATATTCTGAATACATATATATGAGAGTGAAAGGAACAGAATTGGTTGTGAACAACCGGATAGCTGTATTCACCTCATGTAGTGATAATAGAGATGACATAGTTTGTTTATATGATTCTTGCAGGCCATGTTGGCCGAGATATGTTTCCTTTTTCCTTTCCTTTTAAGGAATGTATATTGTATATTTTCTATATGCTATTTTCAATAAAAACCATTGGAAAGAAAATTCACCTAGGTTTTCAAACCTACATTCACGGATGTGATGATGAGAAAACACAAGTGTAATCATTTTGCTTTGTGGAGATATTGTTATGGGTGACTCATACCTGATTTACATTTTAATGATCTGGGTGATGGAATGAATATTTGCAAAACTAAAAAAACAATAAGCAGCCACTAGAGACAGCAGTATTTATAAAGTATATAAACATAGACAGAGCATTGAAACAGTAACCATTGCATGGAGCTGTGAATATAAATGCCACATAGAGGACATTTTTATGAAGATTCAAAAAGACTGAATTTAACAAGTGGCATGAACTGGTATTCCTGTATATGGTTGAAATCTGTACAGCGAGCGTACGTTTATGTTGCTGTGCAAAGTTCTCTTGCATATAAGATATATCAAAGAAAAGGGCAGGATTTACATGACGGGTTTATAAATTGCTGCCTGATAAAGTGACATTTCAGGACTGTGTAAACTGTTTTTCGCAGCCCTTGGCTGTCACAGAGGTTCAAATCACAATACCTACTATTTAAAAGTATAATTTGGAAAGGAATTCATATATATTGTATGTGTATTCTGCTTTAACATGCAGAGGATCAATGGTGTCGGGGACTATTACAGTAATACAGGGGTGACACATCAAGGTCATTAGGTCAGGATGGTGCATGGGGCCACCTATTTCTATTGCTGAACATATGGGCCCCTCTGTAGAAGAAACAACTGCTTAAAAGTTGTAGCATAGAACCCCTTTAAAATAGATTCAAACCATATCATTGCAATCCCATATTAACTTTAACATGTTAATGTCATTTCAGTGTTTAAGGCTGGGTTCACATATATGTGGGGTTGGTTTATGTGCAGAGTCCGGTGCGGTTTCCATTCAGCGGTTCAGGTGTGATTGAGGTGCGAATTTATACTTCATATTCCCATCGTACACATTCCTGGATGAGCTCACGGATATGGGTGCTACAGCAACAACCAGCTGGATACTGGTTCAAGTCACAATGAAAATATTTGCCAGCACACCATGGAACGGCGTAGATAGCGTCCAAACAAGTAATTTATTGCATGATCACAACACAAGGAGAGTGCAATGTTTCAGAGTCACGCAGGACCCCTTCGTCAGGCATGTGATGATCATCAGAGTGCTGGGTAGGGATGAGCTTCGTGTTCGAGTCGAACCCATGTTCGACTCGAACATCGGCTGTTCGATCGTTCGCCGAATTGCGAACGTTATGGGCCGTTCGCGCTAAATTCGTGTGGCGCGTCACGGCCCATAATTCACTGCGGCATCGCAGTGCATTGCTGGCTGATGATTGGCCAAGCATGCACTATGACCCGCATGCTTGGCCAATCACAGCGCTGTCAGTAGAGAGAGCTGTAATTGGCCAAAGCCAGGGTGGCTTTGGCCAATTACGGCTCAGGGCATTTAGTACACACCCCACACTATATAAGGCCGCCTGCACGGCGGCCCTGTGTAGTGTGTGTTCCGGTGTGCTGAGAGATAGAGAGAGAGAGAGACAGTGTCATTTGATTTGAGTTAGATAGATTAGGCAGAACAGTCAGTCAGTTAGCTGCACTTACAGTGTATTGTGTATATATATGCATCCCAGGTGTTGCATATATATATATACACTGTATTCAGTTTAGCTAGATCCGTTCCTGTTATCTTCTATCTAGACTATTTACATTTAATGCAGTGCGTCCTGCTCACAGTGTTCAGCTAGATCCGTTCCTGTTATCTTCTAGACTATTTACATTTAGTGCAGTGCGTCCTGCTCACAGTGTTCAGCTAGATCCGTTCCTGCTATTTACATTTAGTGCAGTGCGTCCTGCTCACAGTGTTCAGCTAGATCCGTTCCTGTTAAATTCCTACTGACCGGCAGGCTTGTCTGGTTACAGTATATAAAGCTACCTGAAGAAAATTACAGGTGTTCTATTTGATCCTATTAGTACCACGGTCAGGCAGCTAGACTATTTACATTTAGTACAGTGCGTCCTGCTCACAGTGTTCAGCTAGATCCGTTCCTGTTATCTTCCTACTGACAGGCAGGCTTGTCTGGTTACAGTATATAAAGCTACCTGAAGAAAATTACAGGTGTTCTATTTGATCCTATTAGTACCACGGTCAGGCAGCTAGACTATTTACATTTAGTACAGTGCGTCCTGCTCACAGTGTACAGCTAGATCCGTTCCTGTTATCTTCCTACTGACAGGCAGGCTTGTCTGGTTACAGTATATAAAGCTACCTGAAGAAAATTACAGGTGTTCTATTTGATCCTATTAGTACCACGGTCAGGCAGCTAGACTATTTACATTTAGTACAGTGCGTCCTGCTCACAGTGTACAGCTAGATCCGTTCCTGTTATCTTCCTACTGACAGGCAGGCTTGTCTGGTTACAGTATATAAAGCTACCTGAAGAAAATTACAGGTGTTCTATTTGATCCTATTAGTACCACGGTCAGGCAGCTAGACTATTTACATTTAGTACAGTGCGTCCTGCTCACAGTGTTCAGCTAGATCCGTTCCTGTTATCTTCCTACTGACAGGCAGGCTTGTCTGGTTACAGTATATAAAGCTACTTGAAGAAAATTACAGGTGTTCTATCCCAGCTTAGTGCAGCTACAGGCCATTAGTATGTCTGGAAGGCCAAGAAGGAGAGGCAGACAGTCACAAGCCAATAAGAGAGGGCAAGCAGGTTCTGTGTCTAGTGCTGGTCGTGGAGACGGTGCATCCTCATCAGCACGTGGCCATGGGACACGCTTGGCCTTTTTTTCGGCAGCTGGCCATGTTGAGCCGCAACATGCGGAAGACTTGGTCGAGTGGATGACCAAGCCGTCCTCATCCTCCTCATCCTCTCTCACCCATGCCCAGGGTGCTTTGTCTGGCAAAGCAGCGGCCTCTTCCCTCAGCTCAATGTCATCAGTGACTCCTTCCCTAGCTCCACCATGTCCTCATGAGGATTCCCTCGAACTGTTTGACCACAGTGTTGGGTACATGCTCCAGGAGGATGCCCAGCGTTTGGAAGGCTCTGATGACGATACTGAGCTCGATGAAGGCAGTAACATGAGCGCGGACAGAGGGGGTGCCCAAGAAGGACAGCAATCTGGCAGTCATGCTCCCCCTGCTGCAGCATACTGCCAGGTTTGCTCCAGTGATGAGGAGGGAGGGGATGATGAGGTCACTGACTCAACGTGGGTGCCTGATAGGAGAGAGGAGGAGGAGGAGGAGGAGGAGGAGGAGGAGGAGGAGGAGGCGGCAGCACATCACCAACGAGGCAGGATGCCCTCCAGGGGCCAGCCTAAGGGCAACACATTGACTGCATCACACCCCAAAGCTCCACATGTGCAGGGCGCTGCAGTCTCTGCGCGTTATTCAAAAAGTTCTTTGGTGTGGGCCTTTTTTGAGACGAGTGCATCAGATCGCACCGCTGCTATTTGCAACATATGTCTCAAGCGTATCTCGCGTGGCCAAAATATCTCCCGCTTGGGTACCACATGCTTGACCAGACATATGTTGACCTGCCATGCAGTTCGTTGGCAAGCGTATCTAAAAGACCCACACCAAAGAACAAAGAGGATCTCTCCTTGCTCCTCATCAGCTGAGATTTCCAACCCCACTAGACCTTCAGTCCTCTCTGAGACCTGCAGTGAGAGGAATGAAGGTGTAGAATTAGGTGTGTCACAGCCAAGTACTTGTGGGCAATCTGCTTTTGGTACACCGACGTCAGATTGTACCAGGCAAATTTCCCTGCCCCAGCTGCTGCACCGCCGAAAGAAGTTTGCTCCCAGCCATCCACATGCCCAGCGGTTGAATGCTAGCTTGGCAAAATTGCTAGCACTTCAACTGCTGCCTTTTCAGTTGGTAGACTCTGCCCCCTTCCGTGAGTTTGTGGAATGTGCGGTTCCTCAGTGGCAGGTACCCAAACGCCACTTTTTCTCACGGAAGGCGATTCCGGCTCTCTACCGGCATGTGGAAGGCAATGTCCATGCCTCGCTGGACAGGGCGGTCAGCGGTAAGGTGCATATTACCGCTGACTCATGGTCCAGCAGGCATGGACAGGGACGTTACCTAAGTTTCACGGCGCATTGGGTGACTCTGCTGGCAGCTGGGAAGGATGCAGGACAAGGTGCAGTAGTGTTGGAGGTTGTTCTGCCACCACGCCTCCAAAATGCTGATTGTGACACACCTCTCTCCTCCACCCCCTCCTCTTCTTCTTCCTCCATGGCCTCTTCCTCGGAACCAGCGGTGCTCCGTAGGCGTTCAAGGGGCTACGCAAGTACGCAGGCCAAAAGATGCCATGCGGTGCTTGAGCTGGTGTGCTTGGGGGACAGGAGCCACACTGGGGCAGAGGTTCTGTCAGCTCTGCAGGGGCAGGTTCAGAGGTGGTTGACGCCACGCCAACTTAAGGCAGGAATGGTGGTTTGCGACAATGGCACCAACCTCCTCTCTGCCCTCCGACAGGGACAAATGACCCATGTGCCCTGTTTGGCTCACGTCCTTAACTTGGTGGTGCAGCGGTTCTTGGGCAGGTACCCGGGCTTACAGGATGTCCTGAGGCAGGCCAGGAAAGTCTGTGTGCATTTCCGCCGGTCATATAATGCCAGTGCTCGGCTGACGGACCTCCAAAAGGAGTTTAACCTGCCCAAGAACCGCCTAATCTGTGACATGCCCACCAGGTGGAACTCAACGTTGGCCATGCTGCAGCGGCTGCACACGCAGCAGAGGGCCATCAATGAGTACCTGTGCGACTATGGCACCAGGACAGGGTCAGGGGAGCTTGGTTTTTTTTCCCCACGCCAGTGGGCCATGATCAGGGATGCATGCACTGTCCTGTCACCATTCGAGGAGGCCACGAGGATGGTGAGCAGTGACAGTGCATGCATCAGTGACACTGTCCCCCTTGTCCACCTGTTGGAGCACACGCTGCGTGGAATAATGGACAGGGCACTTGAGGCAGAACAGAGGCAGGAAGAGGAGGACTTCCTTAGCTCTCAAGGCCCCCTTTATCCAGACAGTGTTCCTGCGTGCCCGCCGATCACACAGGAAGAGGACGAGGAGGAAGAGGAGGAGGAGGAAGATTGTGTCAGTATGGAGGTGGAGCCTGGCACTCAGCATCAGCAGCAGTCTTTAAGGGATCAGTCCCAAGAAACACATGGACTTGTACGTGGCTGGGAGGAGGTGGCTGCGGACCATGTCGTTCTTAGTGACCCAGAGGACTCCGGACCGAATGCCTCAGCAAACCTACGCTGCATGGCCTCCCTGATCCTGCAAAGCCTGCGTAAGGATCCTCGTATTCGTGGTATCAAGGAGAAGGACCAATACTGGCTGGCAACCCTCCTTGATCCACGTTACAAGGGTAAGGTTGCGGACCTTATCTTGCCATCGCAGAGGGAGCAGAGGATGAAACATCTTCAGGAGGCCTTGCAGAAAGGTCTGTGCAACGCGTTCCCAGAGACTGGGAGGTTACAAACTCCTGTTTCTGGACAACGTGTTGCTGAGGCTTCGGTCAGTCAAAGAAGGAGCGGTGGAGAAGGTGGCCGTCTGACCGATGCGTTCAGACAATTTTTTGGTCCGCAGCCCCAAGGTATGATCGGTTCCAGCAACCATCGCCAGCGTCTGTTTTACATGGTGCAGGAATACCTAGGGGCAAGATCAGACTTGGACACCTTTCCCACCGAAAATCCTCTGGGTTACTGGGTCTTGAGGATGGATCACTGGCCAGAGCTTGCACAGTATGCAATTGAGCTACTGGCCTGTCCTGCATCCAGCGTTCTTTCGGAACGCACATTCAGTGCTGCTGGAGGCGTGGTAACCGATCACAGGGTGCGTCTGTCCACCGACTCGGTCGATCGGCTGACCTTCATAAAAATGAATGAGTCTTGGATCACCACCAGCTACCAAGCACCTGATGCTGATGTAACCGAATAATTTTTTTTGAAATCTCAGATCCCTTCAAAGACTGCCTATGCTGATGCTGAGTGACTATCCCTGAGTAATTATCCTCTTCCTCCTCAATCATCACGCTGATAGCTTGTAAGAACATTTTTGGTTCTGGGCGCCACCACCAGTGCCTAAGGCACAATTTTTCAGCCCCTGTTTAACAGGGGCGTGTAATTACAATTTTTGATGTAATACTTTGCAGCAGGGCTCGTTCCTGCATTCCAACTAGAGTGTCTGTGAGGGGTTGCAGTGTTGTGGCACCAGCACCAGTGCCTAGGGCCCAATTTTTCTGCCCCTGTCTAACAGGGGCGTGTAATTACAATTTTTGATGCAATACTTTGCAGCAGGGCTCGTTCCTGCGTTCCAACTAGAGTGTCTGTGAGGGGTTGCAGTGTTGTGGCACCAGCACCAGTGCCTAAGGCCCAATTTTTCTGCCCCTGTCTAACAGGGGCGTGTAATTACAATTTTTGATGCAATACTTTGCAGCAGGGCTCGTTCCTGCGTTCCAACTAGAGTGTCTGTGAGGGGTTGCAGTGTTGTGGCACCAGCACCAGTGCCTAAGGCCCAATTTTTCTGCCCCTGTCTAACAGGGGCGTGTAATTACAATTTTTGAAGCAATAATTTGCAGCAGGGCTCGTTCCTGCGTTCCAACTAGAGTGTCTGTGAGGGGTTGCAGTGTTGTGGCACCAGCACCAGTGCCTAAGGCCTAATTTTTCAGCTCCTGTTCAACAGGGGCATGTAATTACAATTCTTGATCTAATATTTCACAGCAGGGCCCTGTGAGGGCTTACAGTGTTGTGGCCACAGCAACACCTAAGGCCCAAATTTCTGCTGAGTATATAGGGCAGGACCCTACTTTCAAACATCTAACTTACAAACGACTCCTACTTGCAAACGGAAGGAGACAACAGGAAGTGAGATGAAATCTACCCCTAGGAAGGGAAATTCTCTCCTGTAAGAGTTAATATGGGAAAACAATTTCTCCTTTCCACTGATGCTTTCCAATCCTTGTTCCACAAAAAAACCCAAATTTTCAAAAAACATTTTTCATTGGGACAAAAAAGTGAGGTGAAATCTTCTGAAGAGGAGGAAAGACAGCAAAACAAATGTCACAGGGGTGATAACCCTTCCCTATGTTTTCCAAAAAGCTTAGAAAAGATTTTTTGGCTGGAGCTAAACACGTTAAAAATGTTCAAAATTACAAACAGATTCTACTTAACAACAAACCTACAGTCCCTGTCTTGTTTGCACCGCCTGTATACTGCTGTTCAGAGTATATAGGGCCTGGTGGCCCCACACCTTTCCTTATTTTAATTTGGGTGCGGGGTTCCCCTTAATATCCATACAAGACCCAAAGGGCCTGGTAATGGACTGGGGGGTACCCATGCCGTTTGTCTCACTGATTTTCATCCATATTGCCATGACCCGACATGACATTAAACCCGCAAGCAGTTTTAAATGAGATTTTTTCCTTTAAAAATGACATTTGGTGCAGGGACTGTTCTAAACATGGGAAACACGCGTCACTTTACAGGCATACTATAGACACCCCCCAGGTACGATATTTAAAGGAATATTTCACTTTTTTTTTTTTACTTTAAGCATCATTAAAATCACTGCTCCCGAAAAAACGGCCGTTTTTAAAAGTTTTTTTGGCATTGATACATGTCCCCTGGGGTAGGACCCGGGTCCCCAAACCCTTTTTAGGACAATACCATGCAAATTAGCCTTTAAAATGAGCACTTTTGATTTCGAACGTTCGAGTCCCATAGACGTCAATGGGGTTCTAACGTTCGTGCGAACTTTCGGTCCGTTCGCGGGTTCTGGTGCGAACCGAACCGGGGGGTGTTCGGCTCATCCCTAGTGCTGGGGGGTTATCTAGGGTGTAGAGGAGTCAGAGTGCTGAGGGGGATATCTGAGGTGTAGAGGGGTCAGAGTGCTGAGGGGGATATCTGAGGTGTAGAGGAGTCAGAGGGCTGAGGGGGATATCTGGGGTGTAGAGGGGTCAGAGTGCTGAGGGGGATATCTGAGGTGTAGAGGAGTCAGAGGGCTGAGGGGGATATCTGGGGTGTAGAGGGGTCAGAGTGCTGAGGGGAATATCTGGGGTGTAGAGGGGGTCACAGTGCTGGGGGGGATATCTGGGGTGTAGAGCGGTCAGAGTGCTGGGGGGATGTCTGGGGTGTAGAGGGATCACAGTGCTGGGGGGATATCTGGGGTGTACAGGGGTCACAGTGCTAGGGGGATATCTGGGGTGTAGAGGGGTCACAGTGCTGGGGGGGATATCTGGGGTGTAGAGGGGTCAGAGTTCTAAGGTGTAGAGGGGTCAGAGTGCTGGGGAGTTATTTATTTGGGGTTGAGAATCCAGGGGTGTGGAGGTGGTAACAGGATAACAATTTTAGGGGGAAACCTGGTGTGTGTGTGTGTGTGGGGGGGGCGGGGTTGGTTGGGTGAAGTTAGGAGTGCTGGATGTATATAAGATGCAGAGGGGTTACAATGTTGGGGGTATCTGAGGCCCTGTCAGGCTGGATGGTGCCTCATGATTTTTATTGGCGGCCGTGTCTATACTTGTTACAACTGTCCTGAGCATCATTCTAGCAGATATATTATATGCACAGAACAGCTTTGTTATTTTATATATGTAGTATTTTGCAATGGTTTCTTTGCTGTACAGAATGATTTTTCATGTAGTTAAAAGGGGAAGCTCCGCTTGTCTGCCTCCTACCTACTTGATGTCTGTTTACCTGCGCCGTCTCCATTGTAGGTGCCCCAGAGCATTACTTTGCCCAGGGGCCCATGATGCTATTAAGACGGCCCTGACCCCCTCCTGTACTATGTCCGCACAGCCTCTGACCCCTGTATCATGTCCGCAAAGCCTCTGACCCCCTGTATCATGTCCGCACAGCCTCTGACTCCCTGTACCTGTGCGCACAGCCTCTGATCTAAACCCCTTCTAATCCCTCCCTACTCTATCGATTTTAACACATGCTTTTGCTGCAGATACGCTAACTTGTTTTCCATTTTTTATTATATTCTGTGCCATCCGTTGAAAACAGGAAATGAGAGGGCAAACTCTGAACAAGGAAACCTGACTGACCCCAAATGGGACTATATAAAATCTAACAAGACATACAGGTACCTGAAGGCGCTCACTACATTGTACCATTAAACATTTAAAGCAGTATTAAACCCAAATAAAAAAATGTATTATATTGCAACTTACCAATCCTTAAATGTAGCGTCTGCATTCATTTTCTTTATTTTGTTTTTTTTACTTTATTTCCCCTATCATCTGATGAGGTACTAGAGATCGCCACAACACCAGTGACACTCTTTCTGTCGTAGGGTGTCTCCATTCTGGTTGGAGGAGCCATGGAGATACCTATAGACAGCAGTCAGTCTGGGAGAGAGTACTGTCAGATGCACTAGCAGATGGACTTGACTAATGAATTAAAGTCGAACTTCAGCTATGACATTTTAGGCAGTCATAGCAACAGTTTTGTTT
Source organism: Aquarana catesbeiana (assembly GCF_042186555.1). Classification (NCBI taxonomy): domain Eukaryota; kingdom Metazoa; phylum Chordata; class Amphibia; order Anura; family Ranidae; genus Aquarana; species Aquarana catesbeiana. Next base: position 341,889,992 of record NC_133329.1, read on the forward strand.
TCTGATGGGATAAAGATTTTACATAAATGAGTGAAAGCTAACCAATGGAAGCACCCATGTCATTGGTAAACGATTTGTCTCAACTGGCACTTTTGCCACATGGTCTGTTAAAGTAAGTTGAAAAATAACAGACTTACTGACCTGGTGAAAATAAAGGGAAAATGAGCCCGAAAAGAAAACTGATGCAGCTGCAATATATTGCATTTTTTATTTTGGGATTAGATAGACTTTAACAGCTTCAACTTAAAGGGGTTCTCTTTTATAGTTCTGAAAGCGCAGAGGTATGTGATGTACAGTAAGAGATGATACTGGAAGTCAATAGTTTGCACAGATATGTAAGGGAGTGAACAGCTTCAAATATCAAGAATGGCCTAGATTGGCAGACTGCTTCCACTTTTATCATAATATCAAAGTTCTGTCCTTTATAGTGTAGCGCTGGGTCCTCTGATCTTTGCCTTGACTCTATAATAAAAACCTCAGTCCCTCTGACACACCAAGTTAGGCAGATAGCAACTGTACCTCTGACAGCAAAAGGATGCGTACTCAAAACACAGTTATAACTCAGTATCTGAAAATGAACATCAGTCTGATATGGAGTAAAGAAGTACATTATATTGTAGCAAATTAAAGGGGATAGAAAAGTGTACATACAGAGATAGGTATAATATACCTCTATACTCCCCAGACAGAAAGTTACTACGTAGTAATTTAAAGTAATGGCCGCTGGTTAGATCTATACTTGGTAAACTGCAAATCAGCATTAAGCAATGGCATAAACTACATGTACAGTAAAGGTATTGGCACAACTTTCCTGCTACCAGTATACTAAACTACTAGAGTGCACTGTAGGAATGATTACACTAATACCCAGATCTACTGCAGCAGTGACTCTTTGCTAGGGGCAAAGACTGAAGTCCTTGTAGAGTAGCTTATCTAAAGTGACAGTCCTATTCTCTGGATCTTCAGCTGGCTAACATTGGGGCCCAGACCTTAACAGTGGTGCACATGAATTTAGTCCCTGTGGAATCTGCATGCAGTGGTATAGGCTGCTAATCAAGTGTCTAATCCCTAGATGCTCAGGTCCTAATAGCAGAATCATGGCCACAAGGCCCTCGCACTAACTCAGCAATACAGCCATGAAACTCACTGCTCTACAAGTGCACTCTTGGTTGACCTGGTGCAACTCCAGTCTTTAGTCCACCAGATTACAGCCCTTCACTGCCTGTGTAGCAAGAGACTGTTTCCTGCAATCACTTAGTCCCCAGTGTCCATGCACTCTGAGCCATTCTCCCTTTATATCTCTCACTCTCTCTGCCCCAATGCAAAGGGCCTTGTTCACCATTCAGGCTGATTGTATGAGGTGGGCACGCACCCAGACAGAAAGATGTGCTCGCTCATATTGCTCGCAGCAAAGACCACCGCTGGTCGATCAGCAGCTCGGGAAAATCAGCCTCTTTCCACCCTCCCATCATTGTATCCACCTGGGAGCTGTAGTCCAATGGTCATAGAAGTCCAAAGTCTGGCCCCCCTCCCAAACTTCAAATCACACCTTCCACTGTAGCCAGGATAGAAGTCTAATGCCGTGTATACACGGGCGGACTTTTCGACCAGACTGGTCCGACGGAACGAATCCGTCGGACAATTCGACCGTGTGTGGGCCTCATCGGACCTGCAGTGGACTTTTCCGGTCGAAAAACAGACGGACTTTAGATTTGGAACATGTTTCAAATCTTTCCGCCGGAACTCCGCCGGACTCAGTTCCTATCGAGAAATCCGCTTGTCTGTATGCTAGTCCGACGGACGAAAACTGACGCTAGGGCAGCTATTGGCTACTGGCTATCAACTTCCTCATTTTAGTCCGGTCGTATGTCATCGCGTACGTATCCGTCGGACTTTGGTGTGATCGTGTGTAGCCAAGTCCGTTTGTTCGAAAGTCCATCAAAAGTCAGTCGAAAGTCCGTCGGAAAGACCGTCGGACCTTTGATGCCGAAAAGTCCGCCCGTGTATACACAGCATAAGAAACTCTTTTGACTTGCCCGCTCCCCTTGCTGCTGGCAATGTGGCAATGTGATTGAATCCAGCATAACTGTTCAGTAATAGTGTAAAGCGCCGCTGCAGACTATTTAACTCACTCCCTATAGCCAAGCATCTGGCTATAATAGTCATCCAAGTATAAAATAAATGCCTTTCTGTTACCTGTATTACACATTTATTTTATACATGATATTGGGATCTGTAATTACTGGGACATACTGTAAAGGTAATTGTAACATACTGAGAAACATACTGTAGGTTAAGCATGAATCCTCACCATCCTCCTAACTATGGACAGTGATGACAAACTCAAGCCAGAATTCAAACATTTTTTACTGCACAGGGATCCCCTGCAATCTCTGTCCATCATTTAGGGGATGTTGATATAGATGACTTTTCCTGCAAACACTTTCTATTACAGAGTTTTGTTCTATAAGGGTGAACTTGTTACTAAACTTTATAATTTACATGCTGACTGAGTGCACATACAATATGCCCAAATGATTGGGTCTAATTTTAGATAAATAGTGAGTAAAGGTAAACAGCATGGAGCTATTAACCTGAAGCTGACCTTGAATCCCATGGTGCAGTTAGCAGACCTGTGAATTAGGCTGATGAGTGGCAGGAGAAAAGTCCCGTAATGTGCTGCAATTATCCTCTTGCAACATCATCCGATACACAGGGTGCACACTATGTTCAAAGACTACATTGAAGGAAACATGAAAGGAAATAGAGCAGGGAGGAAACAGGTGGGCCTGGGCTAGCCTTTCAAGGATAAAACAATGGCTTATTAACCATTAAAATGCCAGATGTCTGCACACAATCAAGAAATAACTAAATCATTCTTGTACGGGTCATTCGAAATTTGGTTTGATAAAAAGGATCAGTGAATGCAAATACGAAAAAATATAAATATCCTCATTAGGCTAAACTATTTTATAAGTATACAGGCATGGAATGGGAATATTGGAGTTCTGGCAATTGGCAGAAGGGTTTCTTGTAAAAAATCCAGTGGGGAACTTTGTGGACCTTAGTACTACTAGTACCAGCTGAGGGACTAGTCTGCCTATATAAGGCTGTTAGGTCAACATTCAGTCATGGCGATCCTTTAAGAAATTAAAGGAAGATAAAGCATCCAACATCTGAGAGGTGGAATCTGTTTAGTTCTCACCTGCCCTCAATGGGTTTCACTGGTGACTTAGCTCTTTGATAGCTTTGATGTAAAGTGTCCTTCAGCACTAAGGAGGACTGACCTGCCATGATGCCCGGTCTGACTTTTTTATTCTAAAGTAGGTTGCTAGGTCTTTCTTCCTTACAGGAAATTTAGATGCAGCCACTTAAGAAAGTTACCAGTTAACCCACCTATATCCTTTCAAGTTGTGTGGGGAACCCACACAAACACAACTAATTACCCAAATGCTCCACAGATTGTTCCTAGATAAAATTGAGTCCATAATCCCAACACTAAGGTGGAGACCATTTAGTCAGTGCACTACCTGTACAATAATATCCATACAAAGATAGGATAAATAATCTGTCTGTAAAGACCACTATGGACCTATCAAATAGGAAAATATATAGACTATTTTAAAAATTAATAAATAAAGAAAACAAAAAAATCCGAAAAATTAAAACATTACCGTGCTATATTCTGATGCAAAATGTTTGCTTCAACTCACAACAAAAAATATCATGATATAAATGAATATATTTTACTCATTTGGAGTTGTTGTACTATACCTACAAGAACTAGTTATATGTCCTGCTCATGGCTGTATTTACCATAGCAACATCCATGGGCCAACAGCGCCAAGCCTCAAAATTTACACATTTTGAATTCTTTTTGCATGTTTACCATCCCTCTTTTTTTATTTCTAGACATTCAAGGTTAAATTTAGCAACAAAAAGGCTCTTTAAAGTTAATGCAGAAGTACGGTAATCCCATCGATTTAACAGTTTCAAAAAACTATTACATTCCCGGGATGCGGGAATGCTAACTGTCAAATTGATTGTGTTCTCAACCAAACTGTCAAATCATCCAATTGCTGGTGTCATAATTGATCACATGTGCAGCATCATGGCAGTTGAAGACTAAACAGAGGCCAAGATGGCAGCTTCCTTGGCTGAAAACAATAGGAGGGTTTACTTCCACTTTAAGGAAACATGAAATTATTACATGAAGCTGGTGCAGCTGTGCATAGAAACCAATCAGCTTCCTTGTTTTATAGTCAAAGCTTAATTGAACAAGCTGAAGTTAGAAGCTGATTGGCCACAATGCACAGCTGCACCAGATTTTGCACTCTCTTGCAGTTAGAGCCTGGCAAAGCATCAGAAAGGAGGAAACACAGTCGTTGGTAATGTCCATGGGTTACAGACTTCAGGCAGTCATTGCCAGTAAAGGATTCACAACAAAATATTAAAAATGAACATTTTATTTATGATTATATTAATTTGTCCAATTACATTTGATCCCCTGAAATGAGGGTCTGTGTATAAAAATGGTTGCAGTTCCTAAAATTTGTACTTGATATTTATGTTCAACCCCTTGAATTAAAGCTGAAAATCTGCACTTCAAATTCATTTGGATTGTTTCATTTTAATTTGATTCTGGTGGCATACAGAATCAAAAGTATTAAAATTGTGCCTGTGTCCAAATATATATGGACCTAACTGTATATGCATCCACACAGTGCTAAAACATATTATATAGCATTTCTGCAGTAAAAAAGATAATATGAGAAAAAAATCATACCTCTGGTGCCATCCAGAAAGGTGTGCCCACAGATGTATTTCTGCGGAGACGTGCACTGGTAAGCTGAGCTGAGACCCCTGTCATATAAAAGTAAAAAATAACAAATTATTAGACCAGTGATTTGCTTGTAGAATCTACTTCTACCTGAGCAACAAGCAATTGTGGAACATGAGATATCATTTGAGGTGGTCCTAATCTATGTGAGATATACATGTTTATAGTATACTGTATACAATATATAAAGCCCTCAACACTTTCTATTTTAGTTTTGGATAACCCAGTTGTAAATATTGCCTGCATCTCTGCTAGGTAGACTCCCCTTCAGTTTCTGCTTTGACACCTGTCACCTTGACAGGAATTAGTGGAATCACACCAATTGGGAATCAGACAGTACTAAAACCTGACCACGTTTTGTAAACTTTCCTGAAATTTTATGCTGAAAAAAAATTATTTTATACTATTTATGGGAAATATCCCATTTTCTGTCTGGTGTCTGTCAAACAGACAGGAAGGGAGAAGAGATCCCTCCAATGGGGACAAAAAGAGCAGTAAAACTTGACAGATATTTCATTCTACTCAAAGCTAAAAAAAAGCCCTTAAAGGAACCATAACACCTAAAATAAATACCTTGTAAAAGCAAAGTGGGAGAATTTAAATGACCACTGTAATCCCATGTAGGGGGGCTCTTATACAGATGGCCCCCTTACTATTTTCTGATTGGGCAAAGTGTAGACCATGAAGTCAAAAGCCTTCCTCTTCATCTTTTCATCAGAGAACACTTTGTATCCATTAGACCCCTTTCACACTGAGGCGCTTTACAGGCGCCACAGTGCTAAAAATAGCGCCTGCATAGCGCCTGTAAAGAGCCGCTCCTGTCTCTCCATTATGAAAGCCCGAGTGCTTTCACACTGGAGCGGTGCGCTTGCAGGACGTTAAAAAAACTTCTGCAAGCAGCATCTTTGGAGTGGTGAAGGAGCCGCTCCTGCCCATTGAAATCAATGGGACAGTGCAGCTATACCGCCAGCACAGCAGCTTTGTGGTGGTTTTAACCCTTTCTTGGCCACTAGCGGGGGGTAAAAGCTCCCCGCTAGCGGCCGAATAGCGACGTGAAATTTACGGTAAAGCGCTGCTAAAAAAAGCGGCGTTCTACCGCCGACGCACCCACCACCCCAGCGTGAAAGGGGCCTTAAACTGGTTGTAAACCTCTGACATGAAATATGAATAAAGCATATCCCTCTATAGTGTGTACTATATGCATTAGTCACTTCTGACAAGCTTTCCTGACAGCAAGAGAAAAATCCCTCCAATTAGCTCTCAGAGCTCTTCTCACTGAGCTCTCTACCCCTAGCTTTCTGAAAGCTGTAGAGAAGAGAAGACTGCAGATCAACAGAATAACTTATGTAGGAGGATTTGTTTCAACTCTGTGCATCACCTGGGGCCAGTCGCTTCTCTGGGTGTACTGTACCTCACTCTGTAGTAATAGGGATGCTCTATATAGTTTCTACACAATGTGTGTGGGGGGGGGGGATTTGCTAAAACTGGAGTGCAAAATCTGGTTCAGCATAGAAACCAATCAGCTTCCAGGTTTTGTTGTCAAAGCTCAATTTAACAAGCTAAAGTTAGAAACTGATTGGCTACTATGCACAGCTGCACCAGATTCTTTGTTCATCAGTTTTAGTAAATCTTTCCTGCTATGATTTTTTGATCTAATGTTCATCTGGTATGATCTGCACAAGATTTTGGTTTAAAGCTTTCTGCAATCTCCAGGATGTCATTTGGATTGAGTCACTGTTCGCCAAGCTACTAATGCCCCAAACACACGGTCGGATTTTCCGACGGAATATGTTCGATGGGAGCTTGTTGTCGGAAATTCTGACCGTGTGTGCGCTCCAGCGGACATTTTCCATCAGAATTTCCGTCACACAAAATTTGAGAGCTGGTTCTCAAATTTTCCGACAACAACATCCGTTGTTGTAAATTCCGATCGTGTGTACACAATTCTGACGCACAAAGTTCCACGCATGCTCGGAATCAAGCGGAAGAGCAGCACTGGCTATTGAACTTCATTTTTCTCGGCTCATTGTACGTGTTGTACGTCACCACGTTCTTGACGTTCGGAATTTCCGACAAGATTTGTGTGACCGTGTGTATGCAAGACAAGTTTTTTGTTGGATATTGATTTTTTGTTGTCGGAATGTGCGATCATATGTACGCAGCATAAAACTGTAAGTTAAGCTCTCACCACAACTGGATCCATTGTAGAGAGCACACTCTCAGTGTGATTGCGAACACATTCTGTAAATGGCGGCAGTGCTGAGTGACTGACTCCCTGTGGTCAGTGTGCAGAGAAGACACTTGTCACAGGACACAGAAGACTGTGGCTATCACTGTAGTAGCACTGACTACTACAGTAGTTATCAGCCTGCTCAGTGGCCCCACAGATATGAAATATACATATGCACATTGGTCAAAGCTGGGGGGTTTAGTCTTAAGGACTCATTTAAGGGTTTTGTTAAGGGTTTGATTTACAGTGGGAACGGAAAGTATTCAGACCCCCTTAAATTTTTCACTCTTTGTTATATTGCAGCCATTTGCTAAAATCATTTAAGTTCATTTTTTTCCTCATTAATGCACACACAGCACCCCATATTTTTGCAGATTTATTAAAAAAGAAAAACTGAACTATCCCATGGTCCTAAATATTCAGACCCTTTGCTCAGTATTTAGTAGAAGCACCCTTTTGATCTAATACAGCCATGAGTCTTTTTGGGAAAGATGCAACAAGTTTTTTCACACCTGGATTTGGGGATCCTCTGCCATTCCTCCTTGCAGATCCTCTCCAGTTCTGTCAGGTTGGATGGTAAACATTGGTGGACAGCCATTTTTAGGTCTCTCCAGAGATGCTCAATTGAGTTTAAGTCAGGGCTCTGGCTGGGCCATTCAAAAACAGTCACGGAGTTGTGAAGCCACTCCTTCGTTATTTTAGTTGTGTGCTTAGGGTCATTGTCTTGTTGGAAGGTAAACCTTTGGCCCAGTCTAAGGTCCTGAGCACTCTGGAGAAGGTTTTCATCCAGGATATCCCTGTACTTGGCCGCATTCATCTTTCCCTCGATTGCAACCAGTCGTCCTGTCCCTGCAGCTGAAAAACACCCCCACAGCATGATGCTGCCACCACCATGCTTCACTGAGGGGACTGTATTGGACAGGTGATGAGCAGTGCCTGGTTTTCTCCACACATACCGCTTAGAATTAAGGCCAAATAGTTCTAACTTGGTCTCATCAGACCAGAGAATCTTATTTCTCACCATCTTGGAGTCCTTCAGGTGTTTTTTTAGCAAACTCCATGCAGGCTTTCATGTGTCTTGCATTGAGGAGAGGCTTCCGTCAGGCCACTCTGCCATAAAGCCCTGACTGGTAGAGGGCTGCAGTGATGGTTGACTTTCTACAACTTTCTCCCATTTCCCGACTGCATCTCTGGAGCTCAGCCACAGTGATCTTTGGGTTCTTCTTTACCCCTCTCACCAAGGCTCTTCTCCCCCAATAGCTCAGTTTGGCTGGACGGCCAGCTCTAGGAAGGGTTCTGGTCGTCCCAAACGTCTTCCATTTAAGGATTATGCAGGCCACTGTGCTCTTAGGAACCTTAAGTGCAGCAGAAATTTTTTATGAAACCTTGGCCAGATCTGTGCCTTGCCAAAATTCTGTCTCTGAGCTTTTCAGGCAGTTCCTTTGACCTCATGATTCTCATTTGCTCTGACATGCACTGTGAGCTGTAAGGTCTTATATAGACAGGTGTGTGGCTTTCCTAATAAAGTCCAATCAGTATAATCAAACACAGCGGGACTCAAATGAAGGTGTAGAACCATCTCAAGCATGATCAGAAGAAATGGACAGCACCTGAGTTAAATATATGAGTGTCACAGCAAAGGGTCTGAATACTTAGGACCATGTGATAGTTCAGTTTTTCTTTTTTAATAAATCTGCAAAAATGTCAACAATTCTGTGTTTTTCTGTCAATATGGGGTGTTGTGTGTACATTAATGAGGAAAAACTGAACTTAAATGATTTTAGCAAATGGCTGCAATATAACAAAGAGTGAAAAATTTAAGAGGGTTTGAATACTTTCCGTCCCCGCTGTAATGCCCTGTACACACGGTCAGATTTTCCAATGGAAAATGTGTGATAGGACCTTGTTGTCGGATATTCCGACCGTGTGTGGGCTCCATCACACATTTTCCATCGGAATTTCCAACACACAAAGTTTGAGAGCTTGCTATAAAATCTTCCGACAACAAAATCCGTTGTCGGAAATTCCGATCGGGTGTACACAAATCCGACGCACAAAGTGCCACGCATGCTCAGAATAAATTAAGAGAGGAAAGCTATTGGCTACTGCCCTGTTTATAGTCCCGACGTACGTGTTTTACGTCACCGCGTTTAGAACGATCGGATTTTCCGACAACTTTGTGTGACCTTGTGTATGCAAGACAAGTTTGAGCCAACAGCCGTCGGAAAAAATCCATGGATTTTGTTGTCGGAATGTCCGATCAATGTCCGACCGTGTGTACAGGGCATTTGCCTAAATTTAAGTCTTATGGTGAGTTTATGCGTGTAAATGTTTTAGTAAACGTTAGCGTGCGTTAATGATTGAGTAAGAAGATTGTGATGGATAGGGGATGTTATTGGGAAACTATAATGATTTTTTGTGAGTTTTACTTTAACTGTTTTTTTTCTAAACGTATCTTTTATGTGTGTTTTTGTGCTTGTAGCTAATCTTTTTTACAAATAAACATGTAATACATGACTAAAAATTGCCAAATGTCTGTGAAGTTTCTTATATTTCCAGATCATGGTATAGCTAGTTGTAGTTAGTCAACTTCAGCCGGACTTGTTATGTGATGTTGAAGATGCTTAGTAGCTTAACCAAGCTGCTTCATCAGTTCTAATTAGGGTTGGGAGTAAACCCCAACATTTATATTTAGCCACACAGCAAAGTTAGTCACCTTAATCAAATTGCCATGAAATGTGCAAGGCAAACATTGATTGTCCAAAACAGGGTGGGAGGTTTGAAATTCTATACCACCCCCTTGTAATTACATAATTCCATCCTATTGGGACAGGAGGTCTGCCTCATTTGTTAATCCTTCAAATCCATTACATGGTTGGTGGTGTTAATTATTGTTAAAGCAGAGTTCCAGCCGCAAAACACTGTAGCTGCTGACTTTTAAAAAGGACACTTACCTGTCCAGGGAGTCTATAATTGTTATCATAGGTGTATTTAAATGATAGAGACAGAATGTCAACCAAAAATCGAGACAAAAACACTTGAAACAAAGGTTATAAATTGAGTTGCAGTTCAGTAAGTAAAATAAGTATTTGATCCCCTACCAATCAACAATAATTCTGACTCCCACAGACTGGTTACAGTATGTGCTCATGTGGTACACAGATTAGTCTTGTCAATTTAAGAAGGTGCTCCTAAGGACAACCTGTTATGTTTATTAAAGACACCTGTCCACAGAATCTCTTTCTTCCATTCAAACCTCACCATCATGGTCAAGACCAAAGAGCTGTCAAAGAACATCTGGGACAAGATTGTAGACCTACACAAGGCTGGAATGAGCTATAGGGCCATCAGCAGAAGATTGGTGAGAAGGAGACAACTGTTGGAGCAATTATTTGCACATGGAAGAAACATAAAATAACCATCAATCGCCCTCAGTCTGGAGCTCCATGCAAGTTTCCGCCTTATGGGGCAAAGATGATCATGAGAAAAGTCAAAGATCAGCCCAGAACTACACAGGAAGAGGTTGTGAACAATCTCAAGGGAGTTGGGACCACAGTCACTAAACAAACCATTGGTAACAGAATGGTTGCCATGGATTGAAATCCTGCAATGCCCACGAGGTCCCCACTTCTCAAGAAGGCACATTTACAGGCCCATCTGAAGTTTGCCAACGAACATCTAAATGATTCAGAGAAGGATTGGGAGAAGGTGCTGTGGTCAGATGAGACCAAAATTTTGCTCTTTGGCATTAACTCGGCTCCCTGTGTTTGGAGGAAGAAGAATGCTGACTATGGCCCTAAGAATACCATCCCTACCGTCAAGCACGGAGGTGGAAACATTATGCTATGGATCTGTTTCTTTACTTAAGGACTTTGCCGCATTGAGGGGCCAATGGATGGGGCCATGTATTGTAAACATTCTTGGATGAGAACCTTCTTCCCTCAGCCAAAACACTGAAGATGGGTAGTGGATAGGTCTTCCAGCATGACCGAGACCCAAAACATACCGCCAAGGCAACAAAGGAGTGGCTCAAGAAGAAGCACATTAAGGTCATGGAGTAGCCTAGCCAGTCTCCAGACCTTAATCCTATAGAAAATGTATGGAGGGAGCTGAAACTTTGAGTTGCCAAGTGACAGCCAAAAAACCTCAGAAAAGTCTGTAAGGTGAACTTACACAGGACCCCAACCTCACCCCCCCCCCCCCCCCCGTCCCCCCCCCCTGTCCCGCTGACCTGCATGGTGGCAATCACCGTTCTAAGCCCCAGTATAGCCGCCTCATGGCTCCGGCGCTTAGAAATCCTCTCAGCTTTCTCTCTTCTTCTTCTTCCCCGCTGAGAGGACAGGCTACGCGGGTTCTGATTGGTTGGCGCCGCCCATGTGATGGCGCCGACCAATTAGAATGCTCCTAAACATCCCTCATGATGGGGTACAATTGGAAGATTAAGCTCTGGGGATTTCTAAGCGCCGGAGCTGTGAGGCGGCTATACCGGGGCTCAGAACAGGCGTTCGCCGCCATGCAGGTCAGCGGGACGGAGGGGGGTGAGGTGGGGGTCCTGTCTAATTTCACCTTACAGATTTTTCTGTAAAGGTGAACTTACCCTTTAAGGATTTAGAGAAGATCTGTAAAGAAGAGTGTATCTGAGATGTGTGCAAACGTGATAACCAACTGCAAGAAATGTCTTACCTCTGTGCTTACTAAGTCATGTTTTGCTTGGAGATTAAATACTTATTTTACTCACTGAATTGCAACTCAATTTATAACATTTGTAATACCGGTATGTGTTTTTCTGGATTTTTGGTTGATATTCTGTCTCTATCATTTAAAATACACCTAGTGTATGATAAAAAATTACCCTTCATTTCTTTACTTTATAAGTTTATAAAAATCTGCAGGGGATCAAATAATGATCAAAAAATGATTTTTCCCACTGTAGGGGCACTTAGGTGAGGTGTGGGATTTATACATGTTCTTAGTGCCAAGAACTCTACATCAAAAACAATCAGCACTGAGAACTAAAATACCATTGTCTGCATTATTGTTCTGAGTCAGAGGATCAATGTGACAGCCAGGGACATCAGCAATGACAGCTTATGTGTAACCCCCATCACTGATGTCTTGTAAAAAAAAATAATTTCCCCTGAGTTTGGATACATAAAGGAATTTAGATGATGAAATGAAGAATGCAAATAAGGATGCTTTGCAGTTCATAAGATTACTGAACATTACAGTATTCAATAGAACTGGCTAGACTGTAAACACACTTTTCATTACTATTTTCTATTTATAGGCCCCCCACGCTTGCCAAAAATGCAATCTGATCACGGGGAGAAACACAGGTCAGGAGGTATTTATACACACAAAGCCATTCACATCACAGCAGGACGCTGGCTTAGCAGGTGACAGGTGTTAGATGTGCACTGCTCCTATAGGTTGCCAGAGGATAGTTGTTCTATTGTGAAATGACATTCCCAAGGTTACCAGGGACTTCTATTACTATCAGTACATCACTGAACACAGCCAGTAATCAGTCAATTTCACGTCTGCTCTGGATGCAGTCAGTACCTGTACATTTCATATGCAGGTAGGAGAAACATTCCAACTGCTGAAACAGAGGTATAACAAAAAGTAACAAGGTCTGTTGTAAAATCCTAGGAAAACGAATTATATGTGCATGGGGGTAGATATATATATTCATTACATATGCAAGCGCTGCCTTGCTTTTACGTAATGCTACACATTGCTTCTGCTTTCCCATCTCTGTCAATGCAAGTTTACCAGACAGGTCTATCTGGACATAATCAGTGAACTACTGCCTAACAGCTGTTAATCAGGGAGGCAGAGTAACTATATATATATATATATATATATCTAAACCGCTGGCAACAAAAGTGAGTACACCCCTAAGTGAAAATGTCCAAATTGGGCCCAAAGTGTCAATATTTTGTGTGGCCACCATTATTTTCCAGCACTGCCTTATCCCTCTTGGGCCTGGAGTTCACCAGAGCGTCACAGGTTGCCACTGGAGTCCTCTTCCACTTCTCCATGATGACATCCCGAAGATGGTGGATGTTAGAGACCTTGCGCTTCTCCACCTTCTGTTTGAGGATGCCCCACAGATGCTCAATAGGGTTTAGGTCTGGAGACATGCTTGGCCAGTAGATCACCTTTACCCTCAGCTTCTTTAGCAAAGTAGTGGTTGTCTTGGAGGTGTGTTTGGGGTCATTATCAGGGCTTTTTTTCAGCTGGAACTCACCGGTACCTCTGGCAGCCCTCTCCTCTCCTGGGAGTGACATGTCTGCACGATCATCAGATTCATGTCTCCCGTCCCTGCAGCAGCCTGTTTCACTCACACACTGCAGAACGAAGCTGTCTCCTCCCCCTCCTCCTTCTCATTCAGCCCTGTATACACACACAAGAGGAGGGGGAGCAGGAACACGCGCTGACTTCAGGTCTGTACAAACTTTTCTATGCTTTATAGATAGACAGGGAGGAGGAGGGGGAGAATGGCTGGGATTGGGAAGGAGAAAACTAAAACGATGCACACTTGGAGGATTAGGAGGATATGTGCTTTGGTATGAGAAAAGAAATATGCCGGAAATCAGTGTGGGATTCATTTTGAAACATGACAGCCCCTTCCAGCACTAGCTCCCCTCTCCCCCAGCACATTTCCAACCCCCCCTTCCAGCACTAGCCCACCCCCTTCCAGCACTATCCCCCGTCTCACTCAGCACATTTCCACCCCATCTTCCAGCACTAGCCCCCCTCTCCGCCCAGCACATTTCCAACCCCCCCTTCCAGCACTAGCCCTCTCCCCCCTCCCCCCTTCCAGCACTAGCCCTCTCCCCCCTCCTTCCAGCACTAGCCCTCTCCCTTCCAGCACTAGCCCTCTCCCCCCTCCCCCCTTCCAGCACTAGTCCTCTCCCCCCTCCCAGCACTAGCCCTCTCCCCCCTCCCAGCACTAGCCCTCTCCCCCCTCCCCCCCCTTCCAGCACTAGCCCTCTCCCCCCTCCCCCTTCCAGCACTAGCCCTCTCCCCCCTCCCAGCACTAGCCCTCTCCCCCCTCCCAGCACTAGCCCTCTCCCCCCTCCCCGCACTAGCCCTCTCCCCCCCTTCCAGCACTAGCCCTCTCCCCCCTTCCAGCACTAGCCCTCTCCCCCCTTCCAGCACTAGCCCCCCCCTTTCCAGCACTAGCCCTCTCCCCCCCTTCCAGCACTAGCCCTCTCACCCCCCCTTCCAGCACTAGCCCTCTCACCCCCCTTCCAGCACTAGCCCTCTCCCACCCCTTCCAGCACTAGCCCTCTCCCACCCCTTCCAGCACTAGCCCTCTCCCACCCCTTCCAGCACTAGCCCTCTCTCACCCACTTCCTGCACTAGCCCTCCCCCCCTTCCAGCACTAGCCCTCTCCCCCCCTTCCAGCACTAGCCCTCTCCCCCCCCTTCCAGCACTAGCCCTCTCCTCCCTTCCAGCTCTAGCCCTCTCAGCACTAGCCCTCCCCCCTCCTTCCAGCACTAGCCCTCTGCCCTCCCTTCCAGCACTAGCCCTCTCCCCCCTTCCAGCTCTAGCCCTCTCAGCACTAGCCCTCTCCCCCTCCCCCTTCCAGCACTAGCCCTCTCCCACCCCATCCAGCACTAGCCCTCCCCCCCTTCCAGCACTAGCCCTCTCCCCCCCTTCCAGCACTAGCCCTCTCCCCCCCTTCCAGCACTAGCCCTCTCCCCCCCTTCCAGCACTAGCCCTCTCCCCCCCTTCCAGCACTAGCCCTCTCCACCCCCCCTTTCAGCACTAGCCCTCTCCCCCCTCCCAGCACTAGCCCTCCCCCCCTTCCAGCTCTAGCCCTCTCAGCACTAGCCCTCTCCCCCCTTCCAGCTCTAGCCCTCTCCCCCTTCCAGCACTAGCCCCCCCTCCTTCCAGGACTAGCCCTCTCCCCCTCCACCTTCCAGCACTAGTCCCCCCTCCTTCCAGCACTAGCCCCCCCCTCCTTCCAGCACTAGCCCTCTCCCCCCTCCCCCTTCCAGCACTAGTCCCCCCCCTCCTTCTAGCACTAGCGCCCCCTCCTTCCAGCTCTAGCCCTCTCCCCCCAGATATTCTCCTTCTCACAGAGGGCATGATCATGGCATCTGGGACCCCGAGAGATTGAGGATATTTACCTTGGAGGTCCACACTAGCTCCTGCTTGACAAGTTAGTGGAGCCTAGTGCCAGAATTTGTTAAAGCACTGGGCTCCAGGACTCAGCCCGGATTCATGGGACACTGGGATTTTGTTTAAATCTCAGGAAAGGCCCATTAAAACTGGGACAGTATGAAGGTTTGAATTTGTATTAGACAGGGGGAAAGGATTTGTGTTTGTGGGGGGAAAGTTTGTACTGGCAGGGGGGATTTAGGTGGGAAGATATGTGATGGAACTAGGGAGAGGACTTGTGTAAGAGGGGCTTGGAGGAATGAGGACAAGGGGAGAGGAATTGTTCCAGAATGGAGAACATGTGCTAGAAGGGGAGATTTGGGGGAGAGAATTTGTACTGGGAGAAGGATTTATGCTTGGGGGATGTTGGGGTGGGGTATTTTTGAGTTCATTCAGAGAGGAATGCACTGTGAAAGTGTGTGGGGGAGGGGGAATATGTGCAGAGAGGTAAAGTTTGTGTGCGTTTAGCAGAGGGGAGAGTATTGTACACAGAGAAGAGCTGGGGGCAACTTGTGATGAAATGGGAGCTGGGAAAGTATGTGTGTGGAGGTGGAGGAGAGCTGGGGGGCTTTGTGATGAGAGGAGAGCTAGGAGGGGATTTGTGATGAGGAGAGCTGGGGGGGATTTTGGGGAATTTGCCTTATGTGATCAATTTGGTGCCGCTGTAAATCTCTCCTCTAAGGAAGGTGTGGCTGGGGGTTTGGGTGTGGCTGGGGGCGGGGTTTGGCCATGGTTGGGGCAGAGAGTTGGACAGAGAGGGTGAGTTCCTGCACCTTTTCTATGAGAAAAAAAGCCCTGGTCGTTATCAGGTTGGAATAGTGCCCCGTGACCCAAGGGAGGGGATAATGCCCTGTTTCAGTATGTCACAGTGCATGTTGGCATTCATAGATCCCCCAATGAACTGTAGCTCCCCAGTGACAGCAGCACTTATGCAGCCCCAGACCATGACACTCCCACCACCACGTTTGACTGTAGGCAAGACACACTTGTCTTTGTACTCCTCAACTGCTTGCCGCCACACACACTTGACACCATCGTAACAAAATAAGTTTATCTGGGTCTCATCAGACCACAGGACATGGTTCCAGTAATCCATGTCCTTAGTCTGCTTGTCTTCAGCAAACTGTTTGCGGGTTTCTTTTGCATCTTTAGAAGAGGCTTCCTTCTGGGACGACAGCCATGCAGACCAACTTGATGCATTGTGTAGCGTATGGTCTGAGCACTGACAGTCTGACCCCCCCACCCCTTCAACCTCTGCAGCAATGCTGGCAGCACTCATATGTTTATTTCCCAAAGACAACCTCTGGATATGACGCTGAGCACATGCACTCAACTTCTTTGGGCGACCATGGCGAGGTCTGTTCTGAGTGAACATGTCCTGTTAAACCGATGTATGGTCTTGGCCATCGTGCTGAAGCTCAGTTTCAGGGTCTTGGAAATCTTCTTATAGCCTAGGCCATCTTTATGTAGAGCAACAATTTTTTTCAGATCCTCGGAGAGTTTTTTACCATGAGGTGCCATGTTGAACTTCCAGTGACCAGTATGAGAGAGTGAGAGCGATAACACCAAATTTAACACCTGCTCCCCATTCACACCTGAGACCTTGTAACACTAACGAGTCACATGACATCGGGGAGTTAAAATGGCTAATTGGGCCCAATTTGGACATTTTCACTTAGGGGTGTACTCACTTTTGTTGCCAACGGTTTAGACATTAATGGCTGTGTGTTGAGTTATTTTGAGGGGACAGCAAATTTACACTGTTATACAAGCTGTACACGCACTAATTTACATTGTAGCAAAGTGTGATTTCTTCAGTGTTGTCATATGAAAAGATATAATAAAATATTTACAAAAATGTGAGGAGTGTACTCATTTTTGTGAGATAATATATATGTTTAGTTACTCCTGAAATTTGTTTTTATTTATTTTGTTTTTCGTTAAAAATTGCATTCGTCCAAAAATCCAAATTAATTAAGGTCGAATCTGTCATTGAAGGCTTATGGTGTCTGTCGAATGTTCAAAGAAGATTCGACGGAGCAGCTAAACTGTACAACGCCGTATAGTTTAGCTGCTCCGTCGAATCTTCTTAGAACTTTCGACAGACACCATAAGCCAAAGATTCAACGTTTGTATGTTTTTCGCTGCTTTCTCGAATCTTTATCGTTCATGTTGAATGTATATAGTTCAAACAGAAAATGGACTGGTGATAGTGATCACTGATCAGACAGGTAACAAGATAGGGTATGTAGAATCTATATAGAATCTCAATCTATAATATAGAATCTATAATAATAAATCCCCCCCCACAACACGGGCAGCCTCTGAGGCTATCACAACACTAGCACCACTAGTATCACTATCAAGTTCATAACACTAACACAATAGCAGCAGATTATTATGAAAAAGTTAAGTTGAACTGTAGCTTGCTTCACTATTGTTCTGCTGCTGTGCTTATGCTTAATTGCTAAATAATTCAGGTTCTCTGACAAACGGACCAGCTAAGATTGACTGTCTTCTGAAATGATTCAGTGCGTGTGTCTCTCTCTGCTAGCAATCGTAAGTGAAAGTAAGTTGGCTGTACGTGTGTACTTAGTTCTAGCTATTTTACTGCTCCTCCTCTTTGGTTACAATCGGCCAATAACATTCATCATCATCATTATTTTTATTTTACTTCCCCCACCCAATTCCAGCAGCGATCTTTTCTCTCTATGTCGAATCTTTTCTTTCTATGTCGGATCTTTTCTCTCTATGTAGAATAATCTTGGACTAATAGAGTTAAGGTTAGGCACATTCGACCACAGGTTCGATAGACACAGATTGTTATTGTCAGCATCATGTTGAATCTCCTATCTATGTCAAACTGTTGTAGCAACAAAAATGAAAATAAAGCATTTGTTTGTGTCGGATCTTTCGTTTTTCGGATTCTGCACTTTCGTTATCGTTTGTTAAAACGATAACGAAAATACCTGAAATTCGGACGAAAATGCATTCGGACGAAAACGAATGCACATGTTTACCTTTTACCCATCATGAGATGTTTCTTGTGTGACACTTTGGTAATGAGACACCTTTTTATAGGCTTTCAGTTGAGACTGAACCAGCTGATATTAATTTACACTGACAAGGGGCAGGATTGCTTTCTAATTACTGTTAGATATCAGCTGGTGACTTGGCTTTCCATGCCTTTTTGCACCTCCCTTTCTTCATGTGTTCAATACTTTTTCCCTGTGTCATTTCATTTTATTACACGTAACTTAATTTCTGAACTTACTTGTTTTGGTTTCTTTGTACGTATGGATTGCATGGGTTGTTACCAATATGTGGTGAACATTTCATGTCAATAGCACCTTTAATGGTGATGTACTTATACGTACAGTCAGGTCCATAAATATTGGGACATCGACACAATTCTAATATTTTTGGCTCTATACACCACCACAATGGATTTGAAATGAAACAAAAAAGATGTGCTTTAACTGCAGACTTTCAGCATTAATTTGAGGATATTTACATCCAAATCAGGTGAACGGTGTAGGAATTACAACAGTTTGTATATGCGCCTCCCACTTTTTAAGGGACCAAAAGTAATGGGGACAATTGGCTGTTCAGCTGTTCCATGGCCAGGTGTGTGTTATTCTCTTATTATCCCATTTACAAGGAGCAGATTCAAGGTCCAGAGTTCATTTCAAGTGTGGTATTTGCATTTGGAATCTGTTGCTGTCAACTCTCAATATGAGATCCAAAGAGCTGTCACTATCAGTGAAGCAAGCCATCATTAGGCTGAAAAAAACAAAACAAACCCATCAGAGAGATAGCAAAAACATTAGGTGTGGCCAAATCAACTGTTTGGAACATCCTTAAAAAGAAAGAACACACCGGTGAGCTCTGAAACACCAAAAGACCTGGAAGACCATAGAAAACAACTGTGGTGGATGACCAAAGAATTCTTTCCCTGGTAAAGAAAACACCCTTCACAACAGTTGGCAAGATCAAGAACACTCTCCAGGAGGTAGGTGTATATGTGTCAAAGTCAACAAACAAGAGAAGACTTCACCAGTTGATTCACCAGAGTGAATACAGAGGGTTCACCACAAGATGTAAACCATTGGTGAGCCTCAAAAACAGGAAGGCCAGATTAGAGTTTGCCAAACAACATCTAAAAAAGCCTTCACGGTTCTGGAACAACACCCTATGGACAGATGAGACCAAGATCAACTTATACCAGAGTGATGGGAAGAGAAGAGTATTGAGAAGGAAAGGAACTACTCATGATCCAAAGCATACCACCTCATCAGTGAAGCATGGTGGTGGTAGTGTCATGGCGTGGGCATTTATGGCTGCCAATGGAACTGGTTCTCTTGTATTTATTGATGATGTGACTGCTGACAAAATAAGCAGGATGAATTCTGAAGTGTTTCAGGCAATATTATCTGCTCATATTCAGCAAAATGCTTCAGAACTCATTGGATGGCGCTTCACAGTGCAGATGGACAATTACCCGAAGCATACTGTGAAAGCAACCAAAGAGTTTTTTAAGGGAAAGAAGTGGAATGTTATGCAATGGCCAAGTCAATCACCTGACCTGAATCCGACTGAGCATGCATTTCACTTGCTGAAGACAAAACTGAAGGGAAAATGCTCCAAGAACAAGCAGGAACTGAAGACAATTGCAGTAGAGGCCTAGCAGAGCATCACCAGGGATGAAACCCAGCGTCTGGTGATGTCTATGTGTTCCAGACTTCAGGCTGTAATTGACAGCAAAGGATTTGCAACCAAGTATTAAAATGTGAAAGTTTGATGGATGATTGTTAATCTGTCCCATTACTTTTGGTCCCTTAAAAAAGTGGGAGGCACATATACAAACTGTTGTAATTCCTACACCGTTCACCTGATTTGGATGTAAATACCCTCAAATTAAAGCTGAAAGTCTGCAGTTAAAGCACATCTTGTTTGTTTCATTTGAAATCCATTGTGTGGTGGTGTATAGAGCTAAAACGATTAGAATTGTGTCGATGTCCCAATATTTATGGACCTGACTGTATATACTTAATTTACCCTTTGTATACAGTATATCATATATATAAATATATATATATATATATATATATATATATTTTTTTTTAATGCAATAAAAGAGCAAGCATGTTAATTGAGCTATTCATTGCCGGGATGCTGTCAGCTGCACATTCAAAAGTGTACTAGCTAGCAACAGGCTATATATGAGGATGGAGAGTCAGCGGTATGGGCTATGGATGAGCTGAACACCCCCGGTTCAGTTCGCAGCAGAACACGTGAACAGGCAAAAAATTCATGCAAACACACGAATACTGTTAAAGTCTATGGGACGCGAACGTGAAAAATCAAAAGTGCTCATTTTTAAAAGCTTATGTGCAAGTTATTGCCATAAAAATTGTTTGGAGACCCGAGTCCTGCCCCAGGGGACATGTATGAATGCAAAAAAAAGTTTTAAAAACTGCCATTTTTTCAGAGGCAGTGATTTTAATAATGCTTAAAATGAAATAATAAAAATGAAATATTCCTTTAAATATCGTGCCTGGGGGTCTCCTTAATCTGCCTGTAAAGTAGCGCATCTTTCCCATGTTTATAACAGTACCACATAGGGGTGCTACAACCTTGCATAACCAATTTTCTGATGACGTCACCCGCGCGCCGCTATATGCGTTGCCTCCGAGTTCTAACTGAGCCGAAAGCAGCCGAAAGAGCCGTGGGCGTTAGCCGCGTCATCCCCAGCTGCCCATCGTTGAGCTTGGTGCTGCGAGTCTATAAGGCTCTGATTACGGGGGGGGCGTTGATAAACGTTAAAATGGAAGAAGCAAATGGCCTTGTCACTAATAGGCGGGGCTGATAGGCAGTGTCACGTGCTGTGCACTCTTGGTCAGGGTGAAGATCGCGGAGGAACATGGATAGGATTTGCTGTGTTTGTGTCTGTCTTGCTATCCCTGCTTACTGCAGCCGCCGCGGATGATACCGGTGAGTGTAACGGAGGGTGAGGATCGCTGTGTACACAGGAGGGGGAAGGACTGTGCCACTTTCAATCCCAAAGGGGGGCACAAAACAAGTTCTGAGCTTCTTCTGTTACTTTGTGATCTCTTCTCCTCCGCCCCAGTGCTCCGGTCACCCCTACACTGTACACTTCCATTACTCGGTTCCCTCTGATTACACTCCATGTTCCTGATCTGTATCCCCCCGTCCCATATCTGGTGATCATACACATAGCAATTTGTGATTGATCTCCCTAGTGATCACAAACAAGCGATGTGTTATTAATGGAAATACTGAACAATGTAACAATACAATATCATAACATTAATTATGGTTTATGTATGCCATTTGTCTATTGTCTTATTGATTGATTCACATCACAACTTCATTGATTTGAAATTGATATCCTTTTTTGTATGAAAGCTGGTTTTTCTCATCACTGCTCCACATATACAGCCATGCATTGCATGTGTGGGGCAGTAATAAGCAAAACCATAAATCATACAAAAAAAAAAGTATCAATGAAGTTGTTATGATGTGAATCAGTCGCTAAGAAAATAAGACATACATAAACCATAATTAATAAAAAGACATACATTATCTCTTGCATCATGTCTGCAGTCTCTGACCATCTCTTGTATCATGTCTGCAGTCTCTGACCATCTCTTGTATCATGTCTGCAGTCTCTGACCAACTCTTGTATCATGTCTGCAGTCTCTGACCATCTCATGTATCATGTCTGCAGTCTCTGACCATCTCATGTATCATGTCTGCAGTCTCTGATCATCTCTTGTATCATGTCTGCAATCTCTGACCATCTCATGCATCATGTCTGCAGTCTCTGACCATCTCTTGTATCATGTCTGCAGTCTCTGACCATCTCTTGTATTATGTCTGCAGTCTCTGACCATCTCTTGTATCATGTCTGCAGTCTCTGACCAACTCTTGTATCATGTCTGCAGTCTCTGACCATCTCATGTATCATGTCTGCAGTCTCTGATCATCTCCTGTACTATGTCTGCAGTCTCTGATCATCTCCTGTACTATTGTCTGCAGTCTCTGACCATCTTATGTAGTCATTTCGGGGCAGTCTGGAGCTCCTCTTTAAGTTGTCTGCTGTGTTTACACTTTGCTACATGCAGGGAGTGTTTTTCCTTTTTTTAAGAACAGATAAAATTTAGAAAATTTAGTTCTTCTGACTGCTTGAATTTTTTGGATGAAAACCGTGCGCAGTAATCATGATGCATCGTGAATCGTGGACCGGATAATCGTAATCGAATCGAATTGTGAGGCCAGTGAAGATGCGCACCCCTAGTACCACAGCAAAATTACATTTCTAAAGGAAAAAATGTAATTTAAAACTGCTCGCAGATGAAAAGGAATTGTCGGATCCCAGCAATATAGATAAAAATAATTGAAAAAAAAGGAGTGGATATTAAGGGGGAACCCTGCACCAAAATAAAAAAACAAATGGCGTGGGGGTCCCCCAGGCACTATATACTCTGAACAGTAGTATATATACTAAACAGCCTGCCCTATATACTCTGCAGAAAAATTGAGCCTTAGGTGTTGGTGGTGCTAGAACACTGTAACCCCTCACAGTTACTCTTGTTGGGCGCAGGAACCTGCCCTGCTGTGAAATATTCTATCAAAAATTGGAATTACATGCCCCTGTCAAACAGGGGCAAAAAAATTGGGCCTTGGGTGGTGGTGGTGCCCTAAACCAAAAATATTGTTGGAAGCTAGCATCATCAAGATTGCTATCTGGATAAAGAGGGCCTTGAGAGGTAAGGAAGTCCTTCTCTTCCTCCCGCTGTTCTACCTCAAGTTCCCTGTCAATGATTCCACAAAGCGTGTGCTCCAGCAGGAAGACTAGTGGGACAGTGTCACTGATGCATGCATTGTCGTTGCTCACCATCCTTGTGGCCTCCTCAAATGGTGACAGGACAGTGCATGCATCCTTGATCAGTAGCCACTAGCGTGGTCAAAAAAAGCCAGGCTCCCCTGACCCTGTCCTGGTGCTCAGGAACTCATTGATGGCCCTCTGCTGTTTGAGCAGCCACTGCAGCATTGCCAATGTTGAGTTCCATCTGGTGAGCATGTCGAAAATGAGGCGGTTGGTGGGCAGGTTGCATTCCCTTTGAATGTCAGCCAGCAGAGCACTGGCATTGTATGACCGGCAAAAATGACCACAGACTTTTCTGGCCTGACTCAGGAGATCTTGTAAGCCTGGGTACCTTGTCAAGAACTACTGCACCACCAAATTCAGGACGTGTGCCAAACATGTAACATGAGTCAAGTGTCCCTGTCGGAGGGCGGAGAGAAGGTTGGTGCCATTGTTGCATACAACAATTCCTGGCTGAAGCAGGAGTGGCGTCAACCACCTCTGAGCCTGCCCCTGCAGAGCTGACAGAATCTTTGCCCCAGTGTGGCTCCTGTCACTTAGGCAGACCAATTCAAGCACCGCAAGGCATCTTTTAGCCTGACTGCTTGCGTAGCCCCTCGAATGCTTTCGGAGCAAACGCTTACAGAGCGCTGCTGATTCAGAGGACAAATCTGCAGAAGAGGCCATAGAGGAAGAAGAAGAGGAGGGGGTGGGGGAGAGAGCTGTGGCAGAATCACCACTAGCATTTTTGGAGGCGTGGTGGTGGAAAAAGCTCCAAAAAACACTGAACCCTGTCCTGCATCCTTCCCAGCTGCCAGCAGAGTTACCCAGTGCTCCGTGAAGGAAAGGTAATGTCCCTGCCCATGCCTGCTGGACCATGAGTCAGCGGTAATATGAACCTTACTGCTGACCGTCCTGTCCAACGAGGCCAAAACATTGCCTACCACATGCCGATAGAGAGCCGGAATGGCCTTCCGTGAAAAGAAAGGGCATTTTGGAACCTGCCACTGAGCTACAGCACATTCCACAAATTTACGAAAGGGGGCAGAGTCTACCAGCTGAAAAGGCAGCAGTTGTAGTGCTAGCAATTTGGTCAAGCTAGCATTTAGACGCTGAGCATGTGGATGGCTGGAACCGAATTTCTTTTTACGGTTCAGCAACTGGGCTGGGGAAATTTGCCTGCTAAAATCAATTGGTGGTGTAGTCCTAGCAGATTGGGTGCAAGTACTTGTGACACCTATTGCTATACCCTCATTCCTCTCAGTGCAGGTTTTTGAGACGACTGGAGGTATAGTAGGTCCCAGGTCCCAGGTCCCAGATGAGGAGCAAGGAGAAGTCCACCTTTTTCTATGATGTGGGTCTTTCAAGTCCTGTTTCCAATGGACTGCATGGCAGGTCGTTATATGTCTGGTCAAGCATGTGGTGCTCAAGCAGCTGCTGTTCTGGCCACACTAACAGCAAAGGTGCGATCTTCTGCACACGTGTCGAAAAAGGCCCACACCAAGGAACTTTTAAAAGTCAGCGGGGAGTCAGCAGCACCCTGCACTTGCAGAGCTCTGCGATGTGATGCAATAGGGTGGCTGCCCTCAAGCTGCCCCCGAGAGGACATGCCTCGTTGGAGTTGTGCCTCCTCCTCACTTTCCTCCCCTCAGGCACAAAAGTACAGTCAGTGACCTCTTCATCCGCTCCCTTCTCATCACTGGAGCAAACTTGGCAGTATGCTGCAGCTAGGGGAACATGACTGACAGTTTCTTGTCCTTCTGTGGCACCCCCTCTCTCTAGGCTC